>NC_134360.1:64881820-65229320 GCF_048569485.1 Anomaloglossus baeobatrachus | reverse complement strand
GAAACCTTAGCTTATGTACCGTATTTTTTGGACTATAAGATGCACTTTTTTCCCCCAAAATTTTGGGGGAAAGTGGGGGGTGCGTCTTATAGACCAATGGCTGCGGTGCGGTGGTGGTGGAGTGGGTCATCAGAGGCAGGAGCAGGCTGTAGCAGCGCTACCCTGACCACATGGGACTGCTCATTTCAAATGCACGCCCATCATCCCGCCTATCATCTCTCAGCCCTGAAGCTGGCGCTGACAGGTGGGCGGGGGATACGTGCATACTAAAGAGCTGGCCCGCGTGATCACCCCTGGCAACTACAGCCTGGAGTGATCATGTGCGGCTATATTCACTGCCCCTCGTGCACCATCATCAGCACGGAGGGCAGTGAATAAGTACGGTATACTCACCGGTCACTGTTCCCTGCAGCATCTCGATGTCATGCTGTCTGCCAGCCGCTGCTGTGTGTGGAGAGCGATGAGTACAGCGATGACGTCATCGTTATACACACGGCTCCACACAGGTCAGCGGCGCTGCTGCTAGCACAGACAGGAAGACGAGTGATGCTGCGTGGAGTGAGGAAAGGTGAGTATACAGAGGGAGTCCTCCACCTGTTACCGCAAATCCGGCCACAGCTGAAGTGAGCGTGAGATCCGTGGTGACTTCAGTCAAGTGATGTGCGGTGACAGCTGGAGTCACTGCTGATCCCGCGACGCGCACTTCACTTGCGGCCTGACCCTCACAGAGAGCGGTCATGTTCTATGGCTGCTCTCAGAGATTGTCAGATGTAGCAGAGCTGGATGCGTCGTGGGACTTGGTGTCGATTATGTCGGACCTGGGTGTTTTAGGGGTTAATAAAGTGGTGAAAGAGGGTGTTTTTTTGTCTTTTATTTCAAATAAAGGATTTTTATGTGTTTGTATTTATTTACTTTCACTACAGTTTAGTGATGAGGGGGTGTCTTATAGACGCCTGCCATCATTAAGCTAGGACTTAGTGGCAGCTATGGGCTGCTGCCTTTAACTCCTTATTACCCTGATTGCCACAGCAACAGGGCAATCGGAATGAGCTGGGAAAAGTCCCAGGACTGTCGCATCTAATAGATGCGGCAATTCTGGGTGACTGCTGGCTGATATTTTTAGGCTTAGGGGGCTCCCAATAACGTGAATCTCCCCAGCCTGAGAATACTAGCCCCCACCTGTGAGACTTTATCTTGTCTGGTTATCAAAATTGGGGGAACCGCATGCCGTTTTTTTTTTGTTTTTGTTTTTTTTTTTTAAATTACCCCCATGCTGTCTCAGCAGCAGATCCTTGCCCCAAAACAGTGTGTCATGACCACATTTTTTGCTTAAAAAATGTATTTTCCTATTTTCCTCCTCTAAAACCAGGGTGCGTCTTATAGTCCGAAAAATACGTTATTGGCTAATGCATGTGAGCCCGGGAACCACGACAAGGTGATCGGATTATGGATGTGCAAATTCACCTCTTAAAATATTAATAATTGCAGATAATATTATATTAGACAAATCACTATACATTTTTATCATATATCCATTGGTGCAGCCTCAAAGATGAAGTTTATGATTACATGGTTGTTTTATGATAATGCCTAATATCATAAAAGTCAACGGCAGAAAATAATTAGTTCATCTAGTGTCTCCATTCTGCCAAATACTGCAGACCTGCCTACAGATGATATACAGTATTGAGAGTATGGATACACTTCAGACCATACTAAATTATTTTGGATGAATTTTTAGCTTTTATAGTTAGGACAGAGTGTTAGACGGAGCAATACAAAATGCAGCACATTGCCTTTCTAAAGATTATGCCCACATAAGCCTAAAAACGGGCATATCTACATATATTTGGGATATAATCAAGTGTAGGGCTAACTAAATATTCTGGTCCAGTCCAGCAGATGGAAGAAATCGCATTCTTCTGCCTGTCATCCATTCCACCATTTGTAGGAACTACGAGAGTTTTCTAACAAAAAGTATAAACAACTATAAGTGTCGAAATGGAATATTAAAGTAGCACTTATAATGAGAGTAGAATATGCTGCCATGTGAGAGCGGCAGAAGAATGCTTAACAGGAGAGAAAAACAAAAGGACTAAATCAATGCACAAAATCCATAATTATCATAGTAACATAGGGAAACATTACAGGAGCAGAGTTATGCACGTATAGGTGGAAAAAAATCTAAAAGCGTTAAACTACAGATGTAGGTTGCACTTAGTCTAGGGTCACACGACCGTATTTTCTCATTAGATAAAATTGGTCAAATTTTGATAATCACACTCTGATCAGAGTGCAATCAGAGTGCGATCAGAGTGTGCGATCAGAGTGTGATCAGAGTGTGAGATCAGAGTGTGATCAGAGTGTGCGATCAGAGTGTGCGATCAGAGTGTGATCAGAGTGTGCGATCAGAGTGTGATCAGAGTGTGCAATCAGAGTGTGATCAGAGTGTGATCAGAGTGTGCGATCAGAGTGTGCGATCAGAGTGTGATCAGAGTGTGCGATCAGAGTGTGATCAGAGTGTGTGATCAGAGTGTGATCAGAGTGTGCAATCAGAGTGTGGTCAGGGTGTGCGATCAGAATGTGATCAGAGTGTGCAATCAGAGTGTGATTAGTGTAGTCAGAGTGTGATCAGAGTGCGATCAGAGAGTGATTAGTGTAATTAGAGTGTGATCAGAGTGCGATCAGAGTGTGATCAGAGTGTGCAATCAGAGTGTGGTCAGGGTGTGCGATCAGAATGTGATCAGAGTGTGCAATCAGAGTGTGATTAGTGTAGTCAGAGTGTGATCAGAGTGCGATCAGAGAGTGATTAGTGTAATTAGAGTGTGATCAGAGTGCGATCAGAGTGTGATCAGAGTGTGCGATCAGAGTGTGATCAGAGTGTGCAATCAGAGTGCGATCAGAGTGTGATTAGTGTAATAAGAGTGTGATCAGAGTGCGATCAGAGTGTTATTAGTGTAATTAGAGTGTGATCAGAGTGCGATCAGAGTGTGATCAGAATGTGATCAGAGTGTGATTAGTGTGGTCTGAGTGCTATCAGAGTGTGATCAGAGTTTGATCATAGTGCAATTAGAGTGTGATCAGAGTGCAATTAGCGTTTGATCAGAGTGTGATCAGAGTGCTATCTTAGTGCTGTCAGAGTGTGATCAAAGTGTGCAATTAGAGTGTGATTAGTGTAATCAGAGTGTGATCAGAGTGCGATCAGAGTGTGATAAGTGTGTGATTAGTGTAATCAGAGTGTGATCAGAGTGCTGTCAGAATTTTATCAGAGTATGATCAGGGTATGATCAGAGTGTGATCCGAGTGTGCGATCAGAGAGTGCAATCAGAGTGCAATCAGAGTGCAATTAGAGTGTGATTAGTGTAATCAGAGTGTGATCAGAGTGTGAACAGTGTGTGATTACTGTAATCAAAGTGTGATCAGAGTGTGATCAGCATGTGATTAGTGTAATCAGAGTGTGATGAGAGTGCTGTCAGAATTTTATCATAGTATGATCAGGGTATGATCAGAGTATGATCCGAGTGTGCGATCAGAGAGTGCAATCAGAGTGCGATCAGAGTGTGATCAGAGTGTGATTAGTGTAATCAGAGTTTGATCAGAGTGTGATCAGAGTGTGATTACTGTAATCAAAGTGTGATAAGAGTGCGATCAGAGTGTGATTAGTGTAATCAGAGTGTGATCAGAGTGCTGTCAGAATTTTATGAGAGTATGACAGGGTATGATAAGAGTGTGATCAGAGTGTGATACGAGTGTGCGATCAGAGTGTGATGAGAGTGCGATCAGAGTGCAATTAGAGTTTGATCAGAGTGTGATCAGAGTTTGATTAGAGTGTGATCAGAGTGTGATCAGAGTGTGATGAGAGTGCGATCAGAGTGCAATTAGAGTTTTATCAGTGTGTGATCAGAGTGCGATCAGAGTGCAATTAGAGTTTGATCAGAGTGTGATCAGAGTTTGATTAGAGTGTGATCAGAGTGTGATCAGAGTAAGATCAGAGTGCGACCAGAGTGCAATTAGAGACTAATCAGAGTGCGATCAGAGTTTGATTAGAGTATGATCAGAGTTTAATCAGAGTGTGATCAGTGTTTGATGACAGTGTGATCTGAATGCAACCACAGTTTGATCATAGTTTGATCAGAGTGTGACACAATTTTTCTTGGATCTGGAGAACATGCGAAAAAAAAATGTTTCCTTCTTCTCGATTCTGTCATCTGAGTGTGGTCCAGTTGTTTTCAAGGACCTATTGACTTGCATAGTCAAGTGCAATGCGATTTATGGAGGCAAATCTTGCATGCTACGATTTTTAACTTGGACAAACTCGGTCCGAGGAAAAAATCGGACATGTGCACGGTCTCATAGAATAACATAAGTCCGAATGCAATTGGTTGCCTTGTTGGACTAAAAATATGGCTGTCTGTCTGCCTGCACGAGTTCTTACATTAGCCAATAGCCAGGAAAGAGCATTCCTAGGAACACTCTTTTCCTCAATTGTCAGTATGTCTAATCAGGGTGCCAATTATCCAACAAAGGAGGAAAATTCTCGATTGTGGTTTTGTCCCCACAGGACCTGCAGGGCTACTCGTCCCCGGGCCAGCGGTGTTTGGGGCTGCTGTGAATAGCCTGACTCACCTCCATGGCCCCTTTAGGTACATCAAAAGAGGGGAACCAAGTTGTCGGTTGATAGGGGATGGGGGTTTGCTTTGCAGCGCCACCCGTGGTGCGCAGCCAGGGATTAGCCGCCGCTGCGAAATGTCGCCTCCTCCGGGGCTGATGGCAACGCAGCTCAAATAGTGCAGCTCCCCACAGGTGGAGCGAGCCCCAAGGAGCACGGTGGTGACGGAGGAAGGGCCGTTGGCGCCGAAGCGCAGGGCGGTGGTGCCGGCAAATCAAAGTCTCACACAGGGGCTGCGTTTCCAGGCGATTTACTCACATTTCGTATGTTGCGCCCTCAGAGTACCGGTCATAGCCGTGATGGCCCCAACCGATCCCGGATGAATCAGAGGTCACCACCGGTGTTGTGAAGCGTGCGAGACCTTCCTCCTTGCACCTTGTAGTATGGATCCACGTGGCGTGTAGCTACTTGGGGACCCCAGTGTTCTTGGCTTTAGTTGCCGTCCCATACGCAGGCAGCGCAAAACTTGCTATGGACCCGACCATGGCCGTGGTTCCTGTTTCTATCTGCTGCTGGTGCCCCGGGACTTTTGGTGATGGGCAATGGGATGTGAAATCCCCTTTCCCTGCAGATTCTGGTAGTCCAACGTAGAGTATGTCCTACCCTAGGGCTTCTGCAACCTGTGTGGCACCGGTCCCGAAAGGGCTGTTGGGGCTCACACTACGGCTACCATGTTGCTCTTCTGACTCACAGCTCCACCCGGTAGTTTCATGCTTCTCTTTCAGTCTGCCCAGTACCCGGTCAGCCCCTCTGGTGGGAGCATCCTCCCAGAGGCCTTGCTCTTCCCTGTCTCAAGCTGTGCTCTCTCCTGCTCCCAGACTGTTCTGTCTCTGAAACTGTTCTGAAGTGAAACTGTGTGTGCTCGCTCACTTCCCCAGGCAGCCGCCACCTTTCTGATGGGTCACCAGTGCTTGGAAAAACCCGTTGCTATGGTGCCCACCTGTGTTGTGTAACTCCTGGCTGGCTGTGTTGTGTAAGCCATGAGCACAGGATGTTGTGTAAGCTAGAAAACACCAGTGGTTAACCTCTTCTTATCCGGATGAGCATTGCACCTTAAGTCAGATGCCAAACCCTGTGGCGACTGAGCCCCAGGGGCTCCTCAGTTTGAAATTATTTTTAAGCTTGTTTACAAATCATCGTTCACGGCAGCACATCATCCTGTGTAATCAGAGCATGTGCTGCAGAAAACAATGCATTCTATGATAACAGAGCAATTATATTAAAGGGAATCTGCCAGTAGATTTTTGCTACCTCATCTGAGAGCAGCATGTTGTAGTATTGTATGCAAAGAGATTCTTAATCCAACAATGTATCACTTAGGTTACTGGCTGCAGCCTTTCTAACACAATGTGCATTTTTAGCTTTAGTCATGTAGCAGAGCTGAGAGAGCTGCCCCCTCCCACACCAGTCTCTCAATAGAGATTGTACATTGACAGTGAGAGGTGTAATCAGAGGAGGGGGCATGCAGGACAACAGGCAACTAGACACAACAATGATAAGCATCCAGCTGCTAAAACAAACATTGCAAACAAACAAGAGATCAGATTGTGACAACATAAGCATGCCCAAATGTTCTGTCTTAACTGACAGTGGGAATTAACTAGTTAAAGGGAATCTGTCAGGTGAATTTTGTGCATCATATTAATAGTATCCTGACATAGGGCTTGGGTAGCCCTTTCAGGATTTGTACCTTTTATTCCTGTACATTGCCCCTTTGCGTTGCTATAAGCCCTTGAAATGTTAACGTTTCCTGCAGACTAGTCAAGTGTATGTAAATGTCTCATGCATATTCACCCCCTTTCCTCGCCCACCCCTCTGTGATTGGTCTAGATGTCAGTATTCATTTTTTGGAGAAAGTGTAAGCAGTTACACCCCCTCCCTTAGCAGCACTCCATAGTGTATTAGTTTCACTTTCTATAACAAATGAATACTGACAGTCTGCGCCAATCACTGATGCCGCACAGAGGGGTGGGCGGGGAAAGAAGGAGAATATGCATGAGGCTGCAGGAGACCATAACATTTCAAGGGCATATAGCAACCCAAAGGGGAAACGTACAGGAATAAAAGTTACATATCCTGAAAGGGCTGGCCAAGCCGTATTTCAGGATGCTGTTAGTTTGATACACAAAATCACTTAATAGTTCCCATTAACATCCGCCAGTCAGATCAGTCAACATGTGCAGAGGAAGATGCGGGCAAGGCGTGTGAGCCCACATCAAAGGCAGGGAGAGGACCCATGTTGGACATAGTACGCCATGGGTCTTTAAGGGGTTAAAGTGGATTTCGCAATTACCAGAAATATGTATTTTTATCCCTGGTATAAATGCTTCTGTTCTCCTTATTTCTCTATTGTCCCTGCACTTCTCCTTTTCTGAGATATGACCTGCTCTAAATATGTAATCTTCTAATGTGGGTGTGGTCATAACCTCCTCTCTGTGTGTGTGACCACACCCAGTTGGCTAAAAACACTAGATTTATATACAGGGAAGACATTGCCCAATACAAAGGAATGGAGAGGGGCAGCTACAAGAAATAAATAATGCCAGATTCAGGAGAACTGCGGCATCTACATCAGGTAAAACAATAAGCATATTTATGACAAGCGGCAGGTTCTCTTTCTGTTTTCGGCTGTTGACAGCTCTTTTTCTCGTTTCTATAATCAGACATGTGAGAAAACACGTTAGATGTAACTTCATAACGATCATATGGAAGGATCTGTCGCAGCCTATTATTGCTCCCAACACTCAATAAACACCAGAATTATATTGGACTCGGTCTGCATTATATATGTGGAAATCGATATTCGTATGTCAGTTGCACAAACACATGTAAACCGCCAAATCTTGGGTGTAAAGTACCGTAATACTTCCCATGGGCACAGCCTTGTTACTACCTAGTGACATTATAATGGAAGTTCTGGCTTCAAATTGCTACAATTTAACAGATTTTCTCCTGATTTTAGAAGTAATTTTTATTTCTAAATTCATAGAATATTTAACATTATATTTGTAAGCCCCATCAAAATTGTTACATTTTTTTGTACCTCTATAGAAAAAAAAAGAGTTCAATTTCAAGAGGACCCGTTACCAGGTCAGAAGTGAGCAGTTTTTGCTCTTATTGTATTCCCAATGCCCCCCTGACTATTCTGTTTTTTCTTTTTTTTATGAGAAATTTGGGCCTCTTCATGTATTGCTACTTTATATGGCTCATAGGATCCTCAGGGGTGTGTCTTTAGGATAATCTGCATAATTACCCAGCAAGCACTGCTCCTTTTAAAAGACCATAAGATTAGCACTGAATAAAAAGGGCCATATTCTTGGAAGCCAGAGGCGTAATGAACGCTGTCGATGAAAGCAACTATTTCAACTGAATGTTCGTCCGAATGTATTGCGGTACAGAGTCCCATCGGGTCTCTGCACCGCGTTACACACTGTCTGGCAATCAGGGTCTGGCAACTGACGTCAGCATGCCAGTCACAGGCGGTGGATAGCAATGACAATCCGATGACTGCTTCCAGCATCTGCGTTGGCTATACAAGAGAGCAACGCCCATCATGGGAGGGGGGAAGTTGCGAAGTATGTTTTTTTAGCGTGTTTTCATGTATTAGAGAAGTGCTGCAGAATTGGAGCATTATCACAGCATATGTCCATAGCTGGGACATAATACTAGGAAGGGGTCCACAATGGGGACATTATACCAGGATGGGGGCATATGTTACTGGAAGGGGCCCAGGATGGAGGACATACATAACTGTAAGGGCCCAGGATGGGAAACATATATTACTGGAAAAGGGCCCAGGTTGGAGAACATATATTACTTGAAGGGGCTCAGGATGGGGGATATATTACTGGAAGGGGCCCAGGATGGGGGATATACCAGTGGAAGGTGCCTAGGAGTATATTTTTTTTAGTTTAGAGGACTGCAGCAGAAAGGGGAGCATTATTACAGGATGTATTCAGGAGCTGGGACATATTAGGAAGGTGACCACGATGGGGACATTAGTTCAGGATGGGGGACATATGTTACTGGAAGGGGCTCAGGATGGAGGACATATATTATTGGAAGGGGCCCAGGATGAGGAACATATATTACTGGAAGGGGCCAAAGATGTGGGACATATAATACTCGAAGGGGCCCAGGATGGGGTACATATAATACTGGAAAGGGCGCAGAATGGTGGACATATATTACTGAAAGGGGCCCAGGATGGGGAACGTATATTATTGGAAGGGGCTCAGGATGGGGGATATATTCCTGGATGGGGCCAAGGATGTGGATATATTACTGGAAGGGGCACAGGATGGGGGACATATATTACTAGAAGGGGCCCAAAATGTTGGACATATGATAGTGGAAGAGGTTCAGGATGGGAAACATATATTACTGAAAGGGGCTCAGGATGGGGATATATTACTGGAAGGGGCCCAGGATGGGGATATATTACTGGAAGGGGCCCAGGATGGGGCATATACTACTGGAAAGGGCCTAGGAGTATGTTTTTTTAGTTTGTTTTTATGTGTTAGAGAACTGCAGCAGAAAGGGGAGCATTATTACAGCATGTGTTCAGGAGCTGGGACATATTAATAGGAAGGTGTCCACGATGGAGACATTACACCAGGATGGGGGACAAATATTACTGGAAGGGGTCCAAGATGGGGGACATATATTACTAGAAGGGGTCCAGAATGGGGAATTACACCAGGATGGGGAACATCCTTACTGGAAGGGGCATAGAATGTTGGAACTATTACTGGAAGGGGCATAGAATGTTGGAACTATTACTGGAAGGGGGCCAGGATGGAGGACATTATACCAGAAAGGGGCCAGGATGGGTGTCATTCGTACAGGATGAGGGACATTAGTACATATGTATTCATAGGGTTTTGAACATTACAAGGGCTACATCTGACCAACATGTAGGTGGAGACCCAAGTGTAAATTTTACACTTGGTCCTATCAAACGTTAGTGACACCACTGCTGGAACTATATAGCAGATTAAAAAAAAAACTGAATACTCAAGAAAACAGTGAGAATAAAGTAAGAGTTAAATCTGGCCAATTTTGATTTGGTATCAGACCTGTTTAAACCTGTAAATTTTTATTTTTTTATCTTTCTAAAATGGCAACTTGAGGCCACAGAAAAGGGGACTGGGCAACTGTTCTCACGGTACATGACATGTTCCTCCTGGGGTGTACAGTAAATTGTGCTTGGAGTGACTTCTTCATTGGGACGCAACCTCAGAATCAAAAATTATATTAAAAAAGGATCAGATGAATGTGACTGATAATGTAAACTTCATATGTAGCAGACCTGAGTGACCTTATTGTCATAGCAAAATGTGTTGATGGGAGTCACACCCTTTGTAATCCCCATCTATCACCTGGGCAGCATCGTGGCTCAGTGGTTAATATGGTTGCGTTGAAGTTCTAGGGTTAAATCACACAAAGGACAACATCTCCAAGGACATTTCGATTTTGAGCCCCGATGGGGAAGGTGATGATGTCTGTAGAGCCTTGTAGAATTTAATTGTGCTATAGAAGTCCATAAAATAAATAAAGCCCCTTTTTTCCTCCCTGCATAACGCGGCTCCAAGTCAACTGATGCATAGAATACAGCTTCATTCATAGGATGTAGGAACGTGCAGGAGAAAGAACATAACCTGTAGGCCAGCATCTTCATTATGAGAAATAATGGGAGTCCCAGCTGTTGGATCTCCATTGATAAGTAATGAATGACAAAGAGGACACAAGGAGTACTCCGGGGACACTTTAACATCGGTGAGCCCTAGCGCTAGTGAAAGGGAAGATGGACACCTCCTTCACTTACCTACCACTGTACCCTGTACAGGTTCCTCACCTGTCGCCAAGCAAGAACCTGAAACCCTGAGTGACCCTACAATAGTCCTGGCTAGTGAGTGGGCAGGTAAGGATCACTAGTCCCAATGCTGCACTGAAACAACACACCAGGGAAGGAAGACAGACGGGGAAAACAACAAGAACAACTACAGTCAACACGAAGACTACAGTAACCAAAAGAAACTTCAAGAGAGGGCTCCACCAGCTCCTTTCACCTCCTGGCTCAGTATCCAAATGAATGAGAATAACCGGCACCCTCTGCTGGTAGCAGTGGGTATATAAAGGGACTGAGAGTGGTCCAAACTGGAAACACCTGAGATCATAATGAGACTGCCTGCTGGCAGGGAACACTGACATTAACCCTTTCTTCCCCGAAGCAAAGGGAATATATTTAAATAGCAGAGTCTCACAAGGAAAAGTAAGACTCAGACCCAGAACCTGTCACTGAATTCTTAGAGCAGAGAGACGACCCTGACAGTTACATCCACTCATATACTGTACTGGCCGTTAGTTAGCTAGTTGCTCATGGTAGTAACCATGGATACCTAAGCTGCAATGCCCTGCACATGAGGTAAGATACATGGCTATATCAGAAGAACTCTGCTACATTTCTAATTGGAGGTATTTGCTAATATTATATTATTATTATTATTATTATTATTATTATTATTATTACACCTACTACATATTAGGGTAGGATGTTGGAAATGGGAATACCCCTTTAACATAAGAGGGATCCAAAGCTGACCATGGCTAGTGCAGAGGGAGCTGGACATGTTAGTCTCTTACCGTGGAAATAAGTACAGGGGCATACATAGATTTTAATAACTCCTAAATATTTTGGAGAGTGATAACTCATGCAGTCTTCTGTAGCTGAACCCACAAAATAAAAAAAATGTTGTGCTGATGGGCTAATAGGGGTGATCAAAGAATACACAGGACTGCATGGAGTTGGGGTTTTGCATATGCAGGTCCATCTTTCAGATCTATGAGTCAACTGGATTCTGTGATTGCTCCTATTATCTAAACGGCACAATATTTTTCGTGTCTTTTAGGCTAGCCATGAAGAATGAAGAAGGCTGCTCTTCTACATCTGTAACACTGAACTTCTATCTGGTTCCAAATGATGGATTAAAGGGGTTGTGATCATCTTATTGAATGGCTACAATAGCAATGTGTTTGTAAAAAGACATTTTTTCCAAGAACAGAGGGATTTTTCATTCTCTTATTTATCGATATTGATTGTTGCCAGTTACCTGCCACTTCTGAGTTTATCCGAGGTGGTCAGTTTCCTAGACAAAGAGCATGTGCTTGCATGCTATTTTCGATACAAAACCTCAGCCCCGGATCCTATATGCTATTTGGCTCCAGACTCAGTGGGACAGGTCGGTGACTTTTCTAGCCGTTCCCCGTGACCCGTGCAGAGTTGGTAGACAACGTGAAGTATGCCTGCCCTAGGATTCTGTATCCCGACAGCGCCGGTCCTGTGGAAGCAGCTGCCCTGCTTCTCCCCAGCGACTGTGTTGAACGCCCTGGCCCATAGAGCTGCTTGTGGCACGTCCGCTCTGCTCTGTGTCTGAAGCTGTCCTTCTCTTGTGGTGGTGGGGTTGTGTGTTCTGGGCTGTTGCCCCCAGTCGCTGCCACCGGCTAGTTCACTACTCTCACTAGGTCAACCTGCTCTTCCCACTGTGTGCTCCTAACTCCCCCCTGGTGGTTGCTTCTCCCTGACCCTGAGTCCCGGTTCCAGTGGATCGGGGAGCCCCTGGTGCGGTGGCGTCCTGTAAACCCACCGCTGTAGTGACCCCCTACTGTTACCCGACCCTGGCCCGGTCCCCATTGGGGAAGGCAACCCACTGTAACTGTGTGTGGATGTTGGTGAAAACCGGTACCGACCTTCCCTCGACCTGGGAGAAGTACTACACCCTAATGGGGGTGCAGTACCCTGTGGCGCCTGAAGCCGCAGGGGCACCACATGTGCACCTGTGCTCTATTCAAGACTCGGCCCTTCTCAGGACCACTGGCCGTCCCCAGCGATCAGTAAGATTATTACTACCTTCTGACTTCACTGGCTTCAGCATCTTTCTCGAATTTCTGCAGCTAAGTTCACACGACCATTTTTGATCCAAGTGCTTTCCTTTGTTAAAACGGACATAATATGGACAGCACTCAGAAATAATGTTACTCAGATGACAATTTTTCTGTCTATGTGAAAAAAATTGCAGCGGGCGCTACTTGCTTCCATATTTTGGATGATACGCACCTAATCATGTTTTTGAGTGCACAAAAAAATTGGATTCCATTCTTCTCATTGCTAGAACATTGGATTAAATGGAAAACATAGGAAACGATATTTAACCTTGTAAATTGTATTCACCGCTGATGTATGAAAACAAATGCCAACTGTCTAACTGTGACTTGGTCCAAGTAACCAAAAAAAAGTGCTCAAAAAGAACTTTCTGCAGGGTTTTGCTATGTAATCTGACAGCAACATGACGTAGGGGCAGAGATCCTGATTCCAGTGATGTGTAACTGATTAGGCAGTGTTTAGCTGTTTAAATAAAATCAGTGTTTTATCAGCAGGAGATTCAGAGACTGGGTGTATTGTGCCTACTAGTCAACTGCTTGGTTTTAACCACTGATTAGCAGCTTTCTGTCTATATACAGTAAGTGGCCAGCTTTGGCACTACATTACCTCATATTTGGGTAAGTATTGCGCTAGGTACGGGGAAGTACGAAGTCAGCGGTGAAAGGTAAGGGAAGAGGACACCTGCGTCTAGGGAAGGGGGAGATGGTGACCCCTGACCAAACCTACTGCTGGACTCTGGGGTCCCTCACTACCCTAGATAGGTTCCGCACCTCTGTGCCAAGCCCGATACCTGACTCTAGGTATCCCTAGTGCTGGACCCTAAATAGGGAACGGGTGTGATGAGCTCTTCGTCAACCCCACTAAACATTATAGACAACACAAGGGGGACACACAGGGGAAAGTGATTGAACAACTTATTCACAGATGACACAAGTAGAATTTCAGATATGATATTACAGATGAGAGCAAGCCATCTGCTTGCAACCAGACCTTGAATGAACTGAATAATATCACCAGCACAAGGGAAGATGGGAGCATTTAAGCACCAAGAGAATACTGATGATCAGCAGCTGGGTGAAAGGCGAGCTCCTGCTAGGTCCAATCTAGCATTAAAGCTACCTATACCAATGAATACTGACAGCAGGAACAATAGAAGGTCAGAGAGCATTCTGTGCAGCCAAATGCTGTGACCTTCTATTGCCAGAAACCACATGACTGTCTGTCACCCGTGACAGTAAGACCCTATTGCACTTGCTTATCTACAGAATTATTTCAGAGTGGACACAGAAAGTTGACAATCAGTGGTGTGGGTGGGGTTATACACAGATCAATAATTGAGCTCTGCTAGATCTGTAGAAGAGAAAACTGTGGTACAATCACAACTGCTACAACCATTAAAGTGATATATTGCTGTAATCAGGGTCTCAGCCCCTCCATCATGCTTCTGCAAGATTACATAGCAAAAACCTGATGAGAGATTCCCTTTAAAGGGAATCTGTCAGCAGGTTTTTGCTACCTCCTCTAAGAACAGCATGATATTGGCAAAGAGACTTTGAGTTCAATGATGGATCACTTAGATTACTTTGTGCAGCTGTTTTCTGACACAGTGAAAGATTTGAGATTTTGTATGTAAAAAAAACAAAACTTTTGGGTTTTTTTTGTCAATTACCCCTGATATCCATTTTTTTGGTCTTTTAGATTTTGTATGTAGCAGAGCTGAGAGAGCTGCCCCCGCCCATACCAGGGTTTCAGTGTAGACAGAAGCTGCTAATCACAAAGGAGTCGGACTATATGTCATGCACTGCTGAGACCCACTAATGATAAAGATAAGAGGCTTAAGCTAACATTGCAGGTAAACCAAAAAAGACTGTGAGATAAGAGATCCAAGGCTGAAATCTCTGTTTTAACTCTTTCAGCATGCTGTTTTCAGGTTACATTGCAGAAATCTGCTGACAGAGTCCCTTTAACACCCACTGCTGTCTGACATAATGTATGCAATTCTTAAATCTACTGGAAAGTGGAGGAATGAAGGGACGTTTTTCGGACCACAGTCTTCTTTGCTGCTACCATTTGGAATTCTTCTCTGCACTTTTCTCTGCTTTGTAAGAGGTTCTGATACAGTTGAATGAAATTACCCACATTGCTTTATATCAATGGCTTTTCAATTGGGAATTCAAGGTATTAAATTGGACAAACTGTTCAAGCATGGGGAACTAGAATTCATTTTTCCTTATTGATTCTCTCATCTCCATCTGTGACATCGCTGCACTCTCAGCATTACACTCCTAATCTATATTAACTTTATGGATTCCATCTTTTCTAAGTACTGGCTTTAGTTATAGAAGCTTTCATTTTCAGAGAAATAATAAAGTATGTCTTTTTGATTTTATGTACATTGATGCCTTTCACAGTAGACATTGCATTTAAGGTGAAAAGGCGCATAATCCAGATATTTATCTGTCTCGCAGCTCCTTTCCCTCCTTAAAGTGAACCTGTCACCAGATTCCCCCTATATAAAGTACAGCCAGCCCCTTTACACCCTCTTTTTTTATACTCCCGTTCATTGGGTGTCTTTTTTATGGAAATCTGTCAGCAGGTTTTTGCAACCTCATCTCAGAGGTTAAAGGGGAAGAGACACTGATTCCAACGATGTATCACTTAGTGTAGTGGGTGCAGCAGTTGTGATGCAATCAGAGTTTTCTCTGCTGTAGACGTAGAAAGTTGACCCCACCCACACTCCTGATTGGCCACTTTCTTTGTACAAGTATATTCATAGCAAGCTGCTAATCAGTGCTGGGGGTGGGGTTGGACCAGGAAGCAAACTGGCAGCTAGTCCTGCAGGGATAATCTCCTGATGATAAAACACTGATTGCATTGAAAAAGGCAGCCAGCACAAATCTAACGTTACACAGATATCCCATGATTTATTAACATACAATATTTTATTTAATCAGTGCTGGGGGTGAGGTTGGACCAGGAAGCAAACTGGCATGTAGTCCCGCAGTGATAATCTCCTGATGATAAAACACTGATTGCATCGAATCAACAGCACACAGCCTAATAAGTAACACAATTGCAAAAAAAAATAGTATATAGAAAAATCAAAAATAACAATAATGGGCAACCAGCACAAATTTAACATTACACAGATATCCCATGATTTATTAACATACAATATTTTATTTAATCAGTGCTGGGGGTGAGGTTGGACCAAGGAGCAAACTGGTAGCTAGTCCCGCAGTGATAATCTCCTGATGATAAAACACTGATTGCATCGAAAAAACAAGAGTACACAGTAACACAATTGCAAAAAAAAAAATAATATACAGAAAAATAAAAATAGCAATAATAGGCAACCAGCACAAATCTAATGTTACATAGATATCCCATGATTTATTAACATACAATATTTTATTTAATCAGTGCTTGGGGTGAGGTTGGACCAGGAAGGAAGCTGGCAGCTAGTTGAGCAGTGATAATCTCCTGATGATAAAACACTGATTGCATCAAAACAACAGCACACAGCCTATAAAGTAACACAATTGCAGAAAATAAAAAAAATATATATATAGAAAAATAAACAGTTAGCATTAATAGGCAACCAACATAAATCTAACATTGCAAAGATATCCCATGATTTATTAAAATATAATATTTTATTTAATCAGTGTTGGGGGTGTGGTTGGGCCAGGAAGCAAACTGGCAGCTAGTTAAGCAGTGCTAATCTCCTGATGATAAAATACTGATTGCATCGAAACAAAATCACACAGCCTAATACGTAACACAACTGAAGAAAATAAAAAACAAAATAATATGTAGAAAAATAAACAATTGGCATTAATAGTCAACCAGCACAAATCTAACGTTGCACAGATATGCCATGATTTATTAACATATAATATTTTATTTAATCAGTGCTGTGGGTGAACTTGGACCAGGAAGAAAACTGGCAGCTAGTCCCACAGTGATAATCTCCTGATGATAAAACACTGAGTGCATCGAAACAACAGCACACAGCCTAATGAGTAACACGATTGCAAAAAATAATAATGTATAGAAAAATAAAAAATAGCAATAATGGGCAGCCAGCACAAATCTAACGTTACATAGATATCCCATGATTTAGGAATATACAATATTTTATTTAAAAGTTAAATCAGTGTCTCAGCCCCAACTGCATGCTGCCATCAGATTACATAGAAAAACCTGCTGACATAATCCCTTTAGAGGTACACTTTTTAATATTTTTATATATGTTTTTGCAGTTTTCCACTTTACAATCTACATTAAAGAAAACATTGCCACTAAGTTGAATGATAGATTCATTCTTCCTGTTCTGTACAGAAGGCTATTCAGGACTCTCATTAGCGTCATAGACAGGCTAACAATGATAGGTAACACCTCCATTCACAGTAGACTTCCCAGGATCCACCATTCACAATAGACGATGGTCAAAGCTCACCTCTTCCCACTCTCTTCACAATGACTTTCAGCGTGATGAGAGCATGATTACTAAATACATCAAAGTTTTTACATTCGGTTAATATTAGACATAGAAGCCCGTGTGTTTTTAATATAGATAGTAATATGAAAAATTAAAAAAGTAAGATATTATGAGAAATAAAAAAAAAAAATTAACATACTGTACAAAACTGATTTAAACATTAGGTCATTTTTGGGTGACAGACTCTGATTCCAGCAATGTGCCACATACTGGGCTGCTTGCTGCAGTTTTGATAAAATCATAGTTTTATCTGCAGCAGATCTAGTGTTCTCTGAATGATGAGCTCTGTCTGACCCACATCACTGATTGGCAGCTACAGTGCATAGGCAGAAATCTGTCAATGTTTGAGGCATGTTTGAAATGCATTACAGCAAGTTTTTTTCGGCGGACAAAAAAACGTGCCAGGCAACGTTCCATCTGGCCGCCGCATGGGCTAAATATGCCGCATCCGGCAAAAACCGGACCAAACGCAAGCCCACGCGGCACAATCCGGTACTAATAAAAGTCTATGCGGAAAAAACGCAACCGGCGGTGAAAAAAAAATGGATGCGTTTTTTCTGCAAAGAGCCGGATTGTGCCGCACAGGAAAAACCGGATGTGTGAAAGCAGTCTAATATGGATGGCCTTTTCTGTGATTTTAACCTAAGTCCCTTACATCTTGTCTTATACTTATCCTCCGTCATTTTCATCCTTTTTGGCACCGCTTTGGTCCTCCGTCGCCATCTTGTGACTGTAACTTCTGAAGCCTGAAGTTACAACACAAGTTCTCAATACAAGTCTATGAGAGCCAGATCAAGGCTCTCATAGACTTGCATTGAGTTATGACCTCCGGTGCACTCTATGAAACACTTGAGCTGCCAGCAGGTTATAAATCACAGGAGACCAGCAGGAGTGGTGGCGATAGAAAATGAAGCCCCCAGAAGGTGAGCATAAGACAGGGATCAGGGGACTTAGATGTTAAAAGCAATGGAGTGGGGATTTAAATGTCTTGCCTGCTATATAAGCTATTTCTTTCCTGTGCTATTGAAAATTTCAGGGAGGAACTAATACTCTGGAGGCATGGGGACATTAAAGAACAAATATTGGATATAAAAAGATAATATTGGGTTCCTTATAGCAATCGGGTCATTTTTCAAATATATCTTAGAAAAATAGTAAATACAAACCAGTGTTGGTATGGGCAGCAGACGGTAACTCTCCATATGTCTTATTAGGGCATGGATGCCATATGGTGGTGTTCCACTTGAGACCCCTCTTTGTTAACAATAGCAGAGATACTGTGAAGAGGCGCACACACTCTGGAGGACTCTATTAACTGTGCATTAAATGGTCCATCAAGTATTTAAGTTGTCACCAAGTAATTCTACATTTGCTTTGCAGTGTCCTCTGCGTAGATAACAGGGTTCTCCAGTGGTGACGCCTGCCATGTGATCACTAGTATGTGATATGCATATATACAGCCACATTCCAACTAGTCGTGTGCGGCCTCATTCAATTCACCTGTATTGAGTGAGCCTGGGCACGTCTAGTTGGAATGTGGCCGGGAGTATACATATTTCATAATTGCAGTGACATGATCGCCCGCTCTTGATAAAGTGCTATGTGCTACTAGTGGTAGAAAATGACACATTTTGTTGCAAGTCTATTCTCCGACATAGTTTTTATTTTATATTTTAGGAACCATTCAGATGACTATAATATATAGATACGCAAGGCGAGCACACGCACTAATTATGATCCATGTGCCAATGTACGGACCAATGGTCTGTATGGAAAATAATGCAGTGGCCACTACATTGGTCTGATTTATAGAGCACACTAGTGCATATAAATACAGGCAGCTACTGTGCTCATCTGCATATGGATTACACACAGAGCTGTACATGGAATTAGTCACATCCATAATTCGCAGAAAATACTGTCCTGACCAGTGACGTAACTAGAGTCTGATAGGCCCCGGTGCAGAGTTTGAGTCTGCCCACCCCCCCCATATGTTCGTCAGATGTATGAGCCATTGTAGCATTCTAAATCCTATAAAGACATACAAGTTATCCTCCCCCCTCCCCTTTCATTGTATAGTAATGTCCCCCATCCTGTACTAATGTCCCCCCATCCTGTACTAATGTCCCCCATCATGTACTAATGTCCCCCCATCCTGTACTAATGTCCCCCATCCTGTACTAATGTCCCCCCATCCTGTATTAATGTCCCTCCATCCTGTACTAATGTCCCCCCATCCTGTATTAATGTCCCCCATCCTGTACTAATGTCCCCCCAACCTGTACTAATGTCCCCCCATCCTGTACTAATGTCCCCCATCATGTACTAATGTCCCCCCATCCTGTACTAATGTCCCCCATCCTGTACTAATGTCCCCCCATCCTGTACTAATGTCCCCCATCCTGTACTAATGTCCCCCCATCCTGTATTAATGTCCCTCCATCCTGTACTAATGTCCCCCCATCCTGTACTAATGTCCCCCATCATGTACTAATATCCCCCCATCCTGTACTAATGTCCCCCATCATGTACTAATGTCCCCCATCCTGTACTAATGTCCCCCATCCTGTATTAATGTCCCCCCATCCTGTACTAATGTCCCCCATCATGTACTAATGTCCCCCATCCTGTACTAATGTCCCCCATCCTGTACTAATATCCCCCCATCCTGTATTAATGTCCCCCCATCCTGTACTAATGTCCCCCCATCCTGTACTAATGTTCCCCATCCTGTATTAATGTCCCCCCATCCTGTACTAATGTCCCCCATCATGTACTAATGTCCCCCATCCTGTACTAATGTCCCCCATCCTGTACTAATGTCCCCCATCCTGTACTAATATCCCCCCATCCTGTATTAATGTCCCCCCATCCTGTACTAATGTCCCCCCATCCTGTACTAATGTCCCCCATCCTGTACTAATGTCCATCCTGGGCCACACATCGCAGTGCAAGGACCTGACAGGTCTCTGTGCTGCGATGTGTTTCATCTGGATGCGTGCCTTCGGACACACATCCATCTGAATTAGGGGCTTCAGCCTGCGGGACCCCGGCACCCCTGGACCTGGTCACAGTGGCGATCTCTGCGACCGCGGTTGTTACGCCCCTGGTCCTGACTTTAGAAAGACCCAAGAGCACCAAGATTATGCAGAGGCGTGCTGCATAGACTACATTTTGTGAACATCATTTCACTACATCCAAAGGTGGACATATTATTGGTGAAACCTGTGCATCCACACGGGGCCCAAGAGGTAAAGGGGCCCATTACCATGTCCAAAGCACGTGGAGTTGAGCATTTAATGAGCTTTTTTTTTTTTTTGCACAAGGGCCCTTCTTTTCTGCCTGTTTTTGTAGACTTAGTAGGCCTGGGCCCATAACTTCATATAATTCTAGAGACTTTCATTAGCTTACATACTGTACAAGTGACTCGCCCACCCCAGGGCTATGGGACACCCGGTGCCGGGCCGGACTAGTCCAGTGGTAGTCAGTGGTGGCTGGGCCCGGCTCCGTGGCCCTGGTGGGTGTCAGTGGAATATGTGGCTTAAGTTAAAGTTTGTGTTCGTGACGCCACCTGTGGTATGCGGCTAATAAGCCGCCGCTGCTGTGTGAGACCTCCGGGATGATGTTATGGCAGCAATGGTAGTACTGCTCCCCACAGGTGGAGCAATGCCCGGGCACAGTTGGTGCTTGTAAATGTCTATGCAGATGAAATAACTGAGGCCACTTCAGAGGTGCAGTTCAAGTTCTTTTACTCACAGTTCTTGTCAGGGCAGGCAGAACCCTTGGACTGCTGGGACCGCTGTCAGGGACCTCCGTCTTCTGGGTGATTCAGAGTGTGAAATCCGGTACCCTCTCTTAGTGTCTCTTTCTCTGCTGTCTTCACTAGCCTTGCCTTAGTTAGATGGACTTGGCTTGGCCTCCATTACAGCCTCCAGGCTGGGGGGTCACCTGTCGGCTGATTACCCCTTTTCTGAAGGTCTGCTCTGGGTTCTGGCCCTGGGAACTTGCAATTCCCTGGGCCTCGGTTTTTACTGTCTGGAGATTGTCTTTTCGCTCCTCCAGTTTCTAGGGACCGTCCCCTGTCGCAGCTAATCACTCCACCGATGTCACTGTGGACCAGGCCACCGCAGCCTGCAGCTACTCGTAGCGCCTCTGGGCCCTCGGCTTCGGTACCCAACAAGGACAGCTCGTGGTACCTACAGGACTACCCGCGGCCCTGCGACCCTTTCTTTCCTTCTCTTCTTTCTCCTCCTTGCCTGCCTCAGCAGGCCTCCTCCTCCCTCCTTTCTCTCGTTCTTCTTCTCCAACTACATGCTGCTTCTCTCACTCCCTGAGGTAAACTGAAACTAACTTGACCTTCCTTTCTCTATCTGCTCTCTGGTGGCTCCTCCCACCTCCCCAGTTGCTAAGCTACCACCCTATGGGAGCAGGGATGGGTCTTACAGCCCCTCTCAGCATGCAGCATGGGAGGGTTGCCTGCCACTTTCCCTGGTCCTGTGTGTCCCTAGCAATGGGTGTAGTGTGGATTTACCAGGGGACCGGAGTTCACTCTCTTCCTCTCCCAGAATGGGGCATCACACCGCTGATGGGGTGCAATGACCTGTGGCGACGGAAGCCTCAGGGGCGCCACACTCCCCCACAGCAAATCCCAGCACGTCCTCGGGCTGAAAAACAACAAAAACATGTGGAGAAACTGCAAAATTTTTGTTATGCAAAACATAAAACAATAAAACATTTCTTCCCTTTATGGGAGGCACATATCAGTGAACGTTGCAAACTTCTTATAAAGAAAACTCTAAGTGTGCACTTCCAGTCCATTGCACGGTTCAGGCAAATCCCCCATAATTCTGGTAGGGGGCACAACGGGTGCAACTAATTACATTTTTGGCTACTACAAGTCCAGTAGCCCGTCAGTTCGTTTCAAACAAACAAAGTAACATCTTCGACCAGCCATTAAGTCCAATGGCCTGGTTGCATCAGACAGATCAACAACATACCAGCCATTAAGTCCAATGGCCTGGTAGGACACAACACATACACTTCCACCGGGGCCCACATTCCAGTTCAGTGGCCCGGTAACACATAGCATGGGGGGTGACGTCTTCAAAAAGCATCAGGGGCAGTACAGCAGGAAAGGGTGTCATCTTCGAAAAGAATAAGGGGCAAAACACGAGGGACTTCTTCAAAAAGAATTAGGGGCTATGTACAGTTCAGCTGCTTCTTACTTCTTTACATGTAGGGATTCTTCTCTGGCTCCCCACCTGGCAGCAGGTAGACAGCGGTCAGCACAGTCTGCGTCTGCTGGTCTTGGCGGGCCGCGCCTGGCATGGCGGCGGCCTGTATTGGAGTCGCTGCTGCGGTGTGGATGGGCGCCGCTCCGGCGGCAAAATCTTGGCGGGCCGCACCTGGCGTGGCTGCGGCCTGGATCGGCGTCGCCGTGCCGGGCGTCTCTCCAGGGACCGCGGGCATGGCAGCGGGGGTTGGGGCACCCGCGCCGGCAGGGGCATTAAATGACTCACCCCTCAGTAGCATCTCCGGTGTTCTGGCGGTCGCTGCTCCGCGCGTCGCTTGCCAGATCTGCTGCATCACCTTCGCTGCGATAAGGTACATTTTCTTTATCTGCTGGTCTGGCATTTAGACTCTCTCTGCCAGCCTGCCAGCTTATCTAGTCGCCATTTCTTTTTCTTCCGCTTTCTATGGCGGGCACCGCTTCGCGCGCTTTTCTTGGACAAGGGGGCGGGGCTTCTCTTCGCGCCCTTTCTTCTTGCACGCCCCCCTTCTTCCCGCTCTCAGCAGCGCTAATGGCGGCGGTTTCTCAGTAAAGTACACAGTCTGTCACACGGTTCTTCAGGCGCACAGTACCCGGTTGGACCGGGCACGAAATCCTGTTCGTGACGCCAAAAGTTGACTCGCCCACCCCAGGGCTATGGGACACCCGGTGCCGGGCCGGACTAGTCCAGTGGTAGTCAGTGGTGGCTGGGCCCGGCTCCGTGGCCCTGGTGGGTGTCAGTGGAATATGTGGCTTAAGTTAAAGTTTGTGTTCGTGACGCCACCTGTGGTATGCGGCTAATAAGCCGCCGCTGCTGTGTGAGACCTCCGGGATGATGTTATGGCAGCAATGGTAGTACTGCTCCCCACAGGTGGAGCAATGCCCGGGCACAGTTGGTGCTTGTAAATGTCTATGCAGATGAAATAACTGAGGCCACTTCAGAGGTGCAGTTCAAGTTCTTTTACTCACAGTTCTTGTCAGGGCAGGCAGAACCCTTGGACTGCTGGGACCGCTGTCAGGGACCTCCGTCTTCTGGGTGATTCAGAGTGTGAAATCCGGTACCCTCTCTTAGTGTCTCTTTCTCTGCTGTCTTCACTAGCCTTGCCTTAGTTAGATGGACTTGGCTTGGCCTCCATTACAGCCTCCAGGCTGGGGGGTCACCTGTCGGCTGATTACCCCTTTTCTGAAGGTCTGCTCTGGGTTCTGGCCCTGGGAACTTGCAATTCCCTGGGCCTCGGTTTTTACTGTCTGGAGATTGTCTTTTCGCTCCTCCAGTTTCTAGGGACCGTCCCCTGTCGCAGCTAATCACTCCACCGATGTCACTGTGGACCAGGCCACCGCAGCCTGCAGCTACTCGTAGCGCCTCTGGGCCCTCGGCTTCGGTACCCAACAAGGACAGCTCGTGGTACCTACAGGACTACCCGCGGCCCTGCGACCCTTTCTTTCCTTCTCTTCTTTCTCCTCCTTGCCTGCCTCAGCAGGCCTCCTCCTCCCTCCTTTCTCTCGTTCTTCTTCTCCAACTACATGCTGCTTCTCTCACTCCCTGAGGTAAACTGAAACTAACTTGACCTTCCTTTCTCTATCTGCTCTCTGGTGGCTCCTCCCACCTCCCCAGTTGCTAAGCTACCACCCTATGGGAGCAGGGATGGGTCTTACAGCCCCTCTCAGCATGCAGCATGGGAGGGTTGCCTGCCACTTTCCCTGGTCCTGTGTGTCCCTAGCAATGGGTGTAGTGTGGATTTACCAGGGGACCGGAGTTCACTCTCTTCCTCTCCCAGAATGGGGCATCACACCGCTGATGGGGTGCAATGACCTGTGGCGACGGAAGCCTCAGGGGCGCCACACAAGTCTTAGATCCTTATGGTTGGCATACTTGGCTGAAAAAAACCCTCCTTGAAGACCATGCTCTTGATTATTATTACCATAAAACATAGATCAGCCATAAAAAGCAATCACAAGATGTGCCTAGAAATGGATGATATAATTGTCAACTCTCCTGGAAAAATGGAAGACCTCTCACACTCCTGGAAGAGTTGGCAAACCTCCCTGACGCCAAGTCAACTGGAACCTCCTAGAGAGCAGCGCATCATGAACGTCGTCTTTGCCTGGCACCGGGAAGCCCTGTCATCAGTCCAGTAGAGATGGGCAAGCACTAAAATGCTTGGGTCCTCAAGGGGAGCAGGTCAACTCCTCTGAAAGAGCTTAACTGGGGTAACAAGTATAATGGAAGTCACTTATTGGGCAGTTTGTCTCTCCACTCACATACAGCCAACCATAAATAGAGGATTTCCGGGGGGAGGGAGGTCGTTTATTTTTCCTTTGAAGTGCTACATCCAAAAACGTTGCCTTACCCCAGAGATAGCCATTCAAAGACTGCAACTGGCTCCCACTGGGGTGCCTGCACACATCATGCAGTGAAGCAAGCCTGTGCGTTGTGGTCGTTGTTTCACGGACAAAACATCCGAGCACCCGCGATAATTGGCCAAGCTCCCGAGTACCCAATCGAGTAACAAGCAGTGCACAGTACGATCGCTCATCCCTATAAACTAGTGCTCATTTCCTGATAATCAAGCAGTTGTCAATTACCCGATGAACAGGCAAAACACTCGTTCATCAAGTGAAATGAGTTTTCAGCTTGCTTAGTGTTATAGTTAATATTTAATACCTTGTTATGATTATCATTTTAGTACTTTATACATCCATGTAATAACTTTGTGTTATGCATTTATCCATTATTTTACACCTTGTTGTGATTATCATTTAGTATATACTAGCGGTAGTACCCGACATTGCCCGGGATAGTAACTATCTCTCTGTTTCTCTCCCAGTCTCTGTCTTTCTCCCTCTCTGTCTGTCTCTCTATCTCTTTCCCTATCTGTCTGCCTATGTCTCTCCCTGTAAAACTGTAAAGGGGAAAAAAGCGCAATAGGGTCTTACCCGGTATGAGGGTGGACAAACAAGACAAAGAAGCACTCACCTGGTGAGGTTGTGCCAGTCACAACCCCTTATGATAGCCTGTGAGTGCCTGGTGGTTTAGCTGCAGCCCCGGGAGAGGAATTTTGTATCACACAGGTAGAAGAAAAGACCGGGTTTATGCCGCGCTGAAAACCACTGATGCGTGTAAATTAAAAGATTTCCTTTTTATTGGATAGTTCCTACGCGTTTCAGAGACATCCGTCTCCTTCCTCAGGAAAAGAAATCATTTCTTTTCCTGAGGAAGGAGACGGATGTCTCTGAAACGCGTAGGAACTATCCAATAAAAAGGAAATCTTTTAATTTACACGCATCAGTGGTTTTCAGCGCGGCATAAACCCGGTCTTTTCTTCTACCTGTGTGATACAATATGTCTCTCCCTGGCTGTCTCTCTCTCTGTCTCTCTGTCTCTTTCCCTGTCTGTCTCTTTCCCTGTCTGTCTCTTTCTTTGTGTCTGTCTCTTTGTCTGTGTCTGTCTTTACCTGCCTGTCTCTTTCTGTCTTTTTGTCTATTTGTGTCTGTCTGTGTCTGTCTTTCTCTGTCTCTCTGTATCTTTGTCTGTCTCTTTCCTTGTCTGTCTGTCTCTCTTTCCCTGTCCCTTTCTGTCTCTCTATCTCTTTCCCTGTCTGTCTCTTTCCCTGTCTGTCTCTTTCCCTGTCTGTCTCTTTGTCTGTCTCTTTGTCTGTCTGTCTCTGCCTTTCTCTGTCTGTCTGTATCTTTACCTGTCTGTCTCTTTCCTTGTCTGTTTGCCTCTTTCTGTCTCTTTGTCTGTTTGTGTCTGTCTCTGCGTCTCTTTGTCTGTCTGTCTATTTCCTTGTTGGTCTGTCTCTCTTTCCCTGTCCCTGTCTTTCTCTCTATCTGTTTCCCTGTTTGTCTATCTGTTTCTCTGTCTATTTCCCTGTCCTGTCTGTCTATTTCCCTGTCTGTCTATCTCTTTCCCTGTCTGTCTATTTCCCTGTCTGTCTCTTTGTCTGTCTGTCTGTTTGCCTCTCTGTCTCTTTCCTTGTCTCTTTCCCTGTCTGTCTCTTTCCCTGCCTATCTCTTTGTCTGTCTGTCTGTCTCTGTCTCCTTTCCTGGCTGCATGGTGACACGCCAACATTCCATTTAAAGGCGTGGCTGCGCATTCTTCTGCAGTTCTGGCTGCACTGTGGCTCTCAGCTCCATTGACTCTTATGGAGGCAGGTTATTTGGTGAATAACTGTAAAGTGTGGGGTTCAAATTGCCCCTCAAAACATAGTCTATGATGTTCCCTGAGTCAAATGGAGTGTCTGTGCAAAATTTCGTGATTGTACATGCAACGGTGCAAATTCCTTTAGTGAACATACACACACACATACATATAGTCAGCTTTATATATTGTGTTATGCATTTGCCATTATTTTATACCTTGTTGTGGTTATCATTTAGGCATATGATAATATGATTTCCACAAAGGTGGAAAGGGTGTAGAAAATGAAAAAAGTTGTGTGTTTATGAAACGGAAAAAAAAATTCATTCTAAAATCTCCCACAAGTCTGTTTCTAAGAGTTGTCCAGTATGTTCTATAACGAGAGAATTCTGAAAACGAAGACATTGAGGTCCGAATACATTAAACTCCTTTGGAAAATGATAAACACAGGAAGGCCCCTGAGGAATACATACACAATCACATATAATCAGGTTTCCATAGCAACAAGGAAAATCCACCACCCCTGCAAACATCACCCCCAAATCACCCATCCACGAGTAGCGTTTCTTCAGTTGCATAGAAACCAAGTCTAGTGACCTTCCATATTGTCAGTGATGAGGACTTTATGCAGTGCCGGAGTGTTAATATACAGTATACGGGGACCTTAATGCAATTCTAGGGCCTGGAGTGCAGCACCTATGGTGTAGTACAACCGGGAGAATTTAATCCCTCGCTGCAGACCAAGATCAAAGCCATTAAATACACCAGACGTGACTTGTAATGCCATTGTGTTAATGTGCAGTCTCTTACAACTGCTTCGCCAAAGCTGCGCTCGGTGGAAATCCATGTGTGACCGAACAAAATGATTGTGACCGAGCTGGTGATGAGACGGAGGCCTGAGCGCGATCAATCTGCAGATCCGGTGGAGTAAAATCTACCCATCCGAATGAGAACGGGGAGCTGCAATATTACATCCATTGCAGATCTTTTCGGCTAAGCAACCTGGATATGACATTGATAAAGAAAAAAATGCCAACCGGTTAATTCCAAGCAGTGTCACTTTGTTAATGTGCAGTGACCTTAATGCAGTAGCAGTAGGTTAAGAAAAGCAATGATCTTATTTTAAGATGCAGTAAGAGAAAATTGATTGGTTAAGCCCTTAATGCATTTCCAGAAGGATGATGTGCTGTGGGACCGTGTTCATGCTCTGTGTATAATTAAATGGAACCCGGAGCCTGTTAGCACCATACAAGTAGCATTAGGGCATCGCTATCTCCGTGCCAGATAGCTACGTCTATATCTTTCCTTATGTCTGTGCTCATTCTTGCTATCTGCCTTCCCTGTCCTTACTGGGGGGCAATGTTCTGATTTCCCTGTCCTTACTGGGGGGGCAATGTTCTCCCTTCCCTGTCCTTACGGGGGGGCCAAAGTACTAAGTGAGAGCAGTGGCGGAATTACTTAATAACCGATTTGAATATTTCTCCCGCTTGGGGATATGCATTAAAGGAGATGCGCCTCGTTAGCAAAGTAACGTGCACGGCATCACTTAGTAAGCGTACTGTGTATCTTCATTAGATTTTTAGATTTTTGACCCTAAGCTTTTATAGCTCTTCTGCGACGGTTATTAATATGTGCGAGACGCACTTTGTCCCAGGAGCTTTATAAGGCTTTTTTTTTTTGTACAGAGGTTTGCATGTAATAAAGAAGGTAAAGGACTTGTCTGATTCAGAAAACGTATCTTTATAAACCTCAATGGGGATTTAAAGTTAAAGGGGTGGTTCACTACTCTGCAATAGTGACCACATCTCTGTTAAACTGATAGGGAAGGCTTTTGTCAAATACCTTGTTCAGCCAATTCTGCCTCTGAGCGGCGTTATTGTGGTCCGCTAATCCCCAACTGGAAGTTGACCTGACATCACCGCGGCCGGCCCCAGTCTCCCTGAGTGACTGGTCTGTGGGCGGCATTTCACCACTCATCACAGCCTAGCGTCACAGCCCAGCATCTCACACAAGCTCTTCTTCACTGCAGGTGCGATGCTGGGCTGTGACAAGCGGTGAAACTCCACCCACAGCCCAGTCACTCAGGGAGACTGGGCCACCTTAGTGATGTCAAGTCAACCGGAAGTTGATCTGACATCACCGGATCTCAGAGGTCACAGAGCCCAGGGGTCACTTCATGGGGATGAGTGGACCACAATAACGCCACTCAGAGACAGAATTGGTTGAACAAGGTATTTAAAAAAGCCTTCCCTATCAGTTTTACAGAAATGTGGCCACTATAGCAGGGCAAAAAAGGCTCAAAATAACTGCCCATGAATTGAGGAAAATCAAGCGTGAAGCTGCCAAGATGCCATTTGCCATCAGTTTGGCCATATTTCAGAGCTACAACGTTACTGGAAATCAAAAAGCACAAGGTGTGCCATACTCAGGGACATGGCCAAGGTAAGGAAGGCTGAAAAACCACCACCTTTGAATAAGAAATATAAGATAAACCGTCAAGAAGACTGGGCCAAGAAATATCTTAAGACTGATTTTTCAAAGGTTTTATGGACTGATGAAATGAGGGACTCTTGATGGGCCAGATGGATGGGCCAGAGGCTGGATCAGTAAAAGGCAGAGAGCTCCACTCAGACTCAGACGCCAGCAAGGTGGAGGTGGGTACTGGTATGGGCTGGTATCATCAAAGATGAACTTGTGGGACCTTTTTGGGTTGAGGATGAAATGAAGCTCAACTCCCAGACCTACTGCCAGTTTTTGGAAGACAACTTCTTCAAGCAGTGGTACAGGAAGAAGTTGGTATCATTCAAGAAATATATGATTTTCATACAGGACAATGCTCCATCACATGCATCTAACTACTCCACAGAGTGACTGGCCAGTAAAGGTCTAAAAGATGAAAAAAATAATGACATGGCCCCCTTGTTCCCCTGATCTGAACCCCATAGAGAACCTGTGGTCCCTCATAAAATGTAAGATCTACAGGGAGGGAAAACAGTACACCTCTTGGAACAGTGTCTGGAGGCTGTGATGGCTGCTGCACGCAATGTTGATCGGAAACAGATCAAGCAATGACAGAATCTATGGATGGTAGGCTGCTCAGTGTCATCATAAAGAAAGGTGGCTATATTGGTCACTAATTTTTTGGGGTTTTGTTTTTGCATGTCAGAAAAATTTATTTCTAAATTTTCTGCAGTTATATTTTTTTACCTGGTGAAAATAGACAAGTGAGATGGGAATATATTTGGTTTTTATTAAGTTGCCTAATATTTCTGCACAGTAATAGTCACCTGCACAAACAGATATCCTCCTAAGATAGCCAAATCTAAAAAAAAAAACACTCCAACTTCCAAAAATATTAAGCTTTGATATTTATGAGTCTTTTGGGTTCATTGAGAACTTAGTTGTTGATCTATAATAAAAAAAAATCCTCTAAATTACAACTGCACAGATGTGTGAAGAGGCCTAATCTGTAGTAGGTGTAGTAATAATAATAATAATAATAATATTAGTCAATACCTTCAATTAGAAATGTATTATAGTTCTTCTGAAAAGCTATGTCTTTTACCTCATGTTCAGGGCACTGCAGGACCTTAGGTATCCACGGTTACGACCTCCAGCAGCTAATTAACTGTGACTCTATGCATGGTTGTAACCGTGGATACCTAAGGGCCCTGCAATGACCTGCACATGAGGTAAGTGACATTGTGAATCAGAAGAACTATACTACATTTCTAATTGTAGGTATTTGCTAATATTCTTATTATTACACCTACTACATATTCGGATAGGATCTTGGAGATAGGAATAACCCTTTAAGGACCTTTATTAGTGATGAGCGAGTACTAAAAAGCTCGGGTGCTCGAAGCTCGGGCCGAGCCTCCCAAGATACTCGTGTACTCGGCCCGAGCAACGAGCCCAATGTTATCCTATGGGAGACCCGAGTATTTTTGTGAAATGACCTCCCGGCAGCATGGAGAAACCCTAAAAATGTCACAAAAGTCTCAGAAGAGTGCTCAAATGACATGGCAACAGCATGGGGAAGACCCCTTGAAGCATTTATCACTCAAAAGTCACAGCTGTGAACAATTTTGTCCGCGTTTTACGCCATTTTTACGGACTCACCAGAAAACCTTCCAAAATGACCCCAAAATGATTTTTCATGGCAGAAATGTTAAGGGCACATACCCAATAGTGAGATAGATCTGGTGTATGTTACTTTTTGAGATCAATACATGAAAGATTTTACGTGAAAACATTGTGTGGCACTCCGATGTCCCTGAGAAGAGACGTACATGAAGGCCTCTTGAGTCTAATGTGCCCATTTTGAGGAAGTGAGTCTTTGTAGTATTTTCCTTTGCCAGGGCAGTCCTAAATTGTGAGGTTCACCAATGCCCCTGCATACAGACGTGCATGAGGGCCTCAAAACATTAAGTGTCCATTGTCAGGAAGTGGGTGTATTATAGTATAGCCCTTAGGCAGGGCAGCCAAAAATTGGGAGGCTCCACATTGTCCCTGGGTAGAGACGTGCATGATGGCCTTTAAACCTGAAGTGCCCATTGTAAGGAAGTGGGTCTATTTCAGTATAGCCCTTTGCCAGGGCAGCCAAAAATTGGGAGGCTCCACATTGTCCCTGGGTAGAGACGTGCATGAGGGCCTCAAAACATTAAGTGTCCATTTTAAGGAAGTGGGTGTATTTCAGTATAGCCCTTAGGCAGGGCAGCCAAAAATTGGGAGGCTCCACATTGTCCCTGGATAGAGACGTGCATGATGGCCTTTAAACCTGAAGTGCCCATTGTAAGGAAGTGGGTCTATTTCAGTATAGCCCTTTGCCAGGGCAGCCAAAAATTGGGAGGCTCCACATTGTCCCTGGGTAGAGACGTGCATGAGGGCCTCAAAACATTAAGTGTCCATTGTCAGGAAGTGGGTGTATTATAGTATAGCCCTTAGGCAGGGCAGCCAAAAATTGGGAGGCTCCACATTGTCCCTGGGTAGAGACGTGCATGATGGCCTTTAAACCTGAAGTGCCCATTGTAAGGAAGTGGGTCTATTTCAGTATAGCCCTTTGCCAGGGCAGCCAAAAATTGGGAGGCTCCACATTGTCCCTGGGTAGAGACGTGCATGAGGGCCTCAAAACATTAAGTGTCCATTTTAAGGAAGTGGGTGTATTTCAGTATAGCCCTTAGGCAGGGCAGCCAAAAATTGGGAGGCTACACGTTGTCCCTGGGTAGAGACGTGCATGAGGGCCTCAAAACATTAAGTGTCCATTTTAAGGAAGTGGGTGTATTTCAGTATAGCCCTTAGGCAGGGCAGCCAAAAATTGGGAGGCTCCACATTGTCCCTGGGTAGAGACGTGCATGATGGCCTTTAAACCTGAAGTGCCCATTGTAAGGAAGTGGGTCTATTTCAGTATAGCCCTTTGCCAGGGCAGCCAAAAATTGGGAGGCTCCACATTGTCCCTGGGTAGAGACGTGCATGAGGGCCTCAAAACATTAAGTGTCCATTGTCAGGAAGTGGGTGTATTATAGTATAGCCCTTAGGCAGGGCAGCCAAAAATTGGGAGGCTCCACATTGTCCCTGGGTAGAGACGTGCATGATGGCCTTTAAACCTGAAGTGCCCATTGTAAGGAAGTGGGTCTATTTCAGTATAGCCCTTTGCCAGGGCAGCCAAAAATTGGGAGGCTCCACATTGTCCCTGGGTAGAGACGTGCATGAGGGCCTCAAAACATTAAGTGTCCATTTTAAGGAAGTGGGTGTATTTCAGTATAGCCCTTAGGCAGGGCAGCCAAAAATTGGGAGGCTACACGTTGTCCCTGGGTAGAGACGTGCATGAGGGCCTCAAAACATTGTTCCCATTGCAAAGGAGCGGGTCTCCTGTCGTTGTAATGTCCATTCTGCAAAGAATGGGCGAAAAAATTTACCACTGGGGGTATACCTGAAACAAAGACCTAACTATTGTAACGGTCATCATGATGGCGCATGAGGAGAAGGAGGAGCAGTCCAGCGATTATCCAAAGTCGAGAAGTGTACCCATGGGTGAGTGGAGGTACATGGCAAACTTTAAATTCCGCTCTCATTTGCTGGTGGTGTGGTGAAGTCTGGCCCAATCCAACCCTTGTTCATCTTTATCAGAGTCAGCCTGTCAGCATTTTCAGTTGACAGGCGGGTGCGTTTATCTGTAATGATTCCACCTGCGGCACTAAAAACACGCTCTGACAAAACGCTAGCAGCAGGGCAGGCCAGGACTTCCAAGGCGTAGAGAGCCAATTCATGCCACGTGTCCAGCTTGGATACCCAATAATTGTAAGGCACAGAGGAATGTCGGAGTACAGTTGTTCGATCTGCAAGGTACTCCTTCAGCATCTGGGCAAACTTAGGATTTCTTGTGGCACTACCCCGCACCTCAGGGGCTGTGGTACGTGAGGGGCTGAGAAAACTGTCCCACATCTTAAAGACTGTTCCCCTACCTCTGGCGGATTGGACTTGTGCCTCTCTCGGCTGTACGCCTCGGTTGTCCACTGATTCCTGACCTATGCCGCTAGCGTTTTGTGAGGGGAATGCTTTGCCTACTTCCGTGAGTATGGCCTTCCGAAACTGCTGCATTTTGGTTGACCTCTCATCCACGGGAATAAGAGACAAAAAGTTCTCCTTGTAGCGTGGGTCTAACAGTGTTACCAACCAGTAATGATTGTCGGCCAAGATGTTCTTAACGCGAGGGTCACGAGACAGGCAGCTTACCATAAAGTCAGCCATGTGCGCCAGACTCTTAACAGCCAGGACTTCAGTAGCCTGACCAACAAGATGACTGAACATGCTGTCCTCCTCCTCCTCCTCCTCCTCCTCCTCCTCATCTACCCTGTCCTCTGGCCAGCCACGCTGAATCGAGGATATGACTGGTGTGCATGTCATATCCTCAATTTGGCCGGAGAGTTGCTCCATGTCTTCATCCTCCTCCTCGTCATAGTCCTCCACTGCACGTTGTGATGAGACGAGGCTGGGCTGTGTGTTATCACCCACACCCACTACTGTTTCTTGCTGCAACTCATCGCGCTCCGCCTGCAATGCATCATGTTTGTTTTTCAAAAGGGACCGTTTTAGAAGGCAGAGTAGCGGTATGGTGACGCTAATAATGGCGTCATCACCACTCACCATCTTGGTGGAGTCCTCAAAGTTTTGGAGGATGGTACATAGGTCTGACATCCATCTCCACTCCTCAGGTGTTATGTGTGGAGTTTGACCCATTTCCCGACGGCTTAGGTGATGCAGGTACTCAACAACTGCCCTCTTCTGCTCACATATCCTGACCAACATGTGCAGAGTTGAATTCCAACGCGTGGGGACATCACACACCAGTCTGTGAGCCGGAAGATGCAAACGGCGCTGAAAGCCGGCAAGGCCGGCTGAAGCAGTAGGTGACTTTCGAAAATGTGCAGACAGGCGGCGAACTTTTACCAGCAGATCAGACAGCTCTGGGTATGACTTTATAAACCGCTGAACCACGAGGTTGAGCACATGGGCCACGCATGGAACATGTGTCAGCTGGCCTCGCCTCAAAGCCGCCACCAGGTTCCGGCCATTGTCACAAACGACCTTTCCTGGCTTTAGGTTCAGAGGTGTGAGCCAGTGATCTGCCTGCTGTTTCAGAGCTGTCCACAGCTCTTCTGCATTGTGGGGTTTGTCACCTATGCAGATTAGCTTCAGCACAGCCTGTTGCCGCTTCGCCGAGGCAGTGCTGCAGTGCTTCCAGCTTGTGACTGGTGTGGAGGGCACAGTGGATGAGGATGCGCAGGAGGAGGAGGAGGCTGAAGAGCATGACATTCCGGAGCTGTAGAGTGTGGGTGAAACACTGACTGAGGTAGGGCCTGCAAACCTTGGTGTGGGAAGGACGTGTTCCGTCCCTCGCTCAGACTGGGTCCCAGCTTCCACAATATTAACCCAGTGTGCCGTCAACGAGATGTAGCGGCCTTGCCCACAAGCACTTGTCCACGTGTCTGTGGTTAGGTGGACTTTGGGTGAAACAGCGTTGTTCAGGGCACGTGTGATGTTTTGTGACACGTGGTTATGCAACGCGGGGACGGCACACCGGGAGAAATAGTGGCGGCTGGGGACCGAGTAACGTGGGACAGCTGCCGCCATCAGGTCACGGAATGCTTCTGTCTCCACCAGCCTAAAAGGCAACATTTCCAGCGCAAGCAGTCGCGAAATGTTAGCATTTAGAACTGTGGCATGTGGGGTGTTGGCAGTGTATTTGCGCCTGCGTTCAAAGGTTTGCTGAATGGATAACTGAACGCTGCGCTGGGACAAGGACGTGCTTGATGATGGTGTTCTTTCTGCGTAGGCAACTGCAGGTGCAGGAGTGGAGGAGGCTTGTTCGCAGGCAGCATGGACAGAGGATTGGCTCGCATGCACAACCAGCGAAGACGTAGCAGTGACATCAGCAAGCACTGCTCCTCGACTCTGTTGTACTTCCCACAAAGTCGGGTGCTTGGCTGACATGTGCCTGATCATGCTGGTGGTGGTCAGGCTGCTAGTTTTGGTACCCCTGCTGATGCTGGCACGGCAGGTGTTGCAAATGGCCTTTTTTGAATCATCTGGATCCAACTTAAAAAACTGCCAGACTCGTGAAGACCTAACATTTGTACAGGCACCTTGTGTCGTCGTGTTGTTACGGGGAACGGTTGCCTGACTTCTGCCTGGGACCACCACCCTGCTTCTTACTGCCTGTTGTGATGCTACGCCTCCCTCCCCCTGTGCACTGCTGTCCTCGCTCTGCATATCCTCCTGCCAGGTTGGGTCAGTTACTGGATCATCCACCACGTCGTCTTCCTCTTCCGCACCCTGCTCCTCCTCCTGACTTGCTGACAATTGTGTCTCATCATCGTCCACCACTTGTTGAGACACGTTGCCAACTTCGTGAGAACGTGGCTGCTCAAATATTTGGCTATCTGTACAGACGATCTCCTCATGACCCACTTCAATATGAGCTGGCGAGAGGCCAGAATGTGTGAATGGAAACGTGAACAGCTCTTCCGAGTGTCCAAGTGTGGGATCATTAATGTCCGAGGAGGACGTGTACTCAGCCTGGTGGTAGGAAGGAGGATCAGGTTCAGAAATGTGCGGTGCAGTATCACGGCTACTGACACTTGACCGTGTGGAAGACAGAGTGTTTGTGGTGGTGCCAATCTGACTGGAAGCATTATCCGCTATCCAACTAACAACCTGTTGACACTGGTCTTGGTTCAAGAGCGGTGTACTGCTGCGGTCCCCAAGAATTTGGGACAGGACGTGCGAGCGACTAGATGTGGCCCTTTGTTGTGGCGAAATTAGAGCTTGCCCACGACCTCGGCCTCTGCCTGCACCACCATCACGTCCACTTCCTTGTTCCTTGCCAATGCCCTTGCGCATTTTGCAATGCTGTGCACTGCTGACGTGTATATTCACTACTTGTGCGTTATATCAAAGTTTCTGGAAATTGCACACCAGTGCACCTGTACGCTGCCACCAACAGGCACACACGTGCGGTTTTAAAAACCAAGCACGGACGCAATAATAACCTAACACAGGTTTTAGGAGCAAAAATTAAGAACTCTGACACTATCAGCCACTGCTGACTGACGTGTATTATACACTACACTTGTGCGTTATATAATAGTTTGGTAAACGCACACCAGTGCACCTGTACGCTGCCACCAACAGGCACACACGTGCGGTTTTAAAAACCAAGCACGGACGCAATAATAACCTAACACAGGTTTTAGGAGCAAAAATTAAGAACTCTGACACTATCAGCCACTGCTGACTGACGTGTATTATACACTACACTTGTGCGTTATATAATAGTTTGGTAAACGCACACCAGTGCACCTGTACGCTGCCACCAACAGGCACACACGTGCGGTTTTAAAAACCAAGCACGGACGCAATAATAACCTAACACAGGTTTTAGGAGCAAAAATTAAGAACTCTGACACTATCAGCCACTGCTGACTGACGTGTATTATACACTACACTTGTGCGTTATATAATAGTTTGGTAAACGCACACCAGTGCACCTGTACGCTGCCACCAACAGGCACACACGTGCGGTTTTAAAAACCAAGCACGGACGCAATAATAACCTAACACAGGTTTTAGGAGCAAAAATTAAGAACTCTGACACTATCAGCCACTGCTGACTGACGTGTATTATACACTACACTTGTGCGTTATATAATAGTTTGGTAAACGCACACCAGTGCACCTGTACGCTGCCACCAACAGGCACACACGTGCGGTTTTAAAAACCAAGCACGGACGCAATAATAACCTAACACAGGTTTTAGGAGCAAAAATTAAGAACTCTGACACTATCAGCCACTGCTGACTGACGTGTATTATACACTACACTTGTGCGTTATATAATAGTTTGGTAAACGCACACCAGTGCACCTGTACGCTGCCACCAACAGGCACACACGTGCGGTTTTAAAAACCAAGCACGGACGCAATAATAACCTAACACAGGTTTTAGGAGCAAAAATTAAGAACTCTGACACTATCAGCCACTGCTGACTGACGTGTATTATACACTACACTTGTGCGTTATATAATAGTTTGGTAAACGCACACCAGTGCACCTGTACGCTGCCACCAACAGGCACACACGTGCGGTTTTAAAAACCAAGCACGGACGCAATAATAACCTACTAACAGGTTTTTTTGGGGAGCGACAATTACAGTACAGACAAGTCAGACACTATCTGGACTGTTTTACACTGTGTACACCAGCCCCAGATATGAAGGCTGGTATACGGTCACCACTACCCTGCCTGCCTGCCTGCCTGCCTGTATACTGCTACAATAGTCCTGACAAGGACTCTTTTGGTCACTAGCCTGTATTCAGACCTGGCTATACCCTGCCTGTATATAGCAACAATAGTCCTGAGAAGGACTCTGCTACTGTACTCCGACCTGGCTATACCCTGCCTGCCTGTATACAACTAGAATAGTCCTGAGAAGGACTTTTGGTCACACTGTTTGCAGCCCTGCAACTGAAAAAGCTATAAAGGGCCGCAAAGCTTTCCCTGAATCAGCGACACTCTCCCTACACTCACTGTCAGAATAGCTGTGAGCAGAGCACAGCGCGCCGGCCGATATAAAGGCTCGGTGACGCTGTGCAGGCCGGCCAATCACTGCAATTCCACAACTAACAGGGCTGTGGCATTGCAGTGGTCTGCCAGCCAATCCCTGCATGAGGGCTGGCTCTCAAAAGAGCGCCAACATGCAGAAATGAAGACCACGAGTAAAGCACGAGTATCGCGAGATTACTCGGTCCCCGCCGAGCAGCCCGAGTACAGTGATACTCGTGCGAGTACCGAGTAGTGACAAGCATGCTCGCTCATCACTAACCTTTATCAATTAGCCGGAGTGGCTTATTGATTTTAGCAGGGGATATGCAAATTAGCTTTTTTAGATGGAAAGAAAATTGAATGGTTGTATCTTGCTAGTGTCACAAATTGGAGATAGCTAGGTACCCCATATGCATTAATGTTTGCTAAACCCGCAGATATCGGCAGGTTGGTTGACAGGCTAATGTGTATTATGAGGGCCTTCAGTTCTCACGATAGATGATGTCAGGGGACAAATAGAACCATTTCTAGACTGAGAATCATTTTACTCCCTTAAGGCCGCTTTACACGCTGTGACATTGCTCAAGTGATCTTGTTGGGGTCACGGATTTTGTGACGCACATCCGGCCGCTTTAGTGATGTTGTTGCGTGTGACTCCTATGAGCGATTTTGAATCGTCGCAAAAACGTTCAAAATTGCTCATCGGTGACTTGCCCCCCTATTCTCGATTATCGCTGCTGCTGCAGTAGCAATGTAGTTCCTCGTTCCTGCGGCAGCACACATCGCTACGTGTGACACCGCAGGAACGAGCAACCTCACCTTCCCTGCGGCCGCCGGCAATGCGGAAGGAAGGAGGTGGGCGGGATGTAACGTCCCGCTCATCTCCGCCCCTCCGCTTCTATTGGGCGCCCGCTTAGTGACGTTGCTGTGACGCTGAACGAACCGCCCCCTTAGAAAGGAGGCGGTTCACCGGTCACAGTGACGTCGCTAGGCAGGTAAGTAGTGTGATGGGTCCACGCGATGTTGTGCGCCACGGGCAGCGATTTTCCTGTGTCGCACAACCGATGGGGGCGGGTAAGCACGCTAGCGATATCGGTCACGATATCGCAGCGTCTAAAGCGGCCTTTAGGCTATGTTCACACAGTGCATTTTTTTTAAAGAAGCAGCATGTCAATTCTTTCAGTGATTTTGCTGCTTCTTTCACTATTGAAAACAATGAAAAATTGCAAATACACGGTTCTTTTTTGCTGTATTTTTGCTGATTTTGTGATGACTGAAACTAACTTTATTTAAACCTCTACTGTAGACAAAAGACACATTAACAACACAGCAAAACCTGCATTTTTAAAGCGGCTTTTTTACTGCCAAGAGAACAAGTTTTGCAGCAGAAAAAAGCAGCAAAAAGTCAATGTGTGAACACAGCCTAGGGATGAGTATTTGGTGAGTTTTTGATGTTGCACATTTTCTGCACCTATTACATAAATTAGTTTACTTATAAATCATGACACACCAAAAAGACATAAAAACTGCAACATCAAAAATGCAAAAAAAAAAATAATACTTTCAAAACGCAATGAAAAACACATTGCATATTTAAATACTTTATTTTGCATTTTTGCCATTGCATTTTTTGTCTCTTTTTGGTGTGTCCTAAAGCTGCTTTTTTCTGCCTTTGATAATATTCCCAGTCAAGTTTTAAGACTCATTAATGGATCAGACTAATCATTGGGGCAACTTAGGGCTCAAGCGTTTGGGGGGTCCAAGCGTTTGGGGGGTCCAAGCATTTGGGGGGGCCCATTTCTACTTCTAAAGAAGGTGTTATTGGTCTTGGACTCCAAAGCTCTCTTATATTGTTCTTGCACAGGGGCCTCTTCCGTCTGTGTCCACCAGTGGGTCAGACATTAACTTACTGGATAGTATCTTCCAGTGGCTGACAATAGGAAAAAACAATAGTTACCTTTCCATCTAATAAAGAATTCAATTTATATACTTTATTTTTCCCATGGTTAAAGGACTCCATATACAGCCAGTCTCACAGAGAAATGCTATATTCGAAGAGGTTATTCAATCCACTGGTGAACATAGACCTTGTGCAAGAGCGATATATGGGCACCTTCAGCCCAAGAGCTCATCATAATGCAGAAGTCCACCTACTTTTGAGGTAGAAGTGGGCCCCTTACCTCTTGGGCCCCTGTGTGGCCGCACTGGCTGCACCAATGATATGTTCACCCCCGATCCAGTCACAAATATTAATAGCATATCTTTCAGATAAGTCATCAATATCAGACACCCAGCACCCCAATCGATTGACTGGAATAAACTCCATCAGCTACCAGATGTAAACCCATGAATGGTGTGCAATGTACAGCTCCATTTACTATGTAGCTCGTATTGCAATGGCTCGCCATTGTTTTTTCTCGGGCCAAAATATCACATTGATGTGGGTCAATAATACACCTCTGCTTTTCTATATACTTTTTCAATGGCATTGCAGGACAGCTATTTAAGAGTCCTCCCACTGATCGGCATGGCATTTCATGGCCTTCCTCTTAGGCCGCCTTTACACATCCGTGTCTCCGATACGTGTGATGTCCGTTTTCACACGTACCAGAGACACGGACACAGGTAAACCCATTAAAATCAATAGCTCTGCGCACACGTCCAAGTTTTGACATGGACCGTGTATCCATGTGGAGCACATGCGTGTCCACACGGCAACATGTCCATTTTCTATCGGCAGCACGGGTGTCACACTGACTGCACACGGATGTGATCCATGTGATTATGTGACACGTATCGGAGAATTCACAGGTGACCTAAAAATAAAAAATTTTTATACTTACCTGTCTCCGGCGCTGCTGTTACTTCCTGGTCGCACTCATTATGCTCATGAATATTCACTGCACTCACCGCAGACCCGGAACTAACAGCAGCACTGAAGACAGGTAGGTATACCAGCTCATGTTGTCCATGGAACACACACACAGACACACATACAAATATAAGTGCCTTCACCACAGACCGTGCAAATGTTAGTGTTTTGCATGGATGTGTGTAGGATGCCTTTATAGGTGTTCTTTAAATATGACCGATTTTTTTAATATTGCTCTCTGATGTTTCTCTACAGTTATGGAGTTGATGTCCTCATGCTTGGGTTCTCTACTCTCCACATCAACGCTCCCGAACTCCAGTCCTCCAGTATGTCATGAAGAATGAAGACTGGAGCTCACGGCTTTACACTATATATTACATAGGGGAGCAATAGGTGTTTATATGCACTTGTTTCTTGTGCTTGTTTCTGTCTGAATTATGATATTCATCTCCAGTAACTCTCTAACAGTTCCCTGGTGTTCGCTGTTAATAATGTGGATGTCAACCATCAACCCTTGCTCATATTATGACAATTTTGTACCCTCAGTTCGGTTTTGTGGTTGTTATTCACAGCTCCTCATTTCTCCATAACAACTTGGATGTTAAAAGTGGTAAATTGTACGGGGACCACATTTTTTCTGGTCTAATTAATAACAATAAAACATTCTACAAACGATGTCGTTTATGCAAAAACTTATAAAAAATATGAAAAAATAAATTTAATTAAAAGTTCAAATCCGCTCCTTTTTGCCCCATTGAAAATAAAACAATAAAATAAAAAAAATAAATATTTGGTATCGCAGCATTCAGAAATGCCCCATCTACCGTATCAAAATACCAAATCAATTAATCTGATCAGTAAAGGGTGTAATGAGAAAAAAAATCAAAACACCTAAATATTGCAGAGGGTTTTTTTTGGTCACTGCAACTTTGCATTAAAATGCAATAACAGGCAATCAAAATATCACATCTACCAAAAGATGGTATAATTAAAAACGCCAGCTCAATACGCAAAAAATAAACCCGTCATACTGCCCCATATCCTGAAAAATGAGAACGCTATGGGTCTTGGAAAATAGAGCCAAAAGCGCAATTCTTTTTTTGGACAAACTTCTTAATTTTTTTTCACCACTTACATAAAAATAAAAATACCGTATTTTTCGGATTATAAAACGCACTTTTCCTTCCAAAAATTTGGGAAGAGAATGAGGGGTGGGTCTTAAAATCCGAATATAGCTTACCGGGAGGTGGACAATTGGCCTGCGCGGCTGTCTGTGCGGGTGGCTGCCTGTGCGGGCAGCTGTCTATGTGGGCAGCTGCCTGTGCGGGTGGCTGTCTGTGCGGGCAGCTGTCTGTGCGGGCGGCTGTCTGTGCGGGCGGCTGTCTGTGCGGGCAGCTGTCTGTGCGGGTTGATGTCTGTGCGCGCAGCTGTTTGTGCGGGCGGCTGTCTGTGCGGGTGACTGGCTGTGCCGGTAGCTGTCTGCGCGGTCCGGTCAGCTGTCTGCGCGGTCAGCTGTCTGTGCTGGCGGCTGTCTGTACTGGCGGCTGTCTGTGTGGGCAGCTGTATGTGCGTCCGGCTGCCTCTCTATGCAGATAGGTGGCCAGCTGCCTCTCTCTGCGGGCAGGCGGCCATCTGCATCTCTGTGCGGGCAGGCGGCCGGCTGTATGGAGCAGTCTGGTGCGGCGGGTGTCCCAGATGCTGGATTCAAATGATGCCGCCCGGAGTCAGTGCGTGCGCAGATGGAGCTCTCGGCTGAGAGCTCCATCTTCCCATCTGCTGCTACGGGCACCATTTCTTTGAAGCCAGGACCGCCGACAGAGCATCTGGGACACCTGCCACACAGGCCTTCTCCACACAGCCACCGCTGCTTCTGCTGCCAGCACAGACCCACTGCTGCCAGCACAGACCCCACCAGCAATGCCCCTGCCTCCTGTGAGCCCACTCCACCACTGCTGCCGACCCCCTCTGGTAAGACAACACCGAAGTATAAAATGGACCCCTCCCCCCTTTTTTTTAACCTTTTTTTATCTCTAAATTTGGGGTGCATCATATAATCAGGTGCGTCTTATAAAACAAAAAATACGGTATATATGTTTGGTATCTACGAACTCGTAAACAAAAAAAATGTTATCACAGCTCACCTAGACTTATATGTATCCCAAATGGTGGACGGTGCCAGGCACATCAGGCCGGATCCTGGTGTAACAACGATGGTCAAGAGAAGTGGAAAAAAACAGCAACCATCTTAGAAAAACTCTGAAGCTTTATTGTGAAACATCCATAAAAAACATACAGTGGATAAAAAGCTCAGCGTGTAGACAAGGGTCTATGCGTTTCAGGCCTAACATAGAACTGGCCCTTAATCATGACATTTTTCCACTTCTCTTGATCATCTACAAACTCATACCTATGTGAGGCATGAGACTGACAGGTCAGTTTTACTATATAGTGAATATGGTAAATTAAAAAAACAATTGTGCAATTGCACTTTTTTTGCAATTTCACCGCACTTGCAATTTTGTTCCCCCATTTCCAATACAATATGAGGTAGAATGAATGGTGTCATTCAAAAGTACAGCTCGTCCCGCAAACAAGCCCTGATATGGCTATAGTGATAGAAAAATAAAAAAGTAATGGCTCTTTTAAGTGAAAGGATGAAAAAACAATACCAAAAAACTGAAAATGGTTGGGTGGTGAAAGGGTTGAATTTGTGGCTCAGGACAGTAGCCGGAGATGACCAGAATTCGGAGCTGCTCCTGACCAGTTTCTCCCAGGGCCGGTTTGCGGGATTAACTGATCTCTCCCTATAGGAGAGACCTGTCAATCATCTGCAGCAGTGTTTGGAGAAGCTGATGGAGCGCGGACCCGGATTAGTCTCCTCTTTGGTTATGGTCCCCAGCGGGATCTTTAAAGTATATTTTCTGTGAAAAACACAGAATGCGCAAATATGCAGCCAGGCTCTAATTCATGCTGCCCGCGGGTTGGGGAGCATGAATCTGAATCAGAACAGGTTTCCTTTAATGGTACTTTGTACTACAGAATTTAATGCACATATGGACATCTGTATATAGATGGACATGAGAGAGCCATGTGTTACTGAATTATATATTACTGGTCATTTTAGAAATGGGAATTATAAGGAATGGTTTAACTTACAAAACCCTTTTCCAAAATACCTTGATGATTAAATTGGAGCGATCTCTTTTCAGAATACTTATCTATTAGCCAGAGGAGAAACTTTCAGCAAAGAGTCTCTCTTGTTCTTGAGGACCCGCATTACACAGGCAGCCAATTGATTTCCATGAACGCCGTGTTGTACTTCATTTCTCCTGTGGTGGCTCTACATGGGACACTTACTGCTGGCTCCCCCCCCACAAATTACTGCTGATTTCTGCATCTCTTATTAGCAGGATAACTTGTAATCAGTTTATTGTAGGGAGGAGGGGGACATAGTACTAAATAAAAAAAAAAAGATTGTCTACTTTCAGGAAACTTACAAAAAACATCTGTCCACTGAATGTGTTTGGCTATAAAAAGGCAAAAATACGAGAACAGGAAGGCGGCCCAGACATCATCACTGGGATAAGGAACAGCTAGGGCCCACTAGCCTGAGGGCCAGTCTAGGAGCCCCAGTCCTCTATTATCCCAGGCTACCCCATGACATTTGTGTATACTAATAAGAATATAATTATTAATTTAGCTAAGTAATTTTAACAACTCATAGTTTATAATTAGTGATGAGCGGGCACTACCGTGCTCGGGTGCTCGGTACTCGTAACTAGTGATGAGCGGGCACTACAATGCTCAGGTGCTCTGTACTCGGAACGAGCAGTTAATGCTCAGATCGGCAAGACTTGAGTACCTGGGTATAACAGAAGTCAATGAGGAACTCAAGCATTTTTCCAGATTTCTCAGAAAAATGCTCGAGTTCCCCATTGACTTCCATTATATTCAGTAACTCGAGTCTCCCCCATCCAAGCATCCAACTGCTTGTTACGAATACCAAGTACCCAAGCATGGTAGTGCTCGCTCCTCACTAGTTATGAGTACTGAGCACCCGAGCATGGAGTGCTCGCTCATCACTAGTTACGAGTACTGAGCATGGTAGTGCCCGCTCATCACTAGTTATAAAGTTATAAACTATAAGTTTTTAATATTACTTAGCTAAATTAATAATGTTCTTATTAGTATACACAAATATCATGGGGTGGTGTGGGATAACAGAGGACTGGGGCTCCTAGACAGGCCCTCAGGTTAGGGGGCCCTAGCTGTTCCTTATCCCAGAGATACATCTGAAGGTGATGATGTCTGGGCCGCCTTCCTGTTCTCGTATTTTTGCCTTTTTATAGCCAAACACATTCAGTGGACAGATGTTTTTTGTAAGTTTCCTGAAAGTAGACAATCTTTTTTTTTTGTATCCCAGAGATACATCTGAAGGTAATGATGTCTGGGCCGCCTTACTACCCCTTCTCCTGACCAGCCCTTATCCAGTACCTTCTCCCTCCCTATTCCAGGGGGTGGGCCAGAAAAGGAGCATGTAAATACCAACACACATAAACAGGGGAAACCAAAATTCTATCACACAGCAATCTAATACAGAGTAATCAGACAACAAGAGGAGAAAAGTTAAGCAGGGAGGAAATAACCAGACGACAGGATAAATTCCACTGCACACCAAACAACATGCACTAAATTACCAGACTGGAAAACAACAGCACTCGGACCAGTTTTGTAGAAAGCTATAGTTGACATAGGAAGACAAATTCATCCATCCTAAAAAGGCAGGGAGTAGCTGTGATAGGTCTCCTGTAACACGTGATCCAAAAAGTAACCAGCAGGCTAGCAGAAATTAACTCCTGCTAGTCCTATTAATGAGCACTCAGCTGGTTGACACCCGAGCCTGCCAGTGCAACTCAGAAGCACCAGAGAAAGTATAGTGAGGAGTGTCACAACAAAACTATGCTGCATTGCACGTTTCTCTCTGTAACTGTGCAGTGTTTTGTAAAACAAAAATTTAGCACAGAAATTTCTAGTCTGTAACTGAAGGACAAATGCTTGTCAAAAGAACAGAATGTTGAACTTTGGGGCATATTCTGATCCTTGAAATCCTGGAAATTGTTTATTCAAAACTGACTTGACTATATTCAAGGTTATTCTGGTTTGTTCTTCCACAAAAGCCACATATGTGTGTGCCAGAATTTCGAGTTATATACTTGAACCCGTTGGTGGGACAAACCAGTCTCCTACCACTATGGTCTCTGCGCACATATTCCTCTTTCTTTCTTTGTATCTCTACCTTTTTAATTATGCTAAATAATTTTTCTTTTTATGCAAATCACCTGTGAAAACTGAATCTTTTGCTAGGAGGGCAGATTTCCATATCAATATCCATCATGTAAATGAGAGGAGAATTGTTCAACCGTTCCGCAGGATCCCATCATCTCGCTGCAATTCGGAGTCTTATGAGGTCTTTCTCTGCAAGGATAAGTATAGTGATGTGCTCTTAGAGGTGGCAATGTGCAATTTCATGAATGGGAGGCTTTGCTGCTTGACGTTCAGCATACTGTATTATAGATGACCCACCCTGCTCTGATACGTTCCAGACACCCTTCCATTATTGTCAATAAGCAATATATCAGTTACTCTATCTCGGGGAAGGTCAAGTCCTGTTTATCTTTCCAATTCCCCACTAAAAGGCTCTCCAGTCTGTAGGATTGCTTTACCATTATCAGGATTTTCCACTTTCAGATAAATTAAAATAGTAATGTAATGGATATGGTAATATAGCCATGCTCAAATGGACATATTCTTACTTTCCATATGTCCAATATTGCACCTTGATCCTTCCTCAGTAGCCAAATTTAGAGCACCTATGATTTTATGTACACTGGCCTTAGTAGAACTGTGTGAGGACCAGGAGTAAGCCAATGTCACGCTGCTGACTACGATGTGACTGGATTAACATCCTGAGTTGACCCTCAACCCGGAGGTACACTCAATGGTAGTAAGCTCCGGGCCTCCAGCTTGTCCCTATCACCTCTCCAAGCCCCTGATGTAACACACTCCACACTCAACAACCAAGGGACGAACCAGGACAGTAAGTGAGTTGATACACACAGCACTTCTGGGGTGGGGCTCAAGTAGGGTCCAAAACCGTCTCAAGCAGATGCAGAAACTTGGCACTCAAGATAAATATGAACAGTGGTCTTTTATTGAGAAGAACTTGTAGGACGAGCACAAGCACAGATGTCTCGGTCAAAGACCTTCATCAATGTGCGTGCAGGGGGTCCTCAGAAAGTATAGCAACTTGGCAACTGGCGTAGTCAGGTATGACGCGGTGTCCACTGCTGTCTATGTCGCAATGATGAAGGTCTTTGACCGAAACATCTGTGCTTTTTCTAGACCAGGACAGTAGTCACAAAAACCCCATCAAAAAACAACACAGACAGAAGGGACAACAAAACGCACGCACAGAAAAGCAAACACCAGAGGGCTACAAAAGGTGCCCAGAACGTAAATAGGATATGGAGAAAGTGACTAAACAATGGGGTTAACTTCCACACCAAACAACAAAGGACAGCAGCTGCAGCAAACACCTCCTGCTAACTCCAGACCAAGCTCCAGAATGAATTCTGAATAACCGGTGCCCTCTGCTGGGAGCAGAGGGTATCTATCCAGGTTGGGAGTGGTCATTAGTAGAAACACCTGATCTGGGGTAATGAGCTTGCTGCTAGCAAGAAAGCTGACATTAACCCTGTGCATGCGAAAAGGAAAAAACACATTTAATGTGTAGAGTCTCAGATGGTAATAAGAGACTCAGAACCTGTCAAAGGGAGGCGACTGTGACAGGCTATGGTCATTTCTCACCTTGGAGAAGCAGAAAAACGGTGTGGTGATGACTGTGATGCTGGAAAGTAACAGAGATCAATGCATTTCGAAGTGGTCACACTTCTTCAGGAGAACCACCAAGTTCCTTCTTCAGAAGAACTTGGTGGTTAGGGAGACCACTCCGAAACGCGTTGACAAATAAACTATATATACTGTACATATATGATATATATATATATATATATATATATATATATATATATATATATATATATACCTGTTGTAAAAAAAAGAGCCCCAATTTCAAAACATAACCAAGAAGGGGCTGACCTGACTATTGAATAGGGAGCGTCAGCCAGCTCAGGTATTGTTGCTTACTCCTTTGTCAAACACACATAAGTGAGTCACCAGTACCCAATATCAGCACTTACATCTTGAGATCAAGGAACCTGAATATTAGTAAATTGTATATATTTATATTACACATATATAGTTAGATAGGTTGAAAATAGACCTAGGTCCATCTAGTTCAACCTTCTTCCACCAATTATATATTTTGTCACTAAATCATTTATACCTGACAACGTTGTGTGTTTTCCTCAAATCATCCAGCCCTTTTTTAAAATTTGCATGGTGTCTGCCATTACTACCTCTTGTGGTCGGCATTCCACAGACTGACTGCTCTAACTGTAAAGAACCCTTTCCTGTTTAGCTGCCGGAATCGTCTCTCTTCCACGCGCAGTGATCTACATCCAAAGTTATTGTAAACATGAAAACACATTTTTTTTAGAGAGATCAACTAGTTTAAATGATCTCTGTCAGCCTAAAATGACTGTTAAAACTAAGCACAGGTGCTTGGTGCACTCTTGGAGTGGCAAAGCAGTTCAGTGCAGCCTCCTATCTACTTGTTTTACATTCCTCCTTGGTTTCCTGTAAAGTCAAAACTGTCAATCAAGTAGGGGGGGGCTGTATGTTTAGATTTACTCTTTTCTCTATGTGAATATACAGAGTACATTTCCAGTGCAGTTCATTTTGGACTTTTGATTTGTGCCTTTTTTTTTTGGAACTTTGTAATTTACAATATTCTTTACAACAAAAGAAAGGTATCATAAAACTACCGCTAGTGACTTAAAAAACATTTCTGAGGTTAGGATGTCTCATAAATCGTCTCTCCACACTTTCTGGATAGAGGTGCATTAATCATTTGATTTTATATGAAAGATCTGGGTTGCAGTCCAAAATATTCCAAGCCTGGTACAAGTTGTAATCCATGGTTGAATAATTTTAAAGGATTAGAAAAAAAACGACTTAATATTTCAATTTATGGATGAAAATATTATGAAAACCCTTTTCTTTTTTTTTGCAGGCCCGGGTAGAGTGCTGCGGAAAGTGATAAGATTTAGGACTGAAAGGGCATTAGGTACTTAGAAGACAAAAAATAATAATACGTTTTTATGTCTAACATTTTGTATACTAACTTTGATATGTAGATTTAAAAAAAAAAAAAAACAGGAAAAAACTGCTATAAGGTCTAATAACATAAATGCCTAACTCTTGCATTGGGTATGATTACATCTGCAGGGATATTAAGGTGGAAATTAACCATTCACATTAACAGGCAGGTCAAAGCAGAAGAAAATATATTAGAGACTTGTTGACATTTTTCTAGAAAATTACTTAAAAAGTAATAAAGGCTATAAAGACAATGCAAGGTTTGAAAGTTTTACGAAGCAAAAGTTGATGAGCAACGATGAAGAGACCAGAGTAATCTCAAAGCTCGCTATTTGTTACCATCTCTAAAATTGTACTGGCTAATCTATATATATAATTGCCTTATTCTGTCTGTCTGTCTGTCATGCTCCAAAATTGTGTCACCGTGACATGTCCTTACGGTGACACAAAGCTGATTGGCCGCTGGGCTCGCCATGGCCCCGCCCCCCCACACGGATTGGCCTCTCGCCCCGGCTCTCTGCAGGCCCCACCCCCCTCACGCAATCCACGCTCGCTCTGGCCCAACTGACACGGAGCCCCGATTCCCAGGTGAGTACACACACACATCAGATCACACTCACTCTCACACTCACTCTCACACACACCTCACACATCACAACATGCTGGGATATCGCTTGCTTCTACACCGGCTCCGTCAGGATCCCAGCAGCGCCACACATAACCTTGCGATGCTGGGATCTTCACGGAGGCCGTGAAAGCTGGTAACCATTATACACATCGGGTAACTAAGGTCCCTTAGTTACCCGATGTGTATCATAGTTAACAGTGTACACCGGCTCACACTCACTCTCACACACACCTCACACACACATCACATCGCATCCACACATCAAGGTCCTGCAGCGCCGGAAAATACAGACACATAACAGCACACACACATAACAGCACACACACATACACACACACAAATCAGATCACACTCATTCACACACACACATCACATCGCATCCACATACTCACAACATCCTGGGATATCGCTTGCTTCTCGGCCTCGATACTGTGCTGTTGTGATCTTCCAGGACCTGCCGGAGGATCACATGGCCAGAAGCATGTGATATCCCCGGATGTTGTGAGTATAAGCGCGTATGTGCGATATCGTCAGTGTCTGTGTGTGTGAGTGTATGCGATCGGGTGTGTGTGAGTGTATGCAATCGGGTGTGTGTGAGTGGATGCGATCGGGTGTGTGTGAGTGGATGCGATCGGGTGTGTGTGAGTGGATGCGATCGGGTGTGTGTGAGTGGATGCGATCGGGTGTGTGTGAGTGGATGCGATCGGGTGTGTGAGTGTCGGCAGAGGAGCACGGCGTGCTGGAGGAGGCTGGGAGCAGAGAGGCTGATCATGGGGAAGGCTGGGAGGAGAGAGGCTGATGGTGGGGGAGGCTGGGAGGGGGAGGCTGGGACGAGGGAGGCTGATGCTGGTGGAGGCTGATGCTTGGGGAGGCTGGGAGCGGAAGGCTGATGCTGAGGGAGGCTGGGAGAGGGAGGCTGGGAGGAAGGAGGCTGGGAGGAGAGAGGCTGATCCTGGGGAAGGCTGGGAAGGGGAGGCTGATGCTGGGGGAGGCTGGAAGGAGAGAGGCTGGAAGGAGAGAGGCTGATGCATGGGGAGGCTGATGCTGGGGGAGGCTGGAAGGAGAGAGGCTAATGCTGGTGGAGGCTGATGCTTGGGGAGGCTGATGCTGGGGGAGACTGGGAGGGGAAGGCTGATGCTGAGGGAGGCTGGGAGGAAGGAGGCTGGGAGGAGAGAGGCTGATCCTGGGGAAGACTGGGAACGGGAGGCTGATGCTGAGGGAGGCTGGAAGGAGAGAGGCTGATGCTGGGGGAGGCTGGAAGGAGAGAGGCTGATGCTGGTGGAGGCTGATGCTTGGGGAGGCTGATGCTGGGGGAGACTGGGAGCGGAAGGCTGATGCTGAGGGAGGCTGGGAGAGGGAGGCTGGGAGGAAGGAGGCTGGGAGGAGAGAGGCTGATCCTGGGGAAGGCTGGGAAGGGGAGGCTGATGCTGGGGGAGGCTGGAAGGAGAGAGGCTGATGCTGGTGGAGGCTGATGCATGGGGAGGCTGATGCTGGGGGAGACTGGGAGCAGAAGGCTGATGCTGAGGGAGGCTGGGAGGAAGGAGGCTGGGAGGAGAGAGGCTGATCCTGGGGAAGGCTGGGAAGGGGAGGCTGATGCTGAGGGAAGCTGGAAGGAGAGAGGCTGATGCTGGGGGAGGCTGGAAGGAGAGAGGCTGAGGCTGGGAGGAGAGAGGCTGATGCTGGGGAAGGCTGATGCTGAGGGAGGCTGGGAGGGGAAAGCTGATGCTGGGGAAGGCTGGGAGGACGGAGGCTGGGAGGAGAGAGGCTGATCCTGGGGAAGGCTGGGAGAGGGAGGCTGATGCTGGAGGAGGCTGGAAGGAGAGAGGCTGATGCTGGCGGAGGCTGATGCTGGGGAGGCTGGGAGAGGGAGGCTGATGCTGAGGGAGGCTGGGAGGAGGGAGGCTGGGAGAGGTAGGCTGAGAGAAGAGAGGCTGATGCACACACACACACACACACACACACGCGCGCGCACTGCACAACACACCACACACACACACACACACACTGGGAACCACAAACAACTGCCCTACACAGACACCCACACACACAGACAACGCTGCACACACACAACACCCAACACACAAACACCGCGGCACACACAAATATACGCACATACCGCACAACACACACATTGCTCAAAACATACCTCCCCCCAAAACACACCACACACACACAAACCGCGCAACACACACACAACGCTACAGACACACAGCGCTCCACAAACAACGCAACACACGCAACACACATACAACACCGCTCTCACCCCCCGTCACACCCAGACAACACCCAGAACATGTACAGCGCCTACACAAACACTTGGTAACTACAGACAACAACATCTATATATATATATATATATATATAACAAAAATCATACATGAACTACACAATACGTAAATTCTAGAATACCCGATGCGTAGAATCGGGCCACCTTCTAGTACCTTATAAATATATAAAATGAGACAATGTCATGCCTCGGACTTGATCCGTCAACCTCCTGTGCTGTGGTCCGTTTCCTTTTCACTGGGCCACAGTCAGGTTTGGTCATTGTCCTGTTTCTGAACACTTTGTCTCTGTCTTGACACTTTGTGTGTTCATTGCATTTCTGCCAACAAGTGTTTCCTTTGATGTAATTTAGTCTGCCCTATGTAACTATTTCTAGCTTCCTCAGGCTTCCATTTTCCACTGGTGATATATATCTAGTGAACACTGCTTGGAACTACAGCCTGTTTGTTTTGTGTTTCTCCTGGCAGATTATAACTTTTGGTTTACATTATTTTTGTTATGGTTCTTATCCGTGGTGCTCTGCTCTCCAGCAGAGCTGATGTTCTGTTTTGTATTTTGTGCCAGTGGATAGGTGGTTCCTGTCCTCAATTCCTGCGCTAGTGTTGGGAGAGGCCTCTCTCCAAGCACCTCATTCTGGGTAATTGCTCTGCTTCATTAGAGAGCAACCTCACCTGGAACGCTGCCAGTCATAGTGACTGCCTGCAGTAAGTGCTCTGATTCCCGTATGTGCTTTGTTCTTGTCCTCCTACTCCAGACCTGTTGTTACCCCTCTCCTCTCATGTCCCTGAATCTGACATTGTTCTCCGGCTCCTGACCTCGGCTATGCCTTTCACCAGTGTACTTTACATGACTTCCTGGCTTCTGACCTCCGGCTTGTACCCTGACCTTGGGTCCGCTTTTCCCCAGTGTACCTTACGTGACTTCCTGGCTTCTAACCTCCAGCTTGTACCCTGACCTTGGCTTTGCTTTTCCCCAGTGCACCTTATTTGATTTCCTGGCTTCTGACCTCCGACTTATACCCTGACTTCGGCTCTGCTTTCCCCCAGTGTACCTTACGTGACATCCTGGCTTCTGACCTCCATCTTGTGCTCTGACCCTGGCTCTGCTTCATCCCTGTGTTCCATACGTGACTTCCTGGCTCTTGACCTCCGGTTTGTTTGACTTCCCCATCACTAGTTTCATCTGGTGACACCTAGAGGTAGTTCATCACAATTTTACTCTGCATCTTCCTTCCCCTAGATTGTTTAGGAGGTACATGGAACCCTCAATGGCCGGTTTTAGAAGCGAAGGTCCAAGTGGTCATCTAAGTCATCCAGTTGGGGTTGTTTCACTCTGTACAGGGGCCTTTAGGGTCTGCACAGTTGGGACCTCTAGTTTGTGCCAAAACCAGGCAGGTCAGGTGTAGTAGTTTTAAGTAAGACTTTATTTTACATTATGTAGCAGGGATTATTATAGGAAAAAAACATCGACGCAATGTGTAAAATTGAAATTTCCAACATTAGAATACATTTTATTTTCGGAAGCTTCTTATAATTTACTCAATGATTTGAAAAACATGAACCTTCACTATAATGGGAATATATTACCACATTTTTTTGACTAATTTTAAATTTTAAAATTATTATTATTTTTACTATTTTATTTTTTTTTAGTTTTTGGTTTTTTTTTTGCTTTATGATGGTAGACTTTTTATTTAATTTTCTGTACATGATTATGGGGGTGGATCGAGCTGCTGTTAACATCACTCAGAAAATATGCTTTACAGCCTCCATAGGATCCATAAGAAACAATAGTCTATAGAGCACTTCATATGATTTCTGTAGGAGAAGGTTGTGAGCATGTTTTGTGATCTGCGCAGAGGTCATTGTGCAGGGAGGGCGAGTGACGTGAGCTGTGATCAAAGCCTATTGTGAATGATGGATCCTTTGTCAGCTACTGTATATATAAGCCATATCTTTCATTGTAATAATGCCTGTGATGAGAATGAAATAATTTCTCAAAGGCAATCTTTACAGAATAGAAAGTGTAGCCTATAATTAAAGGGGTTGTCCATTTCAAAAAATCTTTCAAAAACTACCCACCAATCACAGGTCAAACGGTCCCAGTGTCGGGTATTGGCTGTAGCGATGACGTCCAATGGCAGCCTAAATAGTGATCATTCCGGCTACAAAACCAGAGCTACTGAGCTCCCTGATTGGTTCAATGTGACAACAACACCACAGCTAATACCGGATACCAAGAACAGTGCCGGAGATTTAGCGCTGGACCAGGGGACAATGAGTAAAGCTCGGTTTGTTTGTTTTATAGCAAGCATTAGCAAAGAGCTAGGATTTTCTGAAAGGGAACAACCACATTAGGTTCAATGAGCAATGTATGAACTGGGAAAAAAAATTGAAAGTTTAAAAACTTCATAAAAGTGTTTAAAATAAAAACATGATTGACATAATACTGTTTTTCTAAAAATAAGCCCTAGCAGGAATTTTCAGCATTTTAGCCGTAAGGCTTAAATATAAGCCCCACCTTGAAAGGAAGCCCTAGTCATGGTGCAATAATGAAGTGTCCATGCAGCTAAAAAAGTTATAAATGCTGCAGGACACTTGATTAGGCCTTTGTCACATGTTCGTGCCTCCGGTACGTGTTTGACAGTTTTTTTCCCGTACATGTACCGCCCCACGCTCGGCTGCAGCCGAGCCACTCGGATCCGGGCTCGCTGGAAGGTGGCTCGAGCGTCTCCGGACCCATGGTCACTTCGTTCTGAAAGGGGGGGTGGCTGGCGGTTTAGGGGACGTAGGTGTACGGCCGGAGCCATGGTTAAGTTCGTGACACCACCCACGGGATGTGGTGAAGGTGTAGACACCACCGCTGCAGTTACGGAGCACCTGGAGGAGATTTTTATGCAGCAAGATGTTAACCCCTCCGTGGGCAGGGATGATGGCCCCGGGACCCGTTGGGTATTGTGTGGTTGGGCGGTGCAGGGAGGTGCGCAGCCAGAGGGCACTGTTGTACTCACAATTAGTAACGCACACAAGTGTTTGGTAAAACAAATTGATGGTGGTCGGTGCCCGCAGCCGGCTGAGTCGGGTCCCCCACCTGGGTGGTTGTCTCTGCCTTTTTCCTGCACCGTGTTGTGTATCTGTGGAATGCCTGCGCTTCAGCAACGGGAGCCCACTCCCCGGCTTTGTGGATGTCGGGAGAGCCCTTTTGCCCGCAGACGCTGGCCCGTTGGATCTCTCTGCCTGTGTGGTGGCTTTCTATCCCCCTCGTTGGGCTGTTGTCTTCAGTCGGGACTTTGGGTGGGAAAGGACCTATAGTCCAGATCGCAATCAGTTAATTAACTCGGTCCAGTGGTTTCTGGACCTCGTTTCAGGATTTGAGTACCCCCCTTTGTGCTCCGGTTTCCGAGTCGGTTCCCTGGGTCGGTACCGGCGGGCGACTACCCTGTCCCGGTCCACCACGGTTCCAACGAGCCATCTTCCCGGCTTCTGCAGGCTGAGGCCACCGTTTGCCTCCTAGCCAAAGGTGCCCGGGCTCCAACCCTGGCACCCATCAGACCGCTGCAGACCTGCTACACAGGCCTGCTTCCAAACTCCTTCACTCCCAAAACTCATCTGCTGTTTTTCCCGCCTCAGGCTCTCTGAACTCCTTGGTGGGCGTGGCCAACCGCCTTGCTCCCCCTGGTGTGTCCATCAAGAACTGAGAGGGGTCACTAGGTTTTAATGGTTGGCTGATGACACCTTTTTAGGGGACAGGTGTTGTGCGGGGCGCTATCTGTGACTACCTGGCTAGTCCAGGGCATCACATACACACGTGGACCAATGTTACCCTATGGTAAGAGGCACATTAACGTAAATCCACACGGAACGTGTGTCCGTGTGGATTGTACGTTTGTGCGTGTTTAAAAACGGCCAACATGTCCACGTATCCTCCGGCATCACGGGTGTCAAACGGCCCGCACCCTTACCACATGGATGTAGTGTGGATGCGGTCCCGAAAATACTCACCTCCTTTTTCCCTGCAGAATCTTCCTCAGTAAACAGTTGCTGCCAGCTGGCGCTCATTATGAGCGTGTAAAGGAGGTGGGTGTGATGTCACGGCTGCTGATCTCCAAATGGCGCCACCATTTGCCTAGCACACATAGGTCCATCACCTTGTTGGCCTGTGTTGATCCCTGCCACTGCAGGTTGATCTCTCCCAATTTTTTCCTCTGCCTTCCCTGAGGAACTCTCATTACTGAGAGGGAAACGCGTCGGGAGGAATTGTTTGTTTGTTTTTTGGTTGTGGGGCAGACATTCTACTTGGGTGCTGCCCTTGTCAGGGCGGAAGTTAATTCACGGGGCACAACAGGGTTTGTAATATACCTGTCTACCTGATCCTTCCGGCCTGTGACCTTTCACCTTGGGACCGATGTGCAGTCCAGCCCATGGATGAAGCTTGGGTGAGATCAAGCCTATGCGCTGCCATGTGGCACTTTGCTGTTGTTTGCACAATTTATGCACAAGCACCTTATTGTTGTTATTACTGATTTTATCTATGTACTAGTAAAAGTTAAGTTTTAGTCCCTGCTGTAATTCCTGTTACCTTTTGGACTATAGGGCATCACTTTTTCTGCTTAGCAGATTTGCTGTTATATTTTTTGGTTAATAGGGACAGTTGGAGGTATGCCTAATATGTCATTTGGGGATGGTCTTAGCCTGGGAGGAAGAGGAGGAGTAGGGAAAGGGTTAGTCCGGGAGAGGGAAGAGTTGCCTCCTCTTCTGTTTCCGGACGCCGAACGATCTGCACGTGGACCTCCATGGCGGACCTTCAGGAACTCCAGCGTCTGATCCAGGCAGCGGTCCCAGCGCACGGGCCCCTGGCAGTGCAGACCCACATCAGGGCTGCCGGGGTTAACCCGTCGGCGCTTGCCCCTCGTCCCCCCAGCAGCGGTGGGCGCCAGTCGCGGCCCCCCCCGCAGGTATTCCCCGGGCGCGGGGGGGGCGAGGAGGAGATGCAAGAGCCCCTCCAGGTACCCTCCGCAGAGTGCAGAGCAGCAGCGGCGTCTGGCTGCTGCAGAAGCCGGCGGGAGGAATCTTCGTTCCAGCCGCGGCGGTCGGGAGGTGGGAGTGGCCAGCACGGGGCCTACTTCCGGTCCCGGCCTCCGGGCTGGATTTCCTGTGAATGCAGCGGCTCCAGGTCAAAAGCGCGCTCGGCGCAGGAAAGAGGCCAGCAGATCCCCCTGCAGTTGGCGGGGGGACCGCGGGGCTGCAGGTGGCAGTAGGTCCTGCGCCGGGGGGAGGTCTGCGGTGCCTGACCCCGGTGCGGCTGAGGGAGGGAGTGACGGCGTGAGCCCTGCGGCGACCGCCGGGTCACTCAGTACCGCTGTGCAGCCCCCGGATGTGGCAGTCTCCCGTGGGACCGGGAGTACTCGGCGGACGGAGGCCTGCAGTAGCCCAAGAGGGCCAGAGGCGACGACGGCTGGGATCCGGAGCCGGGCGTCTGTCTGTCCGCGTCCAAAGGCCCCTTGCAGTCGGCGAGGGGGTGGGCGCGGGCGCAAGAGATCGAGGCCCGGGGTGCCGGCGCGGGGGACAGGACGGTCTCCTGGGTTGTCACCCCGGGGCAAGAGACGGAGCGGGGATGACTCTGCCCACGCGGCGGCCCGGTCTGGCGGCTGTGGTGGGGGGGGTGCTGCGGCGGCGCCCCCCGGATGTCGGATGGAAGATGAGGCCAGCGGCGAGGAGGAGGAAGAGGCTTTCGTTTCGGAGGAGTCGGATGGACGACAGACGGAGGACAGCGAGGCGGCGGTCTCGGGGGCTGCGCTGGCGGGGGGCTTCGGGATAGGGGGGGCGGCTGCGGCTACGGCAGCCACCGTTGGTTTAGCTGTGTGGAGCCAATTGTTGGGGCTGTTGCAGGGGCTGGCGGCGGCTTCGGGGGCAGCAGGGGAGGGGGCTCAGGCACCGGTGGCGGCGTGGGTGGGAACGGCCGGTTTGGGGGCCACGTCGGTGACGGAGGGTGACGGAGCGGGCGCGAGCAAGGGGGGGGGGAGAGAGGGGGAGTGAGACGGGGGGAGAAAAGGAGAAGGAAAAAGAGAAGGAGGACGTGGTAGTGCGCTTGGATGATAGGGCTAGAAGCGAGGTTTATGTTTGTTTTGAGGGCCCGCTGGGGGCCTATTTAAAGAAGGAGGTGCGGGAAAAAATTTGGAAAGGGGAATATGTAGAGATATTTTCTCTGCTTCCCCTGGAGAAATTTAATCTGGATAGGGTTAAGCCGAGCGACTCCAAAAAGGAGAAGGACGAGGAGGAAAAGCACCGTTATAGGCTTATTCCTCGGACTTTTGCCAACTGGTTACAGGCATTTGCGACTTTGGCGAGCGTGGTCGGGGAAAAGGAGCCGGAGCATTATTCGGCTTTGTTCGGTTACATGGATGCGATAGGGGAGGCTTATCGGGTTTAAGGCGGGCTGGCGTGGCTGCGTTACGACGAGCAATTCAGGCAGCGGAAGGTGCTGCGGCCAGGTATGCAATGGGACCATAAGGATATTTCCTTATGGATGCGACTGATGTCGGCACCGACTCAGCCCTTTCGGGGGGTGCCGGGGGTCCGGGGGCCGGGTCCCCGGCAAGTTTCAAGAAAGGTTTCTGTTGGCAGTACAATGAAGGGCAGTGCAGGTTTGGAGCGGCGTGCCGTTTTAAGCATGAATGCTCCGGATGTGGGGGAGGACATAGCCTGTCCAAATGTTTTAAAAAAGGAAAAGGAAAGGCTGGTGACGGGGCTGGTAAGAGGGACGATGCCGGTGAAGGTAGAAGTGATGGTTCCGTTTTTAAATAGGTATCCGGACGGGGAGGCTGCGGCATTGTTATGTTCTGGTTTTTCTGATGGTTTTCGTATCCCGTCGGTTGTTAGTGCATCAGTTCCGCCGTATCGTAATTTGCGTTCCGCTCTGGATCATCCGGAAGTGGTGGATGAGAAGCTGAAAAAGGAGGTGGCTTTGGGCAGGATAGGCGGTCCTTATGTCGCCCCGCCGCGTTGGAATTTGGTGGTTTCGCCGTTGGGGGTGGTACCGAAGAAAGAGCGGAATAAATTTTGGCTGATTCATTATTTGTCTTACCCGGAAGGGTTATCGGTGAATGATGGCATTGCACCGGAGTTATCGGCGGTATATTATGTGTCGTTCAATAAGGCGTTGGACCTGGTCAGGGCGGCAGGGCGGGGTGCATTGATGGCAAAGGTGGATGTAGAAGTGGCGTTTCGGTTGTTACCGGTTCATCCAGATAGTCAGCATTTGTTGGGTTGCTGGTGGGATGGCAGTTATTATATTGATCGTTGTTTGCCAATGGGCTGTTCCATTTTGTGTTCGTACTTCGAGGCATTTAGTTCGTTTGTTGAGTGGGTGGTTCGGGACGTGTCCGGGCTTACGTCCATCATTCATTACTTGGACGATTTCCTTTGTGTCAGGCCGACAGGTTCGATGGTTTGTGCGGGTTTGCTATTTACGTTGCAAAAAGTTGCGGCCAGCTTCGGGATTCTTTTGGCGCCGGATAAGACGGAAGGCCCGGCGCCGGTGATGTGATTTCTGGGAATTGAGATTGACTTCATTGCTATGGAATGCAGGTTTCAGGCAGAGAAGGTCCGTGATTTGAGGACCGCAGTGACGGGGGTGAAAGCGGCGAAGAAGGTGCGGCTTAAGGCGGTGCAGTCCTTGCTTGGAAAATTGAATTTTGCTTGCAGAATTGTGACGATGGGGAGAGTATTTGCGAGGCGTTTGGCGACGGCCGGTGTAAGGTCTCCGGCGCATTTTGTGCGGATCACGAAGGCGATCAGGGACAATCTGGAAGTATGGGATCAATTTTTGCAGCATTTTAATGGCCGGGCGCTGGTGATGGAGAGGGTGGCGTCTAACGGGGCGTTGCAGCTGTTCACGGATGCGGCTGGGTCGGCCGGGTTTGGGGCCGTCTTCCAAGGTCATTGGTGTGTCGGGCAGTGGCCACAGGCGTGGCGGGAGAGCAGATTGGTTAGGAATTTGGCTCTGTTAGAGCTATTCCCCATTGTAGTGGCAGTGGAGCTATGGGGGTCGCACTTTGCTGGAAGGAAAGTGTGTTTTCATTGTGATAACCAGGCGGTGGTGCACGCGATTAACAACTTGTCTGCTAAGTCGGAGCCGGTGGTGGTGTATTTGCGGCATTTAGTGTTGAGATGTCTGCAGTTGAATGTGCAGGTAGTGGCAAAGCACGTTCCGGGTGTTGACAACGAGGTGGCTGATGCTTTGTCTCGTTTTCAGTTCGGCAGGTTTCGGGCGCTGTTGCCGTGGGCGGACGAAGTCGGAGTGGAGTGTCCCGAGGATTTGTGGCATCTGGTGAGGCGGTGATTTCAGACTTGATTCGGAACTCGGTGACCGAAGTGACTTGGTGCCGGTATGCTAAGGTGTGGGTTGAATGGGAGGAGTTGTTGTGTCTGATGTTTGGTGGGGAGAGCGTGGATTACTTGGTGGCTTTGTTGTCGTTGGTGAGTACGAATTTCTCAGCCGGGTGATCAGCATCGGCTGTGGCACACCGGGTGTCGGCGGTGGCGTTTTGGTTGAAAATGAGAGGGGAGTGTGATGTTTCGCAGGATTTTCGGGTTCGTTAGGCTTTGCGGGGTTTTCGCCGCGGCGTACGGGAGAGGGACAAGAGGCGTCCTGTATCGTTCGGTTTGTTGAGACGGATGGTGGGTGGCCTGAGTGGCATTTGTGAGTCGGCGTACGAGACAGTTCTGTTTACAACAGCTTTCGGTCTCGCTTTTTATGGGGCTTTCCGGATCGGCGAGCTGGTAAGCCCGTCCAGGGTGACGGGTGGTGGTTTGATGCTTGAGGATGTGCGAGTGTGCGGTAGTCAGGTGGAGTGCCAGATTCGCCGGTCAAAGATGGATCAGCTGGGCCGTGGTAGGTTGGTGGTGTTATATGCGGTTCCAGGAGAGGAATTGTGCCCTGTGCGTTTAGTCGAGAGATTTGTGGCCGTGAGGGGAGGCTTACCTGGCCCGTTGTTGCGGCATTTGAATGGGTCGTTTTTGTTGAGGTTTCAGTTTGTGGCGGTTCTGCGGCTAAGTCTACGTAACGCAGGGGAGCGCCCGGAGGAATTCGGGTCGCATTCATTCCGGATTGGTGCAGCGACGGAGGCAGCTCGTTGGGGGCTTGGAGATGAGGTGGTAAAGCGTATTGGTAGATGGGAATCTTCTTGTTTTCGGCGGTATGTGAGACCGCAGTTGTTGTAGCATCATGGTAATTTGGTTACGTGCGGGAGGTTTGTGAAAGGGGGTGTTTCTAGCCGTGTTGGTGGTTGTGATGTTATTGGTTTTGATTTTTTCGTTCTGTTTTATTTGTTGTAGGGAAGTGCCTGATCTGGATCTTGGGGCACTCCTTCGTATTTTGGGGTGCCCGTCAGGCTGAAGTTCGCCGGAATGGTCGGCAGCTGGGTTTGGATCGCGCGCAGGCGACTGTTCGATGGATCGGAGTTCGGGGCATGGAGTGGTGCAGGGTGGTCCCAGAATTTCGTTTCCATTGTAAAGTTGAGCGGCCCCCGAATGTGCTGGTATTACATGTGGGGGGTAATGATCTTGGTGCCCGGGCGTCGCGGGATTTGATTCGCGATATAAAGATCGACTTACTGCAGTTGTGGAAGCGGTACCCTGGTTTGCTGGACGTATGGTCCGACATAGTGACCAGGTTGGCATGGAGGGGGACTCGGTCGGTGGAGAAGGTCAACAAGGCCAGGGCCCAGGTGAATAGGGTGGTGGCTCGGTTTGTGACCAGGAATGGTGGGATTGTGGTAAGGCACAGGGATTTGGAGCTGGCAGATTGGCGATTTCGGAGGGGTGATGGTGTGCACCTCAACGATGTCGGTGCGGATTTATGGGTGTTGGGCCTGCAGGATGGTGTGGAGTGTGCTTTTGGTGTGTGGCGGGTCCAGGCCACGTAAGGTGTCACATGGTCTGTCCTGTGACGGGGGGGTATGTCTGGTCCAGAGGTTTGGAAGTGATTGGTGGCTGGACTGGGAGTCATTGTCTTGGTATGGTGGCTCTCGGTTCTGGGATGTGGCAGGCACGGGGTTCTGCCAAAGTGTGGGGTGTCAATCCGTGGGTGATTGGCACCTCGTCTCTGGGTCGGTGTGTTGCGGCCAGGGACAGGGGGGAGTAGTAGTTATTGGACTGGGCCTACCCCGGGGGGTCTTGTAAATGTTATTGTCTATTGTTACCTTTATGTTGTTGTTTTGGGTCGCCCGTTGGACGGCGTCCCTAAGGTGCTAGTTTGTAAACAATAGGCAATAAAAGGCTGCTGTGGCCATTTGAACCAAGTCGCATGCAGTCCGTGTGTTTATTCTTAGAGGATAAGGGGTTTGGTTACACAGACATCCCGACCGGAGAATCCTCCCTCAGCTGGTCAAGAAAGCCACGGACCCACTTGGGGGGAGGGGCGACATGACAAAGGTGGAGGTAGGGAGTGATGGGGTTAATAGGGACAGTTGGAGGTATGCCTAATATGGCATTTGGGGATGGTCTTAGCCTGGGAGGAAGAGGAGGAGTAGGGAAAGGGTTAGTCCGGGAGAGGGAAGAGTTACCTCCTCTTCTGTTTCCGGATGCCGAACGATCCCTGCTCACCCTCCCTTTGTGTTGTTATGTGGGGGATGTTTTTTGGGAAGTTGGGATGCTATTTGTCCCGGCAGTGGGGGGGGTAGGTCTAGTCCAGAGGTTTTTAAGTGATTGGTGGCTGGACCGGGAGTCATTGTCTTGGTATGGTGGCTCTCGGTTCCGGGATGTGGCAGGCACGGGGTTCTGCCAAAGTGTGGGGTGTCAATCCGTGGGTGATTGGCACCTCGTCTCTGGGTCGGTGTGTTGCGGCCAGGGACAGGGGGGAGTAGTAGTTATTGGACTGGGCCTACCCCGGGGGTCTTGTAAATGTTATTGTCTATTGTTACCTTTATGTTGTTGTTTTGGGTCGCCCGTTGGACGGCGTCCCTAAGGTGCTAGTTTGTAAACAATAGGCAATAAAAGGCTGCTGTGGCCATTTGAACCAAGTCGCATGCAGTCCGTGTGTTTATTCTTAGAGGATAAGGGGTTTGGTTACACAGACATCCCGACCGGAGAATCCTCCCTCAGCTGGACAAGAAAGCCACGGACCCACTTGGGGGGAGGGGCGACATGACAAAGGGGGAGGTAGGGAGTGATGGGGTTAATAGGGACAGTTGGAGGTATGCCTAATATGGCATTTGGGGATGGTCTTAGCCTGGGAGGAAGAGGAGGAGTAGGGAAAGGGTTAGTCCGGGAGAGGGAAGAGTTACCTCCTCTTCTGTTTCCGGACGCCGAACGATCCCTGCCCACCCTCCCTTTGTGTTGTTATGTGGGGGGATGTTTTTTGGGAAGTTGGGATGCTATTTGTCATGGCAGCGGGGGGGGGTAGGTCTGGTTCAGAGGTTTGGAAGTGATTGGTGGCTGGACCGGGAGTCATTGTCTTGGTATGGTGGCTCTCGGTTCCGGGATGTGGCAGGCACGGGGTTCTGCCAAAGTGTGGGGTGTCAATCCGTGAGTGATTGGCACCTCGTCTCTGGGTCGGTGTGTTGCGGCCAGGGACAGGGGGGAGTAGTAGTTATTGGACTGGGCCTACCCCGGGGGGTCTTGTAAATGTTATTGTCTATTGTTACCTTTATGTTGTTGTTTTGGGTCGCCCGTTGGACGGCGTCCCTAAGGTGCTAGTTTGTAAACAATAGGCAATAAAAGGCTGCTGTGGCCATTTGAACCAAGTCACATGCAGTCCGTGTGTTTATTCTTAGAGGATAAGGGGTTTGGTTACACAGACATCACGACCGGAGAATCCTCCCTCAGCTGGTCATGTCTTGCGGCACGTGCGTGATTTTCACGTGAATGTGGCACAGGCCTTATAGAAATCAGACACCCCCCCAAAGGAGAGAAGAGAGAAGAACCCGTGATCATACTTGCCAGACACCGAATGGGAGGACCTGCAGTGGAATGCACACCCACAGACATGTAAGATCTTACACCCACACACATCAGATCCACACACATCAGATCGCACACCCACACACATCAGATTGCACACCCACACACATCAGATCACACACCCACACACATCTTATCACACACCCACACACATCAGATCGCACACCCACACACATCAGATCACACACCCACACACATCTGATTGCACACCCACACACATCAGATCACACACCCACACACATCAGATCACACACCCACACACATCAGATCGCACACCCACACACATCAGATCGCACACCCACACACATCAGATTGCACACCCACACACATCAGATCACACACCCACACACATCTTATCACACACCCACACACATCAGATCGCACACCAACACACATCAGATCGCACACCCACACACATCAGATCGCACACCCACACACATCAGATTGCACACCCACACACATCAGATCACACACCCACACACATCAGATCGCACACCCACACACATCAGATCACACACCCACACACATCAGATTGCACACCCACACACATCAGATCACACACCCACACACATCAGATCACACACCCACACACATCAGATCGCACACCCACACACATCAGATCGCACACCCACACACATCAGATTGCACACCCACACACATCAGATCACACACCCACACACATCTTATCACACACCCACACACATCAGATCGCACACCAACACACATCAGATCGCACACCCACACACATCAGATCCACACACATCAGATCACACACCCACACACATCAGATCGCACACCCACACACATCAGATCACACACCCACACACATCTTATCACACAGCCACACACATCAGATCGCACACCAACACACATCAGATCCACACACATCAGATCGCACACCCACACACATCAGATCCACACACATCAGATTGCACACCCACACACATCAGTTCACACACTCACACACATCAGATCGCACACCCACACACATCAGATCGCACACCCACACACATCAGATCGCACACACCCACACACATCAGATTGCACACACCCACACACATCAGATCGCACACACCCACACATATCAGATCACACACACCTACACACATCAGATCGCACACCAACACACATCAGATCCACACACATTAGATCGCACATCAACACACATCAGATCCACACACATCAGATCGCACACCCACACACATCAGATCCACACACATCAGATTGCACACCCACACACATCAGTTCACATACTCACACACATCAGATCGCACACCCACACACATCAGATTGCATACCAACACACATCAGATTGCACACCCACACACATCAGATTGCACACACCCACACACATCAGATCGCACACACCCACACACATCAGATCACACACACCCACACACATCAGTTCACACACCCACACACACATCAGTTCACACACCCACACACATCAGTTCACACACCCACACACATCAGTTCACACACCCACACACATCAATTCACACACCCACACATATCAGTTCGCACACCCACACATATCAGTTCGCACACCCACACATATCAGTTCGCACACCCACACACATCAGATCGCACACCCACACACATCAGATTGCATACCAACACACATCAGATTGCACACCCACACACATCAGATCGCACACACCCACACACATCAGATCGCACACACCCACACACATCAGATCGCACACACCCACACACATCAGATCGCACAACCACATCAGAGTGAGCACACACACTTACCACATTGGGCAAAAATGATTGATTCTAGGTGGCAGAGAATCATGGGATGCAATACGGTGGAACGCATAGAGGATCTGTGGTAGAATGCATCGATGTGTTCCACTGCCGAGTCCTCCATGCATTCCACCGAAGTTCCTCACGCTCTACTGCGCTGCATCCCATCTTCCCCTACTGGCCGGAAGCAATCCATATAACCAGATGTGGTGATTGAGTGTGTGCGATCTGATGTGTGTTTCTGTGCGCGCAATCTGATGTATGTGAGTGTCGACCAGAAGCAGGGCAGCACCGCTGTGCACCATACCTTCCGGGAGCACCCGCTGAAGATCGCAGGAGGACCTGGGAGACACACAGACATCCAGGTTCTGGTAAGTATGATTCCCCTGGGAAAGGGGTGGGGTCTGTTTTGTTTTTTTTGTTTTTTTGGGGGGGGAGGTTGGGGTAAACTTACCCCCAACTGTGTTTCCCCAAAAATAAGACCTACCCTAGCGTGTTTTTTAGTCCAAAAAAGTATAAAACTGTCTTATTTTTGGAAAAACACGGTAGTTCATTGCCTAATGACATGTTCTTGGTAATGGAGACCATGGTCAGTGCGCAGTGTGAGTTTTGTGTTCTCTTGCGCATTTTTGGTAACATTAGTTATTCTTTCCGCATTCTGTTGTCTTTGCAGGATTTACATGACTGATCACCCATTAGAAGCCTTCATGCATGTCCATGTTACACTGTTTTACTGACACAACACACTGATTTATTAAGGCTATTTATAAGCAGCTCATCTAATTAATGTATATGTAGGTATTGATTGGCCAACTATGATACATAATTAAGTCACAGGCTGCATTGTGTTTCTCCCATTGTATCCTACATTTCAGGTTGTAAAAAGAGCTGCTGCCGAATAAGTAATGGCACCTGGTGAAATGAGATAATGCACCATCTGTAGAGAAGAACCGTTTGGCTGGTGAACCTTGCCCTGTCATAATTACGTATCTGTGTCTGAGGAGTAACCTTCACGTTTAAGGCCTACATGGGACAAATGATTGTATAGAACCTCACGAGTTTTGTTTTAACAAGCCTTTTGGATATTGTTTTTCCACAATAATTCACAGCAAAAGGCATAAATTCAGACAAAAATCAAAAAGAACCCACCAGAAAAAGCCATTAGCCAATAAGGGTCAAATAGCAAATGCACTCGCAGGATGCAGCCGGCCCCTTATGATAATGGTGAGGGTAACACCGATGAGACAACCACTCACAGCCTACCATTTCATGGAGTGTGTGGTTACTACTGGTATTAAATATGCACTCAAATGAGGTTTGCATAGGGCGCCAGTCACACAGGTGTGATGCACCGGTTGTTTCCACCCAGCACACATGATCCAGACAACTTTACACAATAGCAATATCAAAAATCACAAGTTGGGTTTCATACTCCAAGTAGGCCTTGTAACACTCATGGTTGGTGTTAAGGCAGTGAGCAGGATTAGTACAGTGGTTCCACTGGATTACACAGGGGACCCAGGCTTACCCTTTAGTGGACGCCAGGTACCACTCCCAGGGCAGTAACTGGGTCTGTGGCAGCTAACCCACCAAGCCAGGTGACGGATACTGTATGGACACGAGAGTAGGCAGGTACAATCTCAGAGACCAGGTGGGTACAGCCACAGTGGCTGAGGCAGGCAGGAAAGCGTTTACTGACAGAAATGGAGGGCACGGTAGGAACAGGCAGGTATGGGAAGGTGGAAACAAGTAAAGGTATAGGTAATGGATACGGGGCAAAAGCACAGGACCAGACAACTAGCTTGCAGACTGAAGACTGACTAACTGAACACGTTGCACAGGCATCTTCCCTAATGGGAGGGTGCCATAGGCTGAAAGGCATTTTCTGGAAATAGTGCAGCAGTCCTTTAAAAGTGCATGTGTTAGGTGCACTCCCAGGACTCCTGTGCGGCATGTACAGGGCCCGGGAGGGTAGGAAGTCAGGAGAGCATGTGGGAGGCTGCATGGCAGCAGGGGAGAACAGGACCTGGCTGTGGCGGTGAGTAAATCAGCGTCCCTGCTGGGATGCCAGCGCTACAGGTCTAAACCTTTCAAAGAGCACCATCTAGCACTCTCTCCTTATTTTAATAAAATTTGCCCTATTGAGGCTCATCATCCAATTGAGGGTATTCTCTGACTTTTATCTGTGGCGCCCCTGACCTGGTCAGGCACCACTGAGTACTGCACCCGTGCTGGGGACAGTACAATACAGGTAATCCAGAAGGCTGACAGGGGTGTGGAACACAGGCGCATAGTGATCAGGTCTCACACATGTACCCATGAGAGGACCCCTGGGGGTCCCAGGAGGGGGCAAAGCCTATACCTCCACTGGAATAGTGGCAGGGGGTCAAAAGCCTCCATCTCCTCTCAAGGGGTGTGGTGGAGAGTCTGGTTGCTAGGTGGCGTAGGCAAGAACAGGAGAGGAGGAGCAGTGAGTCAGTTAGAGCAGAACTCCAGAGGGCTCAGTGAGGAGCAGACCTGTGGGGCTGTTGCTGTCTAACAGCGCCCGCGCAGTGGCTACTGACGGGGGAGAACGGTCAACTAGGAGTGCTACCTGAAAGCCAGCTTCAGCTAGAGAGAAAGCACGGAGTGGGAAGTAAGGAGACTGCTAGAGAGCACCAGGCCCAACCGGGCGGCAGATCCCGAAGCGAAGATAGATCCAGCTTTCTTCTGCTAAACCTGCCGGTGTGGGGCTCTCAAAGCCCACACCACAACACCACAAAAGCCGCAGCCACGTAACCGCAGTGAGGGCCCATAGGTCACAGGAGGCAAGCAGCTGGAGTGGCCTGGTCCGGGGAACAAGCAAACGGCAAACAAAAGGGGGAGAGAGGCTGCAGCATCTTCCCTGGGTGACCCCCATAGGGACTCAAAGTCGGGGTCACCCCAAACCACCAAGGGCTAAGGAAGGCGAGTCAGTAGTCACCCTCATAAAGTCAGCCTGAAGGATACCTGGTTCCCACCTGGTTCATCTCAGCTACGCCCGGGCTACTCACTCTGCCATCAAATGTGAGTAAAGCCCTTGAAAGACAGTTCTGCCTGTGTGAGTCATTCTGCGACTTGTGGTACTACAAACCTACACAGGGCCCTGGGGCTTGCCTCACTCTCAGGAGGCTATTCCAACTAACTGCACACACCATCAGCCCCAGGCGACCCTCAACCTGCAGTGGCGGTCCCTACTGGCCGCAATACTGAGAGTGGCGTCACGATCAAAACCGAAGATTCCCTACCTGTGACCAGCACCAGCTACGTGGAGTCCCTGAAGGTATGCACCGATACAGCACCGGCGGGGCTTCACATCTGGCGTCACGAACAGGATAAGGACTAGACCTGTTCAGACAGGTGACCATGTGCCTAGGCGGTCCGCTTGAAAAATTGGAAGCGCCGCCATATTGCCACCATGAAAAGCGCGCTGAAAAACAACAGCAGCCCGCGCTGGGAGAAGTTACCGCCCACGAAGAGGTGTGGCTACCCAGAGATCCCCTGCAGAGTTCTGACCTTGCCAGCTATGAGAGCGGAAGCGTCCGGAGACGGCGGAGCAGAAGAGAAGCCAGCAGCTTGCTAATGAAAATGGCGTCTGAGTGCAGAGACCCAGAGCCAGGCTCCGCTGCCTGGTGGTGTCGGGAGCTTGCCGAGTTCTGCGATCAACTGGAAGCCAGGGTCGGAAGGCTGATCAGAGAGGGACGCGAGGAGTTTCTATGGATGACCGCGGCGGTTCGGGCCTACGAAGAGAGAGCCGCGCACCGAGTGCCAGATCGGGCGGTGACAACTCAGACCCCGATGCTGCCAACGATGGGTGAGTCGAGTGATGCCCCGGCTAGCGCAAGTGCCCCGACCCCTACTGCCACGCCCGCGGTCCCTGAAGAGGCGCCCGGCGCGGCGACGCTGAGCCAGGCCGCAGCCACGCCAGGTGCGGCCCGCCAAGCCCAGGCCGCCGCAGCGATGCCCAGCCCAGCCTGCACAGACCCCATCGCAGCTGCGACGCCGAACCAGGCCGCCGCCATGCCAGGCGCGGCCCGCCAAGAGATTGCATCACCGTTTACCCCGGCCTGCAAGGCCAGAGCAGACACCGCTCCCCAGTCCAAAAAGGTCCCTGCTAGGAAGTCCCTGATAGGAGAGGACCCCGAATACTGGAAGCTGAAGGCTGACCTAGAGGCCCAGTTCCCACAAGAAATGGTGGATCGGTATCTGCTCCCTCCGCACACCCCCAAGAGGGTTCCGGCAACCCCTGCAGCAACCACGCCAAAGAGTCCCCTGCCTGAGCCTGCTGAAGAAAGCCCATCCCCAGCACTGCCACCAAAGGAGTGCCAAGAAGAACTAAGGGGGAGAGGAGGCCAGGAAGCTGAGGAGCTGACTCCGGAGCCACCGGCAGTGGAGCAATACTCAGAGCCGGAGATGTTACCCTATTCCCGTTGGGATGAGGAGGACTTGACACCGTCTGCTGACGAAGATCAGCCCAGAAACCTTACCTGGGGCCCTGCAGGCATTGAAGTAACAGCCCGGCAAAACCCAGCCCGCAAGACAAGGCGTCGCAATAGAACAACGCTGTCCCCTGCACCACAGTCTCCAGAGCAGAGAGAAGTCACAGCCAGAGACCTACAGGAGAAAAGGTTACTGAGAAGGTCCAGAGCCCAGGTCAGAGGACCCCTTTTCAGAGGAGTAGTAGAGGACTTCAATTTGAAAAGCGGATACGGCTTTATTGTAGCAAGAGGAATAAAAGAGGGCATATTTGTGAATCGGAGAGATGTTCAAGCCCACCTGCCCAGAGGACATTCAGGCAGAAATTTGAAAATTGGAGACGCAGTACAGTTCACCTTGCATCAAGGAGAAAGGGGCTACTATGCCTTAGACGTAGCACCATGTCCCAAAGAGGAAAGAAAAGACAGAGATAAAGACACAGATGAAGAACAAGAAAGAAAAGACAGAGATAAAGACACAGATGAAGATCAAGAAAGCAGAGACAAGGAACCTGCAGATGAGACAACAACAGATGAAGAAAGAGGCCAAGAAAGCAACAGGTGCCGCAGCCCAACAGGCTCAAGCCCTGGTAAAGTAGAGAAAAGTAAAGAAAGAAGTTACCAGTTGAAGTTTTGAAAAGTTTTGTTTTGCAACGTTCACGTTTAAGCATGTGCCCACAAAAACTATTGTGAGAAAACCATAAACCTTAAGGCTATGAACTGGCTATAGCCACAAACTCTCGCAGTGTAAATAGTTACACCAGAGGGCACCACCGCCACCAGAGTCAGCCTGTTTAGGGGCTTGGCTCGTCTGCAACCAGGAGGAGCCCGTCCGTATATAGGGCCTTGGCTCACCTGCAACCAGAGAGCACGCCTGTTTATGGGGCCTTGGCTCACCACCACAAAGAGGGTACCTGGTCAGCACCAACTGTGGAGGCCGCCTCTGCATCCTGCCAGAAGAGGCTGAAGGCGCGGATCCACCAGGCCAGGTATACCCTGAAACCACCAGCCCATGAAAGCCGCCTCTACATCCTGCCAGAAGTGGCTGAAGGCGCGGCCAACGTGAAAGGGTTTTGGGTGGGTTAACGGACTTGTGGGTGGAGGGTGGTGATGTATGGTACCTGGTGCTTTTAAAATGTTTTACATGTTTTAATGTTTTATGCATTTTAAAATGTTGTCTTGCAGCCCGAGGACGTGCTGGTGATAACTAAGGGGGAATGTGGCGCCCCTGACCTGGTCAGGCACCACTGAGTACTGCACCCGTGCTGGGGACAGTACAATACAGGTAATCCAGAAGGCTGACAGGGGTGTGGAACACAGGCGCATAGTGATCAGGTCTCACACATGTACCCATGAGAGGACCCCTGGGGGTCCCAGAAGGGGGCAAAGCCTATACCTCCACTGGAATAGTGGCAGGGGGTCAAAAGCCTCCATCTCCTCTCAAGGGGTGTGGTGGAGAGTCTGGTTGCTAGGTGGCGTAGGCAAGAACAGGAGAGGAGGAGCAGTGAGTCAGTTAGAGCAGAACTCCAGAGGGCTCAGTGAGGAGCAGACCTGTGGGGCTGTTGCTGTCTAACAGCGCCCGCGCAGTGGCTACTGACGGGGGAGAACGGTCAACTAGGAGTGCTACCTGAAAGCCAGCTTCAGCTAGAGAGAAAGCACGGAGTGGGAAGTAAGGAGACTGCTAGAGAGCACCAGGCCCAACCGGGCGGCAGATCCCGAAGCGAAGATAGATCCAGCTTTCTTCTGCTAAACCTGCCGGTGTGGGGCTCTCAAAGCCCACACCACAACACCACAAAAGCCGCAGCCACGTAACCGCAGTGAGGGCCCATAGGTCACAGGAGGCAAGCAGCTGGAGTGGCCTGGTCCGGGGAACAAGCAAACGGCAAACAAAAGGGGGAGAGAGGCTGCAGCATCTTCCCTGGGTGACCCCCATAGGGACTCAAAGTCGGGGTCACCCCAAACCACCAAGGGCTAAGGAAGGCGAGTCAGTAGTCACTCACATAAAGTCAGCCTGAAGGATACCTGGTTCCCACCTGGTTCATCTCAGCTACGCCCGGGCTACTCACTCTGCCATCAAATGTGAGTAAAGCCCTTGAAAGACAGTTCTGCCTGTGTGAGTCATTCTGCGACTTGTGGTACTACAAACCTACACAGGGCCCTGGGGCTTGCCTCACTCTCAGGAGGCTATTCCAACTAACTGCACACACCATCAGCCCCAGGCGACCCTCAACCTGCAGTGGCGGTCCCTACTGGCCGCAATACTGAGAGTGGCGTCACGATCAAAACCGAAGATTCCCTACCTGTGACCAGCACCAGCTACGTGGAGTCCCTGAAGGTATGCACCGATACAGCACCGGCGGGGCTTCACATATCCACCAAGAAAAAAATACAGCACTTCTAAAAAATGAACTACTATTAGGGAAAAATATAGCAGTGTACGTGTTTTGAAGCTAAATTCCTCTTAATTATAAAAGTTATAATTAAGAGGCTCGAAACGTGTAAACCTCTATATTTTTTCCCTTGCGTTACTTATTTTTCATCTGAGGAAATAGTTCATTTTTTTTAAAGTGCTGGATTTTTTCCTTGAGTTAAGCCAATATATTTTGTTGCTCTTGACTTTGGAAGATCTCAATGGAAAATGGGTATTTTGGATGCCCAAAAATTATTTACTAGTGCCCAAAAAATTTCACTCTCCTTAAGAAAGAACAGAGAAGGCCTCTCATTAAGAAAAATATGCAATTAATATATAATGATTAATTGTCACACTAGGTACGGGGCAGTACCAAGCAAATGGTAAAAGGGAAGGGAAAGGAAACCCTGTGTCTAGGTAAGGGGAAGATGGTGACTCCTGACCAAACCTACTGCTGGTCCCTGAGGTCCCTCACCACCCTAGATAGGTTCTGCACCTATGCGCTGAGTCGGATACCTGACCCTAGGCATATCTTGGGCTGGGCCCTAAATAGTGAACAGATGGGATGAGCTCTTCGTCAACCCCACTAAACACTAAAGAAGACACGAGGAGGACACACAGGGGGAAAAGTGCATGAACAACTTATCCACAGATGACTCAGGTAGAAGTTCAGCAAAGTTTCAGCAATGATACCACAGAGGAGTACAAGCTACCTGCTTGCAACCAGAGCTTGAAAGAACTGAATAATATCACCAGCACCAGTCCAAGGAAGATGGGAGTATTTAAGCACAAGGGGAATACTGATAATCAGCAGTTGGACGGAAGGAGGGTTCTCCTGGGTCCTAAAGTGAGAGACATGAAAACCCAGCAGGAAAGCTACCTAGTACATTGAAAACTTATAGCAGGAACAATAGAAAGTCAGGGACCATTTTGAGAAGCCAAATTCTGTGACCTTCTATTGCCGGACACCACATGACTATCTGACACACCTGTGACATTAATTATCCTGTAAGGAAAGAAAATTATCTTGCAAGTACAAGGTACCCTACAAATCAGCATACAACACTTTAACAAGCCTTGCAACATAACTAGGGAGAGATGTTATCCAAGCAAGGCAGCAGTTTGGGGGATACTTGCTTCTCATCAATTTAGATCAGGGTTTTTGGCTGAATGAATGAGATGCCCTTCACACTGCTTTTATTTTTGGAGTGCAAAAGGCACTTGATTCAGCCGGCCAAATCGTGTTCTGCACTGATGAGGGGCAAGTCTAGCAGACATTGAGTTACAGGGGACCTCCAATAAGTGCCGCTAACGAGATCCATTTCCTCCTCAGAGAAATACTGAGCAACCTGTAATGCTTTATTTTCCCTGCAATCCTAAACAAGGCTAACTTTCTCCGATCTCCAAAGTTTAACCATTTAAGTGCCGCTATCAATCTCTGACAATGGAATTTAAACAATGCGCATGAGCACCAATTCCTAATGCGAAGTGATTGTGTGGAACTTTTGGATTACTTTGCCATTACTATCTACTGATGGACCCTGTAATTGTCAATGGATCCTCCTATGAAGCTCAGTAAGAGGCTGAGAGAACCACAATTTTTTTTATATACAATATATACTATACTGTATATGCTTTATATACTATATCATTATATATCAGTACATAGTGCAAGTGATTGAACGATTGCAGGTTTAAATTCCCATAGGGATTTAAAAATCTTTTTTTATTTTTATAATATATATATATATATATATATATATATATATATATATAAAAAAACTAATAAAAAATATAACAATTTGAATCAACCCACTTCTCCCCCATCCATTAAAATACAAAAATAATAACATATTTGGTATTACCGCGTCCAAAAAGGTCCAATCTATCAAATAGAAAATTGAAATAGTCGCCGCATATCACTCCAAAAATTTAATAAAAAGCAATCCAAACAATATATTTTACAAAACTATAAAACAAACAAGCTCCATAAAAAAAAAAAACAGAAACAAAATAAAACAAAAAGAAATGTATGGGTCAAAGAAAATGGCACCACAAACAAATTATATATATACCGTATATATATATATATATATATATATATATTATATATATATATACACACACACACGGTATATATATATGCGTGTTTGTACATATTTATTTTTTTATTTTATTTTTTATAATTTTTGTAATTTATTTTTTTATTTTACAAATTTTAGAGTTTAGTTTAACCACTAATATAGCAAACAAAAAAGACTGGATAAGATTGGTATCTCCAACCTCGATCATCAGGACACCATTCAAAATTATCGAATCATCTCCAATGTGAGATTTACTCCATAGCCAAACATCCCCCAAAAGTGGAAGGCAGTGATTAAATTAATATCAACCTGGCACATCACGCTGTATTCCACAAACATTATTTTTTTCCTCACTGTTTGCCAAGTCATAGACCTGCCAGTATGTCGCCATATTAGAGTTTCTGGCACAGTCTAAATTACATCCTACTTTATGATGGGTCCCATAGCAGCTGCAAGAAGTATGGCTGCAGATACGGCTCAGTTTCTTATGTTAGTCCATGTCTTTTGGAACAGACCAAAAATTATGAGTCATTAATACTTTACAGTTATTTCTACAGTAATAGATTAGATAATACATTGCCTTCTTGTTTATATAAACGGATTCAGTCACATCGTACCTTCAGTCCTACAGTATCTTTAGGCACCACTACTGTATATAGAGCTAAAGGAGCTTTCGGACTTTGTTGGAAAAAATCACTCCCCTATTAAGATTGGAAGTCCAGTGGTGGACCTGTTCAGTGATTGACATTAGTGATGAGCGGGCACTACCATGCTCGGGAGCTCAGTACTCATAACTAGTGATGAGCGGGCACTACCATGCTCAGGTGCTCGGTACTTGTAACTAGTGATGAGCGGGCACTACCATGCTCAGGTGCTCGGTACTTGTAACTAGTGATGAGCGGGTACTACCATGCTCAGGTGCTGAGTACTTGTAACTAGTGGTGAGCGGACACTACCATGCTCGGGTGCTCGGTACTTGTTGTGGCGCCCCTGACCTGGTCAGGCACCACTGAGTACTGCACCCATGCTGGGGACAGTACAACACAGGTAATCCAGAAGGCTGACAGGGGTGTGGTACACAGGCGCATAGTGATCAGGTCTCACACATGTACCCATGAGAGGACCCCTGGGGATCCCAGGAGGGGGAAAAGCCTTCACCTTCACTGGAATAGTGGAGGGGGCCAAAAGCCTCCATCTCCTCTCAAGGGGTGTGGTAAGAGAATCTGGTTGCTAGGTGGCGTAGGCAGGCACAAAAGGGAAAAGAGAAGGAGGAGTAAACAGTCTAGAGTCTGCAACAGAGTGTGGAGGAGTGAGGAGCAGGAAAGTGAGGCTCTGACAGGAGCAGCAGTGAAGGTCCCAGATGTGAGCCGGTTCAGAGCAGAGTCCAGGGAGCTCCGAGAGGAGCTGACCCCTTCCCCTGGGCTGCTGGAGTCTGACAGCGTCCGCGCAGTGGCTACCGACGGGGGAGAACGGTCAACTAGGAGTGCTACCCGAAACCCATCTCCAGCTAAAGAGAGAGCACAGAGTGGGAAGTAAGGAGACTGCTAGGGAGTACCAGGCCCAAACGGGCGGCAGATCCCGAAGCGGAGATAGATCCAGCTTTCTTTTGCTAAACCTGCCGGTGTGGGGCTCTCAAAGCCCACGCCACAACACCACAAAAGCCGCAGCCACGTAGCCACAGTTAGGGCCCATAGCTCACAGGAGGCAAGAATCTGGAGTGATCTGGCCCAGGCAACAAGCACACGGCAAACGAAGGGGAGTGAGGCTTTAGCAACTTCCCTGGGTGACCCCCATAGGGACTCAAAGTCGGGGTCACCCCAAACCACCAAGGGCTAAGGAAGGCGAGTTAGTAGTCACCCTCACAAGTCAGCCTGAAGGACACCTGGTTCCCACTTGGTTCATCCCAGCTACGCCCGGGTTACTCACCCTATCAACTGTGAGTAAAAACCCTGAAAGACATCCTGCCTGTGTGGAGTTATTCTGCGCCTTGTGGTACTACGCACCTACATCGGGCCCTGGGGCTTGCCTCACTCTCAGGAGGCTATTCCAACTAACTGCACATACCATCAGCCCCAGGCGACCCTCAATCTGCAGTGGCGGTCCCTACTGGCCGCAATACTGAGAGTGGTGTCACGACAAGAAGAAGATCTCCTACCTGTGACCAGATCCAGCCGAGTGGAGTCCCTGAAGGTAATGCACCGACACAACACCTGTGGGGCTTCACATCGTAACTAGTGATGAGCGGGCACTACCATGCTCGGTACTGGTAACTAGTGATGAGCGAGCACTACCATGATCAGGTGTTCGGTACTTGTAACTAGTGATGAGCAGGCACTACCATGATCGGGGGCTCGGTACTTCTAACTAGTGATGAGCAGGCACTACCATGATCGGGGGCTCGGTACTTGTAACTAGTGATGAGCAGGCACTACCATGATCGGGGGCTCGGTACTTGTAACTAGTGATGAGCGAGCACTACCATGATCGGGGGCTCGGTACTTGTAACTAGTGATGAGCAGGCACTACCATGATCGGGGGCTCGGTACTCGTAACTAGTGATGAGCGGGCACTACCATGTTCGGGAGCTCAGTACTCGTAACTAGTGATGAGCGGGCACTACCATGCTCAGGTGCTCAGTACTAGTAACTAGTGATGAGTGAGCACAACCATGCTCCGGTGCTCAGTACTAGTAACTAGTGATGAGCGGGCACTACCATGCTCAGGTGCTCAGTACTAGTAACTAGTGATGAGTGAGCACTACCATGCTCAGGCGCTCAGTATTTGTAACTAGTGATGAGTGAGCACTACCATGCTTAGGTGCCCGGTACTGGTAACTAGTAATGAGCGAGCACTACCATGCTTAGGTGCCCGGTACTCGTAGCGAGTAGTGATGGCCGAACGTGCTCGATACTCAATCAAACATCGGGGTATCCGGTATTCACATGCTCGGCCAAGTATCGCGAGTGCTTGAATGTGTCATCCATGAAATATTGACCATAATGCACAGGTTTGCTTCACTGCATTATGTGTGCATGCACCCCAGTCTCTGAATGGCTCTCATTGGAGTCAAAACAATATTTTTGGAAGTGGTGTGTTAGAGGGAAAAAAAACACCCTCCCTCCTTCTAGAAATACTGTCTTTATGGCTGCCTGTATGTGGGCAGAGAGCTGAACTGACATTTTACTCCGGTGCTGGAGTTGCGCCTATCTGAGCATCCAACTGTTCTTATCGAGTATCGAGCACCAGAGCATGGTAGTGCTCGCTCATCGCAAGTTCCGAGTACTTGAGCATGGTATTGCTCGCTCATCACTAATTCCGAGTACCCGAGCATGGTAGAGTTTGCTCATCACTAGTTAGGCGCACCCGAGCACCCGAGCATGGTAGTGCCCGCTGTTCACTAGTTACAAGTACTGAGCACCCGTGCATGGTAGTGCCCGCTCATCACTAGTTACAAGTACCGAGCACCTGAGCATGGTAGTGCCCGCTCATCACTAGTTACGAGTACTGAGCACCCGAGCATGGTAGTACCCGCGCATCACTAATTACGAGTACCAAACACCCGAGCATGGTAGTGCCCGCTCATCACTAGTTACGAGCACCTGAGCATGGTAGTGCCCGCTCATCACTAGTTACGAGTACTGAGCACCCGAGCATGGTAGTACCCGCGCATCACTAATTACGAGTACCAAACACCCGAGCATGGCAGTGCTCACTCATCACTAGTTACAAGTACTGAGCACCTGAGCATGGTAGTGCCCGCTCATCAGTAATTACGAGTACCGAACACCTGAGCATGGCAGTGCCCGCTCATCACTAATTACGAGTACTGAACACTCAAGCATGGCAGTGCCCGCTCATCACTAATTGGTAGCTAAAGTCATAGAGGGAAAGCAGTCAATCACTACATAGGACCACCCACTGGACTCCCAAGCATAGAAAGGCCAATGAAGTACAAGTTAATCTGAATCTTTTTCACTAGATACTTCCCATTTATAGAAACTTGGCTGACTTTTCCATCCAGTGTTGGGTTGTTGCACATCCATAGAGCTCTATATAATGGAGAATGTCTATCTTGTATGTATACAGTGTTTCCATACAGACTATTATATGGTTGGACGTATATAATCAAAGACAATATGTCTATCCATCTCATCCCTAAGACCCTAACGTAAGACAGACATTGTCAATGGGAGTAACAAGTGCACCTCATCCAATCCCATTTCTTGAAACTTCCAGATTTTTGGCTCTACTATATAGTTGTTACGTGTGGACGTCATAAATACATGACACCAAAGGAAGTTTTTACTCAAAAGAGATTAAAAGTATTATATAGGAAAACCCTCTGGAAAAAAAATGCTGGAGCTGCCCACATAATAATCATGAGTGGACATGCATGGGAGGTGGAAAATTACTAATTATTGTTATTACTCTATGGAAATGATGCTTCTCTCCGGATAAAAACAATGACTAAAGGAATGCACAGTGCCTTGGTCTTGGTCCAAGTCGTAAAGAAGGTGGCAACCCTCAGTCACCAATGAACGAGGGAACGAAATCCTAGCTGGGTCATTGTAGAGCAGAATGCGCGGTACATCTGCTCCACAATCATGTGTTCACGAAGAGCATTCACAAACCATGTACTAGTAGTAAAACACACTGTAGGCTTGGATGAAGGTCCATAACTAATCCATAAAAAGCTCCCCTTCATCTACACCAGGGTTCCCCAACTCCAGTCCTCGAGGGCCGCCAACAGTGCATGTTTTCAGGATTTCCTTAGCATTGCATGGGTGTTGGAATCATCAACTGGGCAGGTGATTAAACTATCACATGTGCAATACTAAGGAAATCCTGTTTGAGGACTGGAATTGGGGACCCATGATCTACACTAATCATGAAGTCCAATATCAGGACGTCATACAATAAGATACAATGTTCCAGATGCCTGGATCATACAAAAACCCAAAGCAGCATGGATGAGAGTATGACAGAATGGATACTACTGGTGCACGCATGCCGACATAGACACACCGGCGTGGATACGGTATATCTGCACTGATTAACACCGACCAGACACAATTTAATGAGTTCCACATGCAAGATCCATTTTCAATCAGAACACACTCAATGAGATGACATAGACCCAACAAATCCACAAGATATTAGGATTGCAGCTCTATCACATGGGTTTTCATACTCATTTTGTAAAAAAACGCAGGCACCATTGCTGTATAATACATGGCAAGATGCTCACAGCTGATAGAATATGTAAAATGCAGCAAATAGCCAGAGCGTAGCACAATCCGATGGATATAAGGCATGCATGTATCCATACACATATGCATGCATATACGCACAGGCGGTTTACCAGTGTTATCGGTCCCTGGTCCTCATCTCGATGGCATTAGGGATCTGCTCATCCGCTTAGCAACCGGTGTCCCTGTCACTTTTCTTGCTCTTCTTGTCACTGACGCTTCCCCCTATACGGTGTCACCAGCAGAGTTGTGTCCCTTGCGGCGCCAGAGACAGGCACCCAGACAGAAATCTTTCCAGATCTCCCCAGCTGTCTTACTCCAACAGATAGGCACCCACACAGCAAGCGAGAGGGAGAGAAAGAAGGGAGGGGAGCGAAAATAGGAGGAGGAAAGAATACAGAATACAGCGACGGAGAAAAAAGGATGGATGGAAGGCAAAAAAAAATGAAATGTGAATTATAACAATTCAGAATGACAAAAATCTATAAGGAACAAGGCGCAAAAAAAAAAAAATGAATGACGCGTGAGACTCCGCATAAGGGATGAGAAGCATCTAGACAATAAAAGGCAGTAGCATGATGGATGATAGGCGCACAAGGAAGAGAGAGCATAAAAATCAAAGCCGCGGTGGGGACTGAAGCCTTTGCAAATCATGAACAGCCACAGCCGGTGCAGCACCAGACTGAGCCAGAGAGGAGATTATTGTGGGTCAAACCTGATTGAAAAGCCGGAGAGAGAAAGAAATCAGGATGAAGGGAGAGATTGTGTGAATCAGGGAGTGCAAAGACAGCGGAGAGGCGAGAGAGACATGACACAGAAAGGATAAATGATGAAAAAAGGAGGAAGGAGAGAGAAAAAACTGGAGGAAGAAGCTGAGACTGTGTACAGTGTACAGTATGTGTTAGGAGGAGGGGGCACGCAGCACTACAGCAGGGCGAAGCGATAATGGAGATTAAATATACACCCCATGATAGGAACAAGATTGAGGATCCAAACAGCTATGCAATATTATTTCTATAGGAATATATACGTATGACATACTCCAGTGTCCTCAACATCATTTATGTGCTACAACATCACCAGGTATAATAAGCTGCCCTCTGTGCCTTTGACAGTCCCATTATCCCAGGAACCCCTGGAGATTCCCCCACCGAATCCAGTCTGGAGCACAGCCAGCACGCCATCTCTGGATATGTAAAAGTAGATTTTTGTTCTGGATTGTCACTTAAGTGACTGATGAGTCTCCCCCATCCTGCATTGTGGAATCTCGCTCCTATAGTCTGAATCACCTTCTACGTAATGAGAAGTGTCAGGGAGATTATGGCCTCCTCAACATGTCTCTATGACCCGCAGATCAATCAATCAAAATTAAATGAGAGCCGAATAAGAGAGAGAGGGGGAAATGTGTAATACAGGAATTAGCCAGGTCTAGAGCAGTGACAACAATATATGAGGGGCTGCTAATAAGTCTTTGGCTTTACCCAGAAAGAAACGAGATAGGATGACGAAACTTTACATTTATTCCACATACTCTCTACTGATGACAACACACTTCTTACATCGGTATTCCAAGTTCTGTAAGCCTAGCAAAAAGAAGGATTTCAGTTGTGCTTCAAAATAGACATCTGTAGCAGCCATGGAATCAGAAATGGTGTGAAATTTGCTACCCTTGAGGTGTTTGTTCAGGTTTGGAAACAGATGATAGTCAGAGGGAGCTAGATCTGGTGAATAAGGTGGGTGGTCAACCAGCTGGAAGCCCAGCTCTGTCAGTTTTGCCGTGGTCGCTTGTGCAGTGTCAACCAAGGCATTGTCTTGCAGGAACAATATTCCTTTGGACAGCTTGCCGCATCTTTTGGCCCTCAAAGCTGCCTTCAATTGGTCCAAAAGTTCAATGTAATACCTTGCATTGATGGTGGAACCCTTTTGAAGGTAGTCCACTAGCAGCACACACTCCTTATCCCAGAACACAGACGCCATCACCTTAGTGGCTGATTTTTTACCTCCACTCTTTTGACTGCTCCTTGTTTTCAGGGTCAAATAAATAAATCCAGGTCTCATCCATAGTTACCAGTCAATCCAGGAAGTTCTTATCAGTCTGGAAATGCTGACAAATGGACCGGGAAGTTTTCACTCGCATGCTTCTCTGATCTGTTGTCATGCATTTGGGGACCCACTTTGCAGAAGCTTCCTCATATCCAAATGTTCATGGATAATGACACACGTTCACGGGAAATCCCCATAATGTCTGCTATTGCTTTAGCTGAAATTCGTGGATTCTCCAGTATGAGGTTGTGCACAGCATCGATGATCTCCAGAACAACAACCCTCGGTCGTCCAGGACGTTCCTCATCGTTGGTGCTGAAGTGGCCCATTTTAAATTTGGCAACCCAGTTTTTAACTGTGGAATATGAAGGGCATTGATCCCCCAATGTCTGTGACATATCACCATGAATATCCTTCACAGACTTTCCTTGCAGAAACAAGAATTTTATCACTCCTCTGCTCTCAGTTGCTGTGAATATCACATTAGACTCCACCATTTTGTTTTCCCGCGTGCGTAGAACACTGTTGCCATAAAACAAACACAAAATTTTGAAAACATATATTAGACACATAACTTATGTGACATAAGGCTTTCATGTGATGTAAAATTTGTTACCATAGAAACAAAAAAAGATCACAAAGCCAAAGACTTATCAGCAGCCCCTCGTACACCATGAAACACTGAACTAGCCCCAAAAAAATCACTATGTAATGCTACTCTGAACCACTCTAGGAATACAAAAATACTGTGTTACCCTCTGGAGGCATTCCTCATAAATGTCGTATATCTGCCACAAGTATGGGTCCTTTTATTAATATCAACTATTGAGATCGATGTGGTGTGGCTTCGTAAGTGTATGTTCAAATTAAGGATTTTTCCATCAAAGCCAGCCACCTTGGAATCTCCAACAGATCAAAAAATGCTTGAACCCAAGGTAAATGGTAATTAGGGCATATAAAGTGAACAAGACAAATAACCATAAAATATTCATTTTCTTTGCAAAATAGAATAAAATACATATTAAATTACAGAAGATGCCTCAATGGGAGGGACCTAGACAGTAGACACTAAAACAGTATGGGGAATGTAAACGATCAATAGCAGGATAATTATTGATCTTACAGAAGGTGTTTCAATGGTAGGGACCTGGACACCAAGACACTAAGGGGTACTTTGCACACTACGACATCGCAGGTGCGTTGTCGGTGGGGTCAAATTGAAAGTGACGCACATCCGGCATCACACGTGACATCGTAGTGTGTAAAGCCTAGATGATACGATTGTATCAGTGTAGCGTCGGCGTAATCCATAATTACGCTGACGCGATGGTCCGATGTTGTTCCTCGCTCCTGCGGCAGCACACATCGCTGTGTGTGAAACCGCGGGAGCGAGGAACATCTCCTACCGGCGTCACCGCGGCTCCCGTAGGATATGCGGCAGGGAGAAGGTGGGCGGGATGTTTACATCCCGCTCATCTCCGCCCCTCCGCTCCTATTGGCCGCCTGCCGTGTGACGTCGCAGTGACGCCGTACGACCCGCCCCCTTAATAAGGAGGCGGGTCGCCGGCCAGAGTGAGTGCATGCAGAGGACAGGTGAGTGCATGTGAAGCTGCCGTAGCGATAATGTTCGCTACAGCAGCTATCACAAGGATATCGCAGCTGCGACGGGGCGGGGACTATCGCGCTCGGCATCGCAGCATCGGCTTCCGATGTCGCAGCGTGCAAAGTACCCCTAAGGCTAGTGCCACACATCCGTGCCGCCGACACGTGTTTGTCATTTTTTACACGTACCGGCGGCACGGAGACACGTACAGCAATGCTACCCTATGGTAGCAGGCACACACACGTAAAACCACACGGAACGTGTGTCCGTGTGCGTTTGTACGTGTGTGCGTTTTTCAAAGCGCTGACATGTCCGTTTTTTCACCGGCAGCACGGGTGTCACACGGCCCGCACCCGTACCACACGGGTGTAGTGTGGATGCGGTCCCGTGTGACACGCGCCGGAGAAAACACACGTCAGTGAAAAAAAACCAAAACATTAACTCACCTTCTCCAGCCCTCCTGTCTCTGCCGCTGCTGCCTCTTGCTGCCGACCGCCGCTCATTATTCTCATTGAATATTCACTTCACTGCCTGGCAGCAGCAGCAGCGGGGAGACGGGAGGGCTGGAGACCGAGGATCAGCACCACGGACAGCAGCGCGGACATCAGGAAGGACCAGGTGAGTATAATAATTACCGGTTCTACGTGTGCTATCGCGGATAGCACACGTAGAACACACGTGTCACGCACGTACCAGAGACACGTACTTACCTGCACGCAACACGCAGGGAAAATACGTGTCTCTCGGCACGTGCGTGAATTTCACGTGAGTGTGGCAGAAGCCTAAGGGGGAATGTAAACGATCAACAATAGAATAATAATGATTATCCTGCTGTTGATCGTTTACATTCTCCCATAGCTTCCATGCGGGCCTTGCTCCCAGTGTCCAGCGGGGGCGTCCTCCCTCTCACCTGCCCTGCAGTTCTGCAGCCTTCATTCTTGTTTCGGCCTTCTCATTGCGGTCTCCCAGACCGTGCGCACTGCTTCTGTGTCTTCCTGTAGGGTGCGAGCACAGCCACGCCCCCTTTCTTAAAGGTACGGCGTCTCATTACCTGGAAGCTGTTCCAGAGGTCACCAATTACCCTAGAGGTATTTAAATCCACCTCCCCTGACAGGAGGTGCCTGAGCAACGTTGTCTATAGTGCGTTGCTAGTTCTCTACTGGTCCATGGCTGCCGTGCATTTAGGGCGTATGTTGGTGCACCACACAGCCCCTGTATAGGGGTTCGCTGCTGGTTGTACCTTTGGGGGAATCCGGTGCATGATCCAGTGGGCCCACCCCCGGTCGGTTGCCGCCCCTCAGTGACCGTAACACATGCCATGGCACTAACTAGCAAGAGAGATATGTTTTGCAAGCCAAATATATGGGTTTTATATATCTTTTTATCATTAAAACTATCATCTAAAGCAGTAATGAAAGACATGGGATATGATAAATGAGGGCTGGAGATCCTATAACTGTGCAATATGCTCATTGTATAAATGTACTCCATACAGTACAGTTGTGTAATGGATGTTCTCATGATGAGGTTTCCAAGAACAGCAACTGGAGAAGAACGGTTCAGTGTGTATGTGTGTGTGTATAAGCTTTGACCTATATATTAACTGTGGCAAGTAATATGGAAGGCTGCTTCCAAGCCTACCAAATCTAATCTCAATGGTACAGATATGACCTTGGTACGGGATAAGCAGATGGATGTGGTGACCCTCCTGTACTACACCGTATGCTCATATTCAGTGATGTAGGTAGCACAGAGTGTTACAGTTTTGCATTTAGTGTAACCTATAACTATATTAAAAAACAAATAATTAAAATACACTACAAACTACAATGCCACTGGAATAATGTTTTCCAAAAGATCTAAAGTTTAAGAACATAAAACCTTTATTTTGCCCAAAACATGATCATCATAATTAGAGAACAGCAATGACTGTAGCACAGAGGAAGATTATCAGTAAATATTCTGTCACCAATCAGTAGGACGTGTACCGGCCGTCGCTTTGAATGACTTCAGCACATCTGCGGCCACAGGACATCACTAGTCTCTCACACTGCTCTGGTGGGATTTTGGTCCACTCTTCTTCCAGTCTCTTCCACAGTTCTTTGACTGTTGTGGGATTTGTTGGACATAACTTTGTCACCAAAGATTTTCCAGAGGTTTCCTATTGGGTTTAGATCAGGACTCTGGGCTGTGGCCATTTCATTGTTTCAATGTTTTTTTGTTTCAAGGAACTGCTTTACCCGTTTTGCTGTGCGACAAGGGTCATTGTCCTGCATGAAAATTGCTGGCTGATGGAGTGATGAACACAAGTAAAGAACCACGTGTTGTTGAAGAAGGTTCTGATACACACTTGCATTCACTCTGCCATGTAGCTATATTAGAGGTCCATCTCCTGCTGCAAAACCATTCCCCAAACCATGACACTTCCTCCACCACCTTTCACTGACTTCTCAACACACTTTGGGTTCAGTCTTTACCCAGTTTGTCAACGAACATAATGTTTCCCATTGGAACCAAATAAATTAAAGTTGCTTTCATCACTAAAATGAACCGTGGACCACTTCTCCTCTGTCTATACAACATGTGTGATGCCCTGGGCAAGCCAGGGGTCACAGGTCACAACATCACATGCACCCCCACATTCCCTGCAGGTACACCAAGCTAACCCAAAATCCTTGTTGCCTTCCTCCAGGGGCTGATGTCCACACCAGGGGGTGGGCCAGGCGGTTGGCTCCGCCCACTGAGGAGTACACAGCCCTGGAGGCGGGAAAACCAGGCAGAACAGTGAGGGAAGTGAAAGTAGAAGAGGTAGAGGAGCTTAGGAGAGAAGCTGAAGTAAAGTGAAAAGAAACAGTTTGTAAAGCCTGAAGTTGGTCCGGGTGTGTGCCCCGGACAGTGACAGCAAGGTCAGCAGACGGCAGGGGGACTGCTCGGAGGTTGCTGGAAGGACCGTGGACGGGTGGTGACCCGGCGGTACCGGAGCAGTATATGAAGAACAGTCAGCACCAGGGAAGGGGCCTTTCGGATCCCGGCAAGGCTAGGAGTCGCCATAATTTGCCAAATCCGTCAGTGAAGGGGACCTCTGTCTCCTAACAACCAAGTCCCGATTGAAGGCAACAGCCCGACCGTGAAGGGGAGACACCGCCACCGCCAGGGCACCAGTTTCCCAGGGCCAGCGCCTGCGGGCAAAGTAGGGCTCCTTCGGCCCAGATTGAAGCCGAGGAGTGGGTAACCGGTGGGGACCCATCGCTACCAAGAGACTTTACATAGGTGCAGGGAAGAGACCGTCACCGCTAACTGCAGGGAACATCAGCACCGTGAACCGTCCGAGGGACCCGTCCAACCAGCCGTTTGTTTACCGAGAACTGTGTCGTGTTTACTGGCTGAGTGAGTACCTCCGTGCCGTGTGGCACAGCGCTGTCCCTGCGCCCCTGCACCTCCACAGGCCCCATCCCCGCCTGTCCACCATCCCAATCCCATCACCGGGCCCCGGGAGCACCAAGACCCCTACCCACGGAGGGGCAAATCAACAACTGGCTGCTCCATACCATCACTCCTGGGCTCCCCAAACAGAGCAGCGGTGGTGTCCATTCAATCACCACACCCGTGGGTGGCGTCACGGACAATAAACTATCCCAAAACCCAATCCCCTTTCACTCATGGGCGAGGAGCGCCGCTCGAGTCCCCGGGATCCGGCCCATCGCTCGAGCCACCGAGCAGCAGCAGGCCGCAGCAGCCGCGGCAGCCGGACCCGAGCAGTGGGAGAGCGCGGCGTCCCCTCCTCCGCCCGCGACAACTTGGCGTCACAAACAGGATCTTACCGCTCTGCCATTGGGTAGAGGTGCGCCTTGTAACCGCCGGAGGTATCCGGCTGGAAAATTTCAGAAGTCGCCATCTTTGGCGCGAAAAGTTCCCGCTGGAGCGTCTTCTCGAGTAGTAGAGGCGCGAAGGCCAAAACCTCGCCCCGATAGAGGAGGGGTCGAAAAGAGGCTAGAGGAGACGGAATGGCGGCTGGCCGCATGTAGCCGCGGCTATAAAAGCAGGGACGCCAGGACCCTGCAGCCATCTTGTTCCTGGGAGAAGCCGCCAGCAGCATGTGGATGCCGTCCCGCAACACCGTAGCCCCCGCGCCTGGAACCGCGGCGTGGGTGGAGATCCGGACCGCGCAGCTCTACCAAAGGCTGCAGGTCAAGATGCAGCTCCTCATGGAGGAGTGGGAGACCGACATGGGGGACGTTATAGCAACCGTGCGGAGACGCGAGGAGGAGGCGGAGGAAGGGAGGGTGAGTGACCCACGCCCCGATGCCCTTGAAGGGTCGGTCATCGCGGCTGCGGGACCCGGTCCAAGCCTTCTCCCCCTGCTGCCTCCCTCGCCACCCGTCTCGGAAGCCGTGACCCCGCCATTAGGCTCGTTACCACTGCAACCGGTAGCGATACCCAGCATGCCCGCCCAGGTGGGCCGACCTGTAGCCGGTGCCCGTAGTTGACCCGAGGTGTTGCCCTGGAAAGCCCCGAAAACCGAACCGGAGGCGTCTCCCGAGAAAGTCCCCGAGCCGGAGCCGATGACCCGCTCCGTGCCGAAGGCCCAACTGCGGAAAGCCCCTGTGCCCATCCCCCACACCTCGGCTGAGGTTGCGCCGGGTTGCCGATGCAAGGCAGCGTCTAAGGCCACGTCACCGCGGGACCTGTCGCCCAGAGTACCAGCAGTGGGCAATGTCAAACAGGTCTTGCGGGGCCCGACCCGTGCGCCGGAGCTCGCAGCAGCGCCGTACTGGGACAGGGAGCCGGTACCGTTGGGCCCGGAGATCGGTGAGAGAGAGAGGAAGAAAGCGGAGCTGGTGGCCCGTGCAATCAGAGAAAAAGAGAGCCTCCGTCAGGCAACGTTCCGTGTCCGGGGCCCGCTGTACGAAGGGCAGGTGAGGTGGTTTGATGTCCGCCGGGGCTATGGGTTTATATATGAACCGGGCCTGGAGGCCGAAGTGTTTATAGCCCAGCGGGATGTGAATGCCCACCTGCCTGAGGAGCATCCCGGTCGTAACCTGATGCCGGGCGACATCGTGCAGTACACCCGGCACTGTGGGGAGAGGGGGTGGTTCTCGCTGGATGCGAAGTTAAGGGGCAGCCAGGAGTCCCGAGTGAGCGCTGCGCCCCCTCCCTCAGGTGATGTTGAGGACTCGGAATAAGGTCAGCGGAGGCCCGCTGCAGTAGTCCCCGTTGGGACAAAGAAAGTTTGCACGTGTGTTTGTTTGAAAATTTAAAATGATGATAAGTAAATGGATACAAACAGTCATCTGATTTACCGTGATATGCAACCGGCCGTGGCCGGCACCGTTGTCCCCGTGGGGACCGTTTGAAAAGAGTTTGCATGAGGAACTGCTCATGGACAAGCCTGTGAACTAGCAGGGCAACCACAGACGCTAGTGGCTTGTAAATAAGTTGTGTTACCGTTTCTGCAATTGCCGCCTCCGGAGAGGCAGGTTGGAGGGAGGGCCCACAGCAGAGCAGGCTGGGGCCCAGCCACCACAGGAACCGGTGGCTACCCTCTGGAGGGGAAGGACAGATCCCGCTCGGGTAACTTGTGCTGGACTGGGGTCAAGGGGTGCTGCCTGTTTTCTAGGGGCAGCATCAGGGCCAGGTTGCTTGGGTGGAAGAGAGCGGAAACCGTAACCGTACACCGTTTGAAACCGTTTAAGAAATGTGCCTCCCGATGTGGGATGATGTCATAACTTGTAAATATGTTACCGTTTTTCCTATCTTTTCAGAAAAACAAAAGGAAAATAAAACCGGTGTTGGACGGGCAGCCCGAGGACGGTCTGCGTTTTGCTAAGGCGGAATGTGACGCCCTGGGCAAGCCAGGGGTCACAGGTCACAACAGCACATGCACCCCCACATTCCCTGCAGGTACACCAAGCTAACCCAAAATCCTTGTTGCCTTCCTCCAGGGGCTGATGTCCACACCAGGGGGTGGGCCAGGCGGTTGGCTCTGCCCACCGAGGAGTACACAGCCCTGGAGGCGGGAAAACCAGGCAGAACAGTGAGGGAAGTGAAAGTAGAAGGAAGTGAAGTGGTAGAGGAGCTTAGGAGAGAAGCTGAAGTAAAGTGAAAAGAAACAGTTTGTAAAGCCTGAAGTTGGTCCGGGTGTGTGCCCCGGACAGTGACAGCAAGGTCAGCAGACGGCGGTGATAGTCTGCAGGGGCACTGCTCGGAAATTGCTGGAAGGACCGCGGATGGGTGGTGACCCGGCGGTACCGGAGCAGTATACGAAGAACAGTCAGCACCAGGGCAGGGGCCTTTCGGATCCCGGCAAGGCTAGGAGTTGCCATAATTTGCCAAATCCGTCAGTGAAGGGGACCTCTGTCTCCTAACAACCAAGTCCCGATTGAAGGCAACAGCCGGACCATGAAGGGGAGACACCGCCACCGCCAGGGCACCAGTTTCCCAGGGCCAGCGCCTGCGGGCAAAGTAGGGCTCCTTAGGCCCAGATTGAAGCCGAGGAGTGGGTAACCGGTGGGGACCCATCGCTACCAAGAGACTTTACATAGGTGCAGGGAAGAGACCGTCACCGCTAACTGCAGGGAACATCAGCACCGTGAACCGTCCGAGGGACCCGTCCAACCAGCCGTTTGTTTACCGAGAACTGTGTCGTGTTTACTGGCTGAGTGAGTACCTCCGTGCCGTGCGGCACAGCGCTGTCCCTGCGCCCCTGCACCTCCACAGGCCCCATCCCCGCCTGTCCACCATCCCAATCCCATCACCGGGCCCCGGGAGCACCAAGACCCCTACCCATGGAGGGGCAAATAAACAACTGGCTGCTCCGTACCATCACTCCCGGGCTCCCCAAACAGAGCAGCGGTGGTGTCCATTCAATCACCACAGCCGTGGGTGGCGTCACGGACAATAAACTATCCCAAAACCCAATCCCCTTTCACTCACGGGCGAGGAGCGCCGCTCGAGTCCCCGAGATCCGGCCCATCGCTCGAGCCACCGAGCAGCAGCAGGCCGCAGCAGCCGCGGCAGCCGGACCCGAGCAGTGGGAGAGTGCGGCGTCCCCTCCTCCGCCCGCGACACATGCTCCTAACCAAAGTTCAGTCTAGGCTTTTGATTCTTTCTGCTAATGAGAGGTATGGTCAGTGCAGAGTGGGCTTTCAATCCAAATGCTCTTAAACGTCGTGACACAGTATGAGATAGATCCTCTCCCTAATCAGTGCTGAACTGGCAAGCAATTCTAACTGCAGTGATGAAACGATTATCCATGGAGACTCGCCTCATTATCCTGTCCTCTCTTGTATTTGTCTTTTGAGGGTGACCAGCTTTCTGGGGGGTACTTGAAAGAATTTGTGATGTTGTAAAGATGCAATATTCTTGAAATCACAGACTTGGAACAACCAACTTCTCTTGCTATGGCTGATAGGGTCACTCCTTTTGCTTCCATCTGGGTTTCCTGCTACCGGAGGGTTTCAGTCACTTTGGAACAGCACACCATTTTTGCAAAGTCAGTGCAAACTGGAATGTTAGGCTGCCAGTTACATAGGGTTTGTCAGATAATTAAGGAAATTAGCACCAGGTGCTAGAATAACACCAATAACTTGCAGGTATCTGAAAGTGTTCTCTAAAGTTGATCCATGTTCTTTTTCATTTATATCATTTACATTTTTAATATGTGCTTTGGAATAAATTCAATTTATGAAATAAGCTTAAAATACTGCAACTCACTCATACTCATGTTAGGATATAATCACATAGGACGACACAATGACCACAATATTTAGGTAACTGTGTGTTGTTCTGTAATTTTGATCTCCAGTGTATGTACCTCCAGCTATTTTTTTGTTAACTTCTGAAAACGCTTTCCCATTAGGTTTTTCTTCATTCTTGGGAAGTCGCAGGATGCTAGCTTGGGTGAGTAAGGTAGTGAGAAACCATTTTCATGCCGTTTTTGGCACAAAACTGGTCTGTTTTCAATGTTGTATGAGCAGGCAAATTGCCATGTCCCCGATCACCGCGATTCAGATTGTTTTTTTTCACTGCCTCACACAATCACTTCAGCACCTGCAGTTAGTAATGTTGGTTCACTGTATGGCCCTGAGGAACATATTCAATGTGAACGACTCCTTTGATGTCGAAAAAACAAACCATCATGGACTCTAAATTTTATTTCACTTGCAGTGCTTTTTTTCGTCTGGGCTATGAAGTTTTCTTCCACTGGCTGGACTGCTGTTTTGTTTCAGGTTCACCAAGGATCACCATAGATTCATCCCCTGTGATGACTTCTGACAAAAAAATCAGGGATAGTTTGTGACTGTTCTTTTATTTCCTGACTAGAGATGAGTGAACCCAATGTTCGGTTTTCGGGCTGAACACCAACAGGATTCGGAGTTCGGGTGCTATACGTTTGCTGACCACTTTCTCGAGCATCGTTGTGCTTTGTACATTCGGTGCTCAGCCCAGTGCGAGCCACTTGTAGTGTTTGAGCAGCTCGCACTGGGGCTAACAACAGCGTGATCAGATGTAGTGTGCAACCCAAGAAAAAGAGGAATAACCCTGTGACCCGCCCCAAAAAGTAATCTGCTTAAGGCTGGCTGTATGTGAGCGTAGACCTGAACTGTCAATCAGTGACTTCCATTGGGGTTTGCGTCAATTCCAAACCCATGGAAGTTCGGTTTGGCTGCACCTGCCAAACCGAGGTTCCAGGGGTTTGCTCATCTCTATTCCTGACACACTCTAAGAAGGTTTTCCCTTTGTGGCTCTTTTCTTTACCATGATACAGAATTTGATGTTGGCACTTTGCTCCTTAAACTTTGCCATCGCAAAATAGCGTTGGGAGTAAGAAAACAATTACACTCCGAAGAAAAGTCTGGTGGAAAATTAAGGTTCAACCCGGAATGCAAGAGGAGGGTGCGGCATGATCAGTGTGGTCTGGTGAGTGGGAGCCAACAAATGAGAAGAGTGTGGCTGTGGGCATGGTCAGTGTGACAGATGGGGGAGACAACAGGATTCTTTAGCAGGCAGGTACACTTGACTTAGCTGGCCGGTGCAATTTTGAGTGCAGATGAGGAAGGAAGAAGATCTATCCACACACCACTACCGCCGTACGCCACAAAGACCAGTAATGGAATTTACCAAAGATAACCCAGAGTTGGAAGACGTAATTGGCTTGATAACCATAAGGGGCGTTGTACCAGTTGCCACCATGGAGCGCCGGACGAAGAACACTCTGCGCCAATGTATGTGAGTTGGAGCACGTGCTACAACCAGCGTTGTGCCTCATTTGCATTGAGGTGCAGGTCAAGCATTGTATCCAAGTGATGGCAAAAAATACAGAGGAAAAGTTCCATGCTGGTGACATCGAAGTCCCTGCCGGTGAAGCAGAGTAAGGGAATGGAGCTAAGTACATGGTGGAGCTGCCTGACCTGTAGCCAGTAAGCTCAAAGCATTAGGAGGTTCCGGAGGAAGACGAGTTAGGAGGAGCCCCATGCCCAGAGCTTCTCAAAAGCTGAAGTTTACTGAAGTGAACCGAGCTGGGTAATCTGCAGTTCCCCACCACCGATCCCCTCTACTGCTACAGCTGAGACTACCATCAACATCACCAGAAATAGAACAGTCCAACTGTTTTATCGGGCACCAACTTGCTAAGAGATTACCCCTGCCAATGGCAATTTCCAGAACAACCACAGAGGTAGACTAGGCCTCCGTCACCTGTGTCTTGGGAGGCCTGGCAGAAGAAGAAAGTATGAAGTGTGTGAAGAACCCACCTGTTCCAGTTGTTCGTCAACTTGCTAAGAGATTACCCCCGCCAATGGCAATTTCCAGAACAACCACAGAGGTTGACTAGGCCTCCATCACCTGAGTCTTGGGAGGCCTGGCAGAAGAAGAAAGTATGAAGTGTGTGAAGAACCCACCTGTTCCAGTTGTTCGTCAACTTGCTAAGAGATTACCCCCGCCAATGGCAATTTCCAGAACAACCACAGAGGTTGACTAGGCCTCCATCACCTGAGTCTTGGGAGGCCTGGCAGAAGAAGAAAGTATGAAGTGTGTGAAGAACTCACCTGTTCCAGTTGTTCGCCAATGGCCGTGTTGTAAAATGCTAGTTATGGTGAGCTCCTCTGGCAAGTGAACTGAGACCAATTGGGTCAAAAAGGGACTGAAAGCCAAAGGGCTTTTTTTAGGGCAAGTGCAAAAAGCCCTATGGACTGGAAGATGCCTGAGTGTTTTTTGTGGAAGGGCTGTTTTTATATCCCTTGTGACTGAGTGGGTCTAGACTGCATTTTGATTTCCCCACCTCCAAGTTTTGCGCCTGTTGGATTGAAAGGAATTTAAGCCTTATGGACATGAGGCACATGGGGTAGCAGTAGGAGCAACCATCACACTTTAGACAGAACCTTCCTGGGCACAGCTTGCGATAACACTTAGCACTGACAACTGGAGTTATTGTTTCCTCTCTCCTCGTGGACCCATGGCTTGGAGCAGGAGACTCGGCCCGGGTTCTGAATAGCTACAGAGGGATACTTCACTAAACCTTCATGGGCACCGGCGGTGACCGCCAACGGATCTGGGATCGGCTGGAGCCCATCGTGGCAGAGATCAGCACCTCGGGCAGCGCTTAAAAGGACATGTGAGTAAAAACTCTTGGAACCGCAGCCCCTGCCTCTGCCCCTCCTTTAACCGACACCGACGCCCAGTGCTGCGGCGCCAACGGGGACTACCACCAAACCCCCGCCTCCTGAGGGGAGCCACACCATCCCGGCTGCACCTGACATCTGCCCCCATCCCATACCACAGGTGGTGTCATGATCCTAATAGAAGAAAAGAAGAATATGCACCCCCGGCCCGGCAATGAGTAGGTTAAAACACCTGCCCTGAGGGGCGCTACATTTGGCATTATGAACAGGATATTCATGCCCGCAACCATCGGGTACTGTGCGCCTATTAAACTTTCTGTTTAATGGACTGTGTTTGGCGTATTAGCAAAAACAGCAGATGCCATTACTGCAAAGCGTGGGAACAGAGAGGGCGTGTCTTCGTGGGCGGACCCCACAGCAAAAGGCGCGAACTGGACTTCCGCTACAGAGTCAGTCAGCAAGCAGAGACTCAAAAGTAATATTTCCTCTGAGGAGGAGAATAAGGATCTGACAATTGATGCCAGGGACCAAGTTGTCCCAGCCCTTGAAACCTTAACACCTGTGATACCGAACACGTCCAGTAAGGAGGAAGACCAGAATTTGCTTAGACTACAACCGCAGGCTGAAGGTGTGGATGAACCTTGTGACCTGTCAGCACCACTCCACTTGGCTACAGCGGTAAAGATGACACCCTCAGTCTACCCAAGTCCTGAAGGGATTTGGCCTTGGCAGTTCTACCATCCAGAGCGCCGTGATGGACAGAAACCTAAGTGTTGTGAATATGTTTTCCAGTTTGGGGCTCCCTCTTGTAGTCAGTGCTGGAGATGCAGTTGATGTGTGAAGCGAAAGCTACACACCTGTGGAGGACTGGTAATCAGGGTCAGATTTGGCTCTTTAACTGAGTCATTTTCTGTACCGGTGGTCAATTGCTCCTGTGTGTTAAGGACATATTAGTGTTTTTGGATCCCAGTAACATCTGAGTGCTGGTACAGTGGGGGAGAGGTTGTGTGGCCTCAGGATTTTTCCATATCAGAAGTGCTGGTGTATATTAGGGTTTTTACGGCTGCAGACAGTTCCTCTTTCCTATCTTTTCCTATAAAGATAGTTTGGGCCTCACCTTTGCTGAATCTGTCTTTTCTGGCTTTGTATTGTACTTTTCTATTTCACCGTAGCCTTTACATGTGAGGGGCTATCTATCTATCTTTAGGGACTACTCTAAGGCAGATTAGCTTTCTTGTATTTTTATCTGTGTGATTATTTAGTTATCCGGCTTTGTCGAGGCGTCCAGGTCATGTAGGCACGCCCCACGGCTACTGTTAGTTGTGTTTGAGGATTAGGTCTGCAGTCCGTTAAGTTTCCAGCCACTCTGTTACCTTTTTAAGATTCTGCATTTTTTGATCCTCCTCGGTCCCTGAATCATAACACCTAAGGTGGTCGCGATCCAACCAGTGCAAAAGACTAACCCGGAGGACTACCCTGGAGCGGTACCTGAGGGGAAGTCTACCCCTTGTACTGTGAATGTCCTAATACCAATTTGCCGTCGCTGTAAAAGGGCTGGACATTTTTCTTGAGCATGTCTTATGAGCTGCCGGCACCGGTGGACCGGTGCCGGCCCACAGCTATCTCCACCAGCAGCAGACAAGAAAGAGTGATAGTAAATGTTTTCTTGCATAAGAAAAAGTTAAAGTTAATGTTGATTTTCTATGCTGCACTTTGAAAATGTCTTGATGACTTGCTGACCTGCTTGAAACAGTTGAAAATGTTTGAAATGTTTATTTGTTGTGCCTCCCATAAAGGGAAGACATAATATTTTGGTTTAATGCATAACAAAAATGCGGTAATCTTTGTAAAATATTGCAGCCCAGGAGTGCTGCCATTTGCCATCGGGGAATGTGGCACCCTTGGGCTTCAGGCGCTACAAGGTATTACACCACGTTTATGGGGTAATATATATCCTGGGTCAGGAAGGGGTTAACCTGCCGATGCCTTCACAAAACACCCACAAACAACAGCAGGTGCTTACTCACTGGGTGGTTGGACTAGGGCAGACAGGGGAGCCAGCCATCACGAAGCATGGGACTTCCCAGTCGCTAGGACAACCACAGGGGACGGGCACTACATGGGGTAAAAGTAGGAGCAACCATTACACTTTAGACAGAACCTTCCTGGGCACAGCTTGGGATAACACTTAGCACTGACAACTCCCGCGGATCCGGGATCGGCTTGAGCCCATCGTGGCAGAGATCGGCACCTTGGGCAGCGCTTAAAAGTACTTGTGAGTAAAAACATTTTGACCCACAGCCCCTGCCTCTGCCCCTCCTTTAACCGGCGCTGACACCCAACGCTGATGCACCAATGGGGACTACCACCAAACCCCTGCTATCCTCCCGGGGTAATCCCGCTCTGCCTGTGGGGAGCAACCCCATCCCAGCTGCAGCTTACATATGCCCCGGTGAGTGACCCTGCAGCGGCAGCCCCCATTCCTCGCTGCATACCTCAGGTGGCGTCACGATCCTAATAGACCTTCCTTATAAACCTCCTACTACTACCTCCATCCTCCCTGCCACCCTCCAATTCTCTTTCCTGTACGCCTCAGGGCAATGGAACCAGGTCAGGCCACCCCGTGACGACGCAGGAGAATCTGCACCCCCAGCCCGGCAACGAGTATGTTAAAACACCTGCCCCGTGGGGCACTACACTGCTGTATGTACCAAACTTGCCTGGGGTCCTTATCCTGAAAATAGAGTGGTCTAAGGGGGAACTAAACCACTCAAGTGCGATGGTGAAAGTGTTCATGGTAATTGTATCACTACACCCACACACACAACCACAATCCCTCATTTCTGTAGCATGCTGGAGAAACTGAGTCCCTTGCCCACAGCTACCATCCTCGGTACACTTAAGGCCCCGTCACACGGGACGATATATCGTGTGATCGAATGAGCGATCGCACCCACCCCCGTCGTTTGTGCGTGACAGGCAATTTGTTGCCCGTGGCGCACAAAGTCGTTTAACCCCGTCACAAGTACTTACCTCCCAAGCAACTTCGCTGTGGGCGGTGAACATCCTCTTCCTGAAAGGGGAGGGATGTTCGGCATCACAGTGACGTCACACAGCGGCCGCCCAATAGAAGGGGAGGGGCGGAGATGAGCGGGACGTAACTTCCTGCCCACCTTCTTCCTTCCCCATTGCTGGTTGACGCAGGTACGGTGTTGTTCATCGTTCCCGGGGTGTCACACGGAGCGATGTGTGCTGCCTCAGGAACGATGAACAACCGGCGCACAGAAGGAGGAACGACTTTATGAAAATGAACGACGTGTCAACGAGAAACGATAAGGTGAGTATTTTTGCTCGTTCACAGTCGTTGCTCGTAGCTGTCACACGCTACAACATCTCTAACGATGCCGGATGTACGTCACGGAATCCGTGACCCCTATGACATATCGCCTGATATATCGTAGCGTGTGACGCCGGCCTTACACCATCATTGATGTAAAACATAGATGTGTGTGTGACGCCCTGGACCCCAGGGGTCACAGAATAACATCACATACACACTCACCCCCTCCCCTGGTCAGGAACACCCATCAAACAAAACCCTTGTTGCCTCCCTCCAGGGTCCGATGTCCACACCAGGTGGGGCGGAGCCAGGTGGTTGGCCCCACCCACCGAGGAGTTCAGAGGCATGGAGGCGGGAAAAGCAGTGAGTTAAGGGAGTGAAGTTCAGGAGTTGAAGTGGAGAGGTGGTAGAGAGAGAAGGAGAGACTGTGTGTGTCTGGGTTGGAGCCCAGGCACCATCAGCAAGGTCGTCAGACGGTGGTGGCCGTCTGCAGGAGTTGGTGGAGGTCTGCGGAACCGTAGGATCGGGGTCGGGCGGTGGCCCGCCGGTACCGAACTGGGGAGCGGATTAAAGCCAAGCACCAAGGCAGGGTACTCAGACCCCAACTAGGCTCGGAAGCCGCCGTAACGGTCAAATTACCTGATTGCGGTCTGGACCTCAGGGGTTTATTCCCAACCAAGTCCCATCAGAAGGCAACAGCCCAACCCGTCCGGATAAGAGCCACCGTCAACAGCCAGAGATCCAAAGGCCAGCGCCTGCGGGCAAAACGGGCTCTCCCGACACGTACAAGCCGGGGAGCGGACCACCAGTGGGAATCCATAGGGGTTAAACACTTACACATAGGTGCAGGGAACGACAGCCACCATCAACCCGTCCGGGGAGAGTGAAGCTACCGCAGCCGACTGCGGGCCCCGTCCATCCAGCCGTTTGGTTTATCAGAGACTCTGTTCTTGACTACCTGAGTGAGTACACCAGTGCCATCCGGCACAGCGCTGCACCGTAACGCTGCCCCGCATCCACGCTGCCTCCCCGCATCGGCACCTGCACCTAGCCCCTACTCCCCACTCCCCAACCGGGGCCCCGGGACCAACAGCCCCTACCCACGGAGGGGCCAACACCTCAGCTGCTCCCCGCCATCGCTCCCGGAATACCCCGTCACCAGCAGCGGTGGTGCCCACCATCACCACAACCCGTGGGTGGCGTCACAACCGACATCCCGTCACCAACCAACCTAACCTCACCCTTTCACTCGTGGGCGAGGAGGCACTGCTCGAGCCCCTGGGTCCGGCCCCGTGCTCGAGCCACCGAGGAGCAGAAGCACCGGACCCGAGCGCCAGAGATCCCCCAGGCGAGCGGCGTTCCCATGCCCCTCCGCCCGCGACATGTGAATAAAACCTTGTTGTAGTCATACAGATTATTTCATCCATACATTAATTAGGATCACTTGCTTCCTCCAGTGATGACTTCTGAACATTAGGGATCTGGCAGTGGATCCCCTATAATAATCCTATTGTTTTAAGACCAATAAAGAGACGTAGAGGCGCCAAATTGGGGCTATCCATTCGGGATGTCTCTTTCAAAGCGTAACTTTAATATCCATCTATTTCGACCCTATAGGTTATGTTTGTTTCATATAAAACATTAGGGTGTGATTGTAGGCTTGTAAGACTTATTATGCTTGTTACAAGGCTGCAAGGGGGGGAACACAACTTTCATCTCTGGTGTTCTCCGAGTCTCTGGAGAACACCAAATAATAGAATAGTCAGAATGAATTCATTACAAAGAATTATAATCATTCGCTTTTGAGATATTGAGTGATGTATTGTTGTAATCCATTGTCATGTAATCCATTATAAAAGAGAGAAACACACTATAGTAAAACCCAATGTCCTAACCAAGCTTAATACACAACGATGCCCTTGTTAACACGCATTCTCATAAAAATATATAATAGCATATCAACACATGAAAAACACTAATACAATATACCGTATTCTTAAATAAGTCTGCCGTTCTCTAATGGACTGTAATAAGATATTAATGACAAGAACATTCCTTAATAGATCTAATTAAATTCTAACATATCATCAAAAGAAAGCAAAAATAAAAAAAACAAAGAAAGCACAACTAAATAGGCAGCAAATAGGTAAAGCCTCCATTTGTCTGCCGAAGGGCTAAGTATTCTTTTCATCATTAAAGTGTCATTAAATTCTGATTAATATTTTTTTCAGTTTAAGTCTACATTCACAAATTCTGCTGGTTGTCCTTGGAAACTGTCAGTTGCTTAACTCCGGTTTGCTGTCATCGATGTGCTTAACTCTGACTATACAAATATTTTCTGAGCGCCTACAATGTATTGCTCTCTGATAAGAAAATGCAGCCAATCTGTATATGTATTTCTCAGATAAAATTCCAATACATACATCACATTGGGATCTAAGGGGTGAGGTTGCTCCTTGTGGAGAGTGACACACCAGGTCTGGTATGCCAGTATGAGGAGACTTAAACGCCTTGCATGCTCCTCTGGGAAATTTAATATGCAAATTGTCTCGTGAACTCTAGTGTCCCCTGTCGAAAATAGCAATCCTAAAAGTCAATATCGACCCTTTAAAAGAGCCTTTACATTAGACTTAAGATATAAACCAAACCAGAATCTCAATTTGCAGACACTGTGTTTCGGGATATTGCCTCTCATCAGTGCAAAATATGAGATCTGGTTTGGCTAGGTGAGAGGGTAGGACTGGGATCTAAGGGGGAAGCTTTCCCCTTATGGAGAGTGACACGCCAGTATGAGGAGACTTAAACGCCTTGCATGCTGCTCTGGAAAATGTAATATGCAAATTATCTATTCAGAGAGGAAGAGGACTTGACCTCTAGTGCCCCCTATTGAAAGTAGCAATCCTAACAGTCAATATTGACCCTTAAAATGAGCCTTGCCATATGACTTAGGATATATAAGGCAAACCAGAATCTCAATTTGCAGACACCGTGTTTTGCGATATTACCCCTCATGAGTGCAAAGTATGAGATCTGATTTGACTAGGTGAAAGGGTAGGACTGGGATCTAAGGGGGAAGTTTTCGCCTTTTGTAGAGTGACACACCACGTCTGGCATGCCAGTATGAGAAGACTTAAACATCTTGCATGCTCCTCTGGAAAATTTAGTATGCAAATTGTCGCTTCAGAGAGTAAAAGAACTTGAACTAGTGCCCCCTATTGGAAGTAGCAATCCTTAAAAGTCAATATCGACCCTTTAAGTGAGCCTTGTCATTAGACTTAAGGGGGCTTTACACGCTGCGACATCGCTAATGTGGAGTCGTTGGGGTCACGGAATTTGTGACGCACATCCGGCCGCATTAGCGATGTTGCTGCGTGTGACACCGATGAGCGATTTTGCATCGTTGCAAAAACGTGCAAAATCGCTCATCGGTGACATGGGGGTCCATTCTCGATTATCGTTACTGCAGCAGTAACGATGTAGTTCGTCGCTCCTGTGGCAGCACACATCGGTATGTGTGACGCCGCAGGAACAAGGAAGCTCTCCTTACCTGCCTCCCGGCCGCTATGCGGAATGAAGGAGGTGGGCGGGATGTTACGTCCCGCTCATCTCCGCCCCTCCGCTGCTATTGGGCGGCCGCTCCGTGACGTCGCTGTGACGCCGCACGGACCGCCCCCTTAGAAAGGAGGCGGTTCGCCGGTCACAGCGACGTCGCTGGGCAGGTAAGTATGTGTGACAGGTCTGGGCGATGTTGTGCGGCACGGGCAGCGATTTGCCCATGTCGCGCAACAGATGGGGGCGGGTACCCACACTAGCGATATCGGGACCGATATCGCAGTGTGTAAAGTAGCGTTTAGGCTATCTTCACACTTCCGTCTTTTTGCATCAGTCACAATCCGTCGCCTTGAGGAATTATGGTATCCTGTAAAATATTTTACCAGAATCCGTTTTTTCCCCATAGACTTCAAATAGCGACGGATTGTGACTGATGGCCCTGCGTTGCATCCGCCACGTGATGGATCAGTCATTTACTGACTGACCGTCAGGCGGTAGGAATGCACACTGTAACGTTTTTTGTGTGCGGCGGATCAGTTTTTTACTCTAAGCATGTGCACAGTAAAAAAAACATGATGGATTGTAAATTCAGTTCCAGCCGTAAGAACGATCAGCTGATCGCCCGGCGGATGGCTTTTCAGAGCAATCAGCTGATTTCCCGGTGGTTGGCGCTTTTCAGAGCGACAGCTGATTGTTCTCTCTCTCGTTTTTATACTGAAATAATTTCACCAAAGGAATCCACTTTCTCATGACAATCAATTCCATTTCTTGTCACCCGTTGTACAACACATCAGTCACAAGCATCAAGCAACGCAGGTGACTGATGCAAAAAAACGGAAATGTGAACATAGCCTTAGGATATACTAGAAGCCAAACCAGAATCTCTATTTGCAGACAGCATGCTTCAGGGTATTACCCCTCGAGATCTGGTTTGTCTAGGTGAGAGGCTAAGACTGGGATCTAAGGGGTAAGTTTTCTCCTTAAGGAGAGTGACACACCAGGTCTGGCATGCCAGTATGAGGAGACTTAAATGCCTTGCATGCTCCTCTGGAAAATTTAAAATGCAAATAGTCTATTCAGAGAGGAAGAGGACTTGAACTCTACTGCCCCCTATTGAAAGTAGCAATCTTAAAAGTCAATATCGACCCTTAAGATGAGCCTTGCCATTAGACTAAGGGGCACTTTGCACACTACGACATCGCAGGTGCGATGTCGGTGGGGTCAAATTGGAAGTGACGCAGGCGATATCGTAGTGTGTAAAGCCTTTTTGATACGATTAACGAAAAGCGTCGTAATCGTATCACCGGTGTAGCGTCGGTCATTTCCATGAATTGGATATGACCGATGTTACGATGTTGTTCCTCGTTCCTGCGGCAGCATACATCGCTGTGTGTGAAGCCGCAGGAGCGAGGAACATCTCCTACCTGCATCCTGCGGCTCACGCCAGCTATGCGGAAGGAAGGAGGTGGGCGGGCTGTTTACGTCCCGCTCTTCTCCGCCCCTCCACTTCTATTGGCCGCCTACCGTGTGATGTCGCTATGACGCCGCACGACCCGCCTCCTTAATAAGGAGGCGGGTCGCCGGCCAGAGCAACGTCGCACGGCAGGTGAGTGCATGTGAAGCTGGCGTAGCGATAATGTTCACTACGCCAGCTATCACCATGATATCACAACTACGACGGGGGCGGGGACTATCGCGCACGGCATCGCAGCATCGGCTTGCGATGTCGTAGTGTGCAAAGCGCCCCTTAGGATATAAGCCAAACCAGAATCTCAATTTGTAGACACTGTATTTTGGGGTATTGTCCCTCATCAGTTCAAAGTATGAAATCTGGTTTGGCTAGGTAAGAGGCTAAGGGGTACTTTACACGTTGTGACATCGCTAGCATCGGCTAGAGATGCCGAGCGCGATAGCACCCACCCCCGTCACACATGCAATATGTGGTGATTGCTGCCGTAGCGAACATTATCGCTACGGCAGCTTCACACGCACATACCTGCTCGGCGACGTCGCTGTGACTGCCGAACAATCCCTCCTTCAAGGGGGAGGTGCGTTCGGCGTCACAGCAACGTCACCGCGACGTCACTGATCGGCCGGCCAATAGAAATGGAGGGGCGGAGATGAGCGAAACATAACATCCTGCCCACCTTCTCCCTTCCACATTGCCGTCGGGATGCAGGTAAGGAGATGTTTGTCGCTCCTGCGGGTTTACACACAGGGATGTGTGCTGCCGCAGGAACGACAAACAACATCGTACCTGAGGTCGACCCGACATTAGGAAAACGAACGACGCTACACAGATGACCGATTTTTGACGCTTTTGCGATTGTTTATCGGCGCATCTAGGCTTCACACGTTGCGAGGTCGATGTGCGGCACTAACGACCTGACCCCCGACGATATTTCGGAAGCGATGTCGCAACGTGTAAAGCCCCCCTTAGACTGGGATCTAAGGGCGAAGTTTTCTCCTTACGGAGAGTGACACACCAGGTCTGGCATGCCAGTATGAGGAGACTTGCATGCTCATCTGGGAAGCTTAATAAGCAATTTACGTCTTGAACTCTTTTGCCACCTATTGGAAGTAACAATCCTAAAAGTCAATATCGACCCTGGAATTGAGCGTTGCCATATGACTCCATCTTATTGGGATCAAATGTTTCCATTCAGTGAGCACAAACTTACTTTCAAAGGAGCTGACACCACACAGGACTGCTTGCAGTGCATAGCTCGTTTGATGGTTACAGTTCACAAAAATTGGCACAATATTCTGTTCGATTACAGTTCACACATTTTGCCATGTTACCCTGAATGGTGAAGAGCTTTGAATCTGGGTCATACTTGGGTTTGAAAGACTGCAATATGTGCCACAAATCCCTCACTGGTCAAGAGTCGACTGACTATCGTCTTACATGCTCAACAATCTGCTCATGGTGTTAGAACTAGTGTCCCCTTCCTCCTGCTTCTAATCACACCTCATAAGCCTTTCCTGTGCTATGCGATAGGAAAGTCAGGATTATTATGGTTTTGATTTACCACTGCACTCCCCATACCACTGTCGAGGACATCTAGAAATGGAAACCATGTGTGGAGAAGGCATCTGGAGGCCCACAAAGGCATCAGATGGAGTGATTATTAGGCTAGGTGCAGACGACTGTATTTTTTCCTCATCTGAGAACTTGTCTAGGCATAGTTTTTTCCAAAACGCATTAGTTTTATTTACTTTTTATTATTATTCTGACGGTTCCAGTGTGGTTTCTGTTTTTAATTAAAACAATAAATTGAAGTTGTTCATATTTTCCTTGCCTCCACCACCTCGCTAGATCTTCATTGCTTCCTTGTTGCAGTTTCTCTGGCCCTGACCATAGCGGTTCTGGGCAAACCCTATGACTTACTCTGACTCTAACGTCTACAGTGAGCTCACCTTTTTCTGTTTTGATGTTATTAATTTTATGTCGTTTTCAATTAGTTAGTTTCTTGATCGACTGCAAGATCCACATTAAAAAACTTAGTTTGAACATATAGACAATACCTTAATTGAGTGCAATGTTCCCACCAAGGTACTTTTTGTCATGATTCAGGCTTGTATTGGCGGCTGTGGCTTGATTATTTCACCCTGATCCGGCCTGGTCATGTCAGGGGTTAACTCCTTCCTGCCTCGCTCCGATTCCCGGGACACTATATCCTGGAGCTGCACCTCCGGTTCACTGCTAGTTATAGTCTATGCTCTGTAGCGTGTGTTTCTGGCTTTGTTGAGTTACCCAATTTGTCCTACCTACCGCATACCCCATTCTACCCATATCCACCTCTGTCTGTCTTTGTCCTGACCCGCTCATCCTGACCCGGTAGTCCTACCCTTGCTTGTGATTTGGACTTCCCGGTTCTTGACTCTCTCACTTGTCTCTGACTTCGGTTCCATCTCTCCCTCCAGCATTTATGTTACCTCCCGGCTCCTGACCTTTTTCTACACTTGACACTGAGTTTGATCGCTCCCCATAGACTGACGAGACTTCCTGCTGCTGACCTGGCTGACTGATGACTCTATTGCTATCTAATGGTGTCCCTCCTCGTTGCACCCTGAAGCTGCATTGCTCGGTACCCTTATACCTTCAGATCAGCATGACACATTTGCTGTTACACCAACTAAACTGCTTTTACCACAGTGAAAAATAAGGAACAAATTACATTATGGCTTAGGGAAAATGCACTCCCACCTTTAGCCACGATCCTTATATTAGAGTAGATTAAGAAGGGGGACTCCATTGGTAACACAGAACCTTTCCCCCCATTTATTGATTCTAACAATAAAAAAGTATTCTTCACATCATGTACACAGGTGGCCCAACTCAAGTTTCGCCATTTCATCTTCTTGCAATGCCCTAGAAAATAGTACTGCAAAAAACAGATTGAGATGAAGATTCTCTTTAAGTTCAGAGCTGAAATATTGAATGTAATATATATAACTCGGATAAAATATATATTTTTCATTTGAATTGGAAGGTGAGTAATAGGAAATGCTTTTGCTAAACTAACTTTCCTAAGTACCCATTAATCCCAACCATATGTTTTCAAAAATTAAATATGATCCTTTACCACATTAATGAATATTCAAACAATCTGTTCTAAGCTGCTGAAAATATGACGGAGCGAAATATTATGAAGTAGACCAGCGATCCTTCATTTTCCCAAATCATCGAAAATATAGCAACAAACTTACTAAACCCCTGATCCTATTTGCAAAATGTTTTAAACCTATATCCCATCATCGACCCAAATTTTAGGACTAGTGACTAACTTAATGTACTCAATAAACAACCTTTTGATGAACTGAAACCTTTGACTTACACCACACCTATCAAACATTCTCCAAAAATGATATGTAAAAATGGCAAGTCCTATGTTACCTGTTTAGCAGTGCACTGTCCCCAAACCAGAAGACTTTTTGTTTGCTAGGGGATGGAAACTCCTGTATGATTAAAAGTTGGGGCTAGTGGCACATTAATGTACATTTTTCATTTTGTTGTTTCGGGCATCTTTGCCTCTGCAACATCTAAAGCACTGGCTGTGTCATGCAATGTTCGGCTTTGGACACACCTGCTGGCACAGTGTTGTCGGACTTTGTTCACACCACAGAGTCTGACAACCAACTTGAGGTCTCTGTATTGTTCAGCCAGAGCCGGGTGTCGGCTGGTTCAGGTTCACTGGTCTTCAGCTCTGCAAGAGTTAATTCCTAAGAGCTCAGGTTGCTAATTGCGTCATGCAGCTGTCTCCTCCCTATTTAAAGCATGGCTTCCTTCCTGTATGCGCTGATGATAGCTTCACCATTAGCTCAAGCGATCCCGATCTTGGTGTTTCTCCTGTTTATGGTGATCCGTGTTGTGCTTCTGAGTGGTGTGAGTGTTCCCCTGTTGAACGTAACTTTCCCCTTTTTTCGTTGTTTCCCAGTACACATACTGTCTCTCCTTTGTGTTTTGAGTGCTATATGTACAAGTTTCCATTCCCCCTTGTCAGTGATGTTTTGTGGGGTTTTGTATTGGGATTTCCGGCCCGCCCCGAGGGTGTGGGAGATGGACAGTAAGATCAGGAGTCAGACAGGAGTTAGGGTCCCGCTGGGGGCTTGGGCCTGGTTACCATCAAACCTACCTCTGAGATAAGGGACAGTGCAGAGACTCTAGTCTGAGGGTCAACCTAGGGTCACCTGTCTGGTCATTACACACCCCGTGACACCCCATGGCAGGCTGGTAGTGATGAGCAAGCACTATTATGTTCAGGTGCTCAGTGCTCGTAACAAGTAGCTGGAAGCTCGGATTGGCTTGACTCTTGTGCCAAGTATTATGGTAGTCAATGAGGAACTCGAGCATTTTTCTGGTCTTTCATTATACTCAGTACACAAGTCAAGCCCATTTGAACTTCCAACCACTCATTACGAGTACTGAGCACCCGAGCATGGTAGTGCATGCTCATCACTACTGGTATACTCCAGAGATCCCAGCCAACTTTAGGGCAGACTTACAAGCTCTGTTGGAGAGCACTTGTAAGCTATGCACGCTTGGTCAGAACTGCTAGACAACAGTAGTCGTCACTCCCCTAGGGAGGCGAAGGGGAATTTCAATAAATTACAAAAATCCTTATTTTTACAAGCAGTTTCTAGCAATACCCATTAATGAAGATTTGTGTAACACTTTAAGCGTGGCTCACATAAATACTCTGCCTAGGGCTACTGTCTGAAAGCCTGAAAAATAAGATTTAGATATGCCTTAATTAGCCAATGGCTTCAATGAGACAGTCTAAAATATCAAACTTTGGATTCTTGACCTTTTCTCGAACAGTGTCTGTCTTTTTAGCCTGAATCACGTTACAGACAGAAGTCACAAATGGAGTCATGAGAAATCAGGTTACTTTTTAAACTGCTACGATCATTTCCTGGAAGTTCAAGCCAGGAGATGTCCTCATCTAAATTCTTGTTTCCTTTTGGCTTCATTGAGAAGTCATTTTTTTATGTACATGTTCTAGCCATGATTTTCACGGATAGAGCACATACCCATTATAATTGATGTTGCTACTGACATGTCCATGTTCTTTTGAAGATTAAGTGTCCTCAGAAAGATCACAGAGGAAGTCCATTTTTGATCTTAATGACAGACCTAAAATTACTTCTACAAATCTATGTGTCCATAGAGATCACTGACAACACACATGACCATCCATCAATGATATATGTACTGTCCGTGACTCACCATGTAATGGTAGGAGAAGTCTTGCAATTTATTTATTTTGTCATATGAGAACATTAACCATGAAACACTAATGGACACATTGTGACGACACAGACTTAGGCAAGGTCCGGCGTGAGGTAAAACACAACAAACAGGGGTATTACCAAGACAAACAAGAGAGAGGGAAGATGGACACCTCCTCTACTTACCTTCCACTGTATTCTGCACTCTTTGCCTATCCCTTTACAGGTTCCTCACCTGTCGCTGAGCAGGAACCTGTAGCCCTGAAAGACCCTGCAGTAATCCCTGGCTAGTGAGTGGGAAGTTAAGGATCACTAGTCTAACCACAGCACTAAAACAACACACCAAGGCAAGGTAAGACAAACAGGGGGGAAAATAGCAACAGACTAAAGCGGGCTTTACACGCTGCGACATCGCTAGCATTGGCTAGCGATGTCGAGTGCGATAGCACCCGCCCCCGTCGTACGTGTGATATTGTGTGATCGCTGCCGTAGCGAACATTATCTCTACGACAGCGTCACACGGACATACCTGCTCTGTGACGTCGCTCTAGCCGGCGAACCGCCTCCTTTCTAAGGGGGCGGTTCGTGCGGCGTCACAGCGACGTCACACGGCAGGCGTCCAATAGAAGCGGAGGGGCGGAAATGAGCGGGACGTAACATCCCGCCCACCTCCTTCCTTCCGCATTGCCGGTGGAGGCAGGTAAGGAGGTGTTCGTCGCTCCTGCGGTGTCACACACAGCGATGTATGCTGCCCCAGGAACGAGGAACAACATCGCAAATAAAAAGAAAACGACTTTTTTTTCAGGACGACCTCTCCGCGGCAAACGATTTTGACCGCTTTTGCGTTCGTTTAAGGTCGCTCGTGCTTGTCACACACTGCGATATCATAAATGACGCCGGATGTGCCTCACAAACAACGTGACCCCGACGATAATTCATTAGCGATATCGCAGCGTGTAAACCCCGCTTAACTCTAATAACTAGGCTACCAACAGCAAGGACTCTTGCAGCTCCTTCCACATCAAGGCCCAGAATCCAAATGGCAAAGAGAATAACCGCCTCCCTCTTCTGGAGTTATGAAGGGAATGGGAGTAGTCCCAAACTGGAAACACCAGGAGTTAGAAGTTGCTGGCAAGAAAAATTGACATAATTAACCCTTGCCACACCCAAAGAAAGAAAACACGTTTATTATGTAGAGTCTTAGATGACAATGATAGACTCTAGTCCTGATCCTGTCACTAGTCTCCAAATACAGAGGGACGGCCGTGACACACGCTGACCAAACACGGATCAAAAACATGGATGGAAATCGGACCATTTTAGGCTCACCAGAAAAATCACTGACATCTGAAACCATTCGGATATTCACACATATATTTCTTTTGTGTTTTGAATAACTGTCTAGCTGCTTAACACGATTACTCTTTATCTCCAGCATAAGGACAGATGGTCACAGATCTTTCTTAAGAATTTTCTGGTACAGTGCAGAATTCATGGTTCCTTTAATAATGGCCAGCTGTCCAGGTCCTGGGGCAACAAAGCCTCCACACATCATGACAATATTTCCATGGTTGAAGGTTGGTATGATGTTCTTATTTTGGAATGCTGCTTTTCCGTTTCTCCAGACTTAATGGAACCGAGATTGTCCAAGGATTTCTAGACCTAAATAATCCAAGCTTTTTTTTGTTGGAAATCAAAGTGAAGCCTGATCATATTTAAAAGAGTCAATAACACTGACTTCTTTACTGAGGTCTTAAAATGTTCTTCCTAGTTATTCCTGGGTAGAGTTAGGGTATGTGCGCACGTTGCTTTTTACCTGCTTTTTACCTGCTTTTTTGCTGCTTTTTCTTCTGCGCTGTTTAATGCCAAAATGGATGTGTTCTTCTATTCAAGCAAAGTCTATGGGAATTTGGGTTTCTTGTTCACACTATGTTGTTCAAAATGCTGCCTTTTTGAGGCAGAACTTTGGTCAAAAACTCAGCTTTTCAAAGAAGCAACATGACAATTGTTTTTGCCATTTGGGTTTTGCACTGCAAAGCTGAGTTTTTGACCAAAGTTCTGCCACAAAAAGGCAGCATTTTGAACAACATAGTGTGAACAAGAAACCCAAATTCCCATAGACTTTGCTTGAATAGAAGAACACATCCATTTTGGCATTAAACAGCGCAGAAGAAAAAGCAGCATAAAAGCAGGTAAAAAGCAGGTAAAAAGCAACGTGCGCACATACCCTTACAGTACCATTCTCTGTTTAGAGATAATTGTTGTCACCATGGTGCTTCTGTGACCCAGAGTCGCAGAATAATGTATTTTCATATTTTTTTTTCTCAGTTATGATTGAGTCATGGGTTGTTTTGTAGCTAAAATAGAAATATATATATATACACAAATAAATATATATATATGTATATATATATATATATATATATATATATATATATATATACAGTTAGGTCCACAAATATTCGTGATTTCAGCTTTGCAGGCCACTATTTTATGAAAAAACTGAGATGCAATTGACGTTTAGATTTTTAGGTTTAATTAAAGAGGTTGAACAAAAATATCCTGTGAGGCATTTAGGAATTACAACTATTTTCTACAAAGTCTCTTCATTTCAGGGGCTCAAAAATGATTGGATAAATTAACTTTACCATAAATTAATTGTGAATTTTTAATTCGTTGTAGAGGATCCTTTGCAGCAATGACAATCTGAAGTCTGGAAGCCATGGATGTCACCATCGCTGGTTTTCTCCTGTGTGAGGCTTTGCCAGCTTTACTTCAATGACTTCAGTTGTTGCTTGTTTGTGGGTCTTTCTGTCTTAATCTTGTGAGATGCAGCTCGATGGGGCTGAGATCTGGTGATGAATCGGCCATTGCAGAATATTCCTCTTCTTTGTTTTTGCAGCATATTTTGGGTCATTGTCCATCTGTCTGTGAAGCACCGTCCAATCAACCTTGCTGCATTTGGTTGAATCTCAGCAGAAAGTCTCGCCCTGTACACCTCAGAATTCATCCGGCTGCTTCTGTTTTCAGTCACATCATCATAACTACAAGTGCCCCAGGGCCAATGGAAGCCCTGCATGTTCGGCCATCACACCGCCTCCCCCATGTGTTACAGAGGACGTGCTGTACTTCGGATTAGGGCCATTCCAAGCCTTCTCTATACTTTCTTCTTCCCATCATTCTGGTACAGGTTGATCCTAGTTTCATCGCTCCTCTGCTGTGATGAAGATTGTGAAGATGAAGTTGTGAAGATTTTTTTCACACACACACACACAGACACACACATATATATATATATATATATATATATATAAAAAAATAAAAATATATATACAGTATATGCACTGACAAGCAAAGGGGTAACAATGTGTTGAACTTTTGACTTTCAGATTCCATATCTCACCGTGCATTACAGCTTTCAGAGTGACAATACCTTCATTCTATAGACAATCATCTTGGTTATCTCATACATAAATTTGACTTTCAACTATATAGCATGTGATTAATTATGCAGATTTTCATGCCACTGCATTGTTACTGTTTTGCTCCTGGTGTTTAAAAACTCCTTTTCTTACTGTACACTAAAAATTACAACCTGTCCTTCCATTCCCTAACAGCTCAGTGTGTTATTAGGTTGATTCCCAAGCAAATGGTCCCTGGTCCGAATCGAGGAGCAGCCATCAAGAAGATTTCCCAAGCAAAGAGAAACAGCATCATCCAGCTCATCGTTAGCTGTTTCTCGACAGAAAATTGCCAAACTGCATCATGTAATCACCAATGCTTTTTATGACGATATTGAACTCGGGGCTTCTTCACCTTTTTCAGGCCACCATTCCAGACTTGTGTAACATGTGTTGCACAGTGCTTGCATCGACATTTGTGATCTCACTATTATGAAGCATATGAGCCGCCTCCACTGCCGGGGTTGTTGCTCCAGATCTAATAGACCTTGTGACAGACCAACTTGTTAACTCTGATATTTTGTCTGAACGTCCACCTCTTGGCTTTTTAATAGATGGATGGGCATAATTTCATATTCTTCTAACTGTTGTGCGCATGCGCGGGCGGTCTTTGCCCTATCCTCATGCCTGCGCATTACAGCACTTTGCTCTGCCCTCAGCAGGTCAGATCAAAGTGCACCTGCGCAGGAGCGCAATGGAGGCCTCTGTGTGCATCATGCACTGTTACATCTCGTGGCTCTCCTGAGGCAAGGACTGAGGCAGTCTCCCATTCCTTGCCTGCCACGAGCATTCCTGCTCAGCAGCGCCGAAGGTCTGCCAGACTGCGCAGTGTGCAGGAGATACCTTCTCAGAGAGGCAGCAGAAGGGTGACACCTAGTGGTTCTCCTGTTACAAGGAGTGAAGCGGTCTCCCATTCCTGGCCTGCCGCAGACTCTCCTGCTCAGCGGCCCCGAAGGTCTGCGAGGCTGCGCAATGTGCAGAGGTTTACTGCTCAGGGAAGCAGTGAGATTCCCGTTATCTCTGCACATTGTGAGACCGAGGATCCCGCCTCTATTTCCCAGAGGCAGGAGGGTGAGCATGTGCAATGCGTGGTGGGTCCTGATTCGCTCACTGACGTCACACGGCTTGATGACAAGGCTGGTGACGTGGTGAATCCTGACTGGCCAGGCTGGGACGTCGTGGACCCTGATTGGGTCAAGTCCGTCATCTCCGCCTCGCGCCCACCCTCGGGTGGAGCTGCACCTCCTTAAAAGCTCCCTCTGCCATCATGGCGGAGCGCGACCGTCCTTCTATGTTTGGATGTCTGGCAGCGTGCTGCCACGCCACTGCTCAGGCATTACTGTCTCTTGTGGGCTTGGCCCTTGCTGCTCCGGCAGTACCTCGTTTGCAGGCCGTGTTCCTGCCTTGCTGCTCCGGCAGTACCCCCGTCAACAGGCCGTGTTCCTGTCCCAGGTGAGCTCCTCAAGTCTCCTTTGGACTCACCTGGTTATTGAAAGCACACGTGCGTGGGCACCTCTGTGCTACCCTCGTGCCATATTCTTGTGACTTCCACTGGCACACGTGCGTGGGAACCTCTGTGCTTCCCCGTGCAACAGGTACACCGAGCCGTGAGATCTGTGCCATACAACCCTCATGGGTTAGGGCAGATCGGTGTACATAGATCGTCTGTGACATTCCAGACGATCGCTAGCAGCAACCCGCTCACTCTTCACCCACCATAGCGGCGGTCCCTTACACCGCACAGTGGACCTTGACCGGCGGAAGCAGTCCATTTCCCATCTTGGCACGCTTCCCCGGGTCCCCCTCGTAACATTACGGTCGCGCCAAAGGTCTGGCTATGGCTGAAGAGCAGCAGCAGTTGCTGCGTTATGTGCAGCAGTTGGAGTCACGATTGGCAGCAGTGGAGCAGTCTTCCTCCGATAAGACTACTCTGATGACAGTCGCCACCCAGGCGGCTACCCAGGCTGTGCTATTGGGCGGAAGGTCTCCTCGCCTTGCGCTTCCAGAGCACTTTAGCGGCAACAGCTCTGAGTGCCGTGGTTTTATAAACCAGGTTACCACCTACTTAGAGCTGTCCGCGACTCTTTACGCTACCGAGAAGGCGAAGGTAGCCTTCGTCCAGTCCCTGCTCACAGGGAGAGCGCTGAAGTGGTCCACGCCGTTGTGGGAGCGCGGAGATCGTATGGTGAATAACTTAGCAGCTTATCTTGGGGCCATGAGAATGGTGTTCCTCGGGCCTCAAGTCACCCACGATTCCGCGCTGCGCCTCCTACGACTTCGGCAAGGGTCTGCTTCAGTCGGGGACTTTGCTGTACATTTTAGGACACTGGCCGCAGAGCTGGACTGGCCGGATAAGGTCCTTGTCCCTGTGTTTTGGGAGGGCCTGGCAGGGTTTGTCAAAGACGCACTGGCCACACGTGAGGTGCCTGCCACTTTAGAGTCCTTGATTCAGGTTGCCTCTCGCATAGACATCCGCCAGGCGGAGCGAAGGCTCGAGGTCTCTTCAGCACCCACGTCTTCTCGGCCTAAAAAGCGTCTGACTCCCGTCTTCCATCAGACAGGTCCCCCAGCCAGTCCTGTAGGCAACTCCGTGGAGTCAATGGAGGTGTCCAAGGTGGTCTCCTCTGCCCCAGGTTCTCGGTCTTGTGTCATCTGCTTTTCCTGTGGGCAGAGGGGACACATAGCTACCCGATGTCCCAAACCGTCGGGAAAAGACAGCGTCTAGTTTCTATCAAAGGGGGGACTCTAGACGCTACTTCTCCCTCTAGGTTGACTATCAGCGCCCAGTTGCAGTTCGGCACTACTCTCTTCTCTGCCCTGGCTTGCTTGGACTCAGGCGCTGAAGGCAATTTCATCTCGACCTCCCTGGCAACCCGATACTCAGTTCCCCTGGTTCTGTTGCCCAAGCCACTCAGGGTCCGGGTAGTCGACGGGTCCATACTACTCGATCCTATCACCCAGATCACCATCCCTCTCAGGATGGATGTACTACCGGGACACCATGAGCAGGTGTCCTTCCTGGTGCTTCCAGGGGGGACGGATGAGATCCTACTGGGTCTTCCCTGGTTGAGACAGCATGCTCCTATACTCAACTGGGCAACAGGGGAGATCTCATCCTGGGCAGGATCCTGTAGAGAGCACCTCGTGACTACCGAACCACCCGCTACCATTAGGTCGGTTGGGTCCTCAGGGAATACTGAGGGGCCGGGTTTACTGACACCTTATGAGGCCTACAGGGATGTCTTTTCCAAAAGGGCCGCAGATACTCTTCCTCCCCACCGGCCATATGATTGCCGAATAGACCTGAAGCCAGGCTCCGAGCCCCCCAGGGGCAGAGTGTATCCACTCTCTGCTCCAGAGATGGAGGCTATGTCCAAATATATTCAGGACAGCCTGGCGAAGGGGTTCATTCGCAAGTCTATTTCACAGGCTGGTGCAGGGTTCTTTTTTGTGCAGAAGAAGGAAGGGGATCTGCGCCCCTGTATCGATTACAGGGGATTAAATGCAATCAAGAACAAATACCCTTTGCCCCTCATTACTGAGCTATTTGATCGATTCCGCGGGGCAAAGGTCTTCACAAAGCTGGATCTACGCGGGGCGTATAATCTAGTGCGAGTCCGAAAGGGCGATGAGTGGAAGACCGCCTTTAACACCAGGGACGGTCACTACGAGTATCTAGTAATGCCCTTCGGACTCTGCAATGCCCCCGCCGTATTTCAAGACTTTGTGAATGACATTTTCCGGGATTTGTATCTTTCCGTGGTTGCATACCTGGATGACATTCTTATCTTCTCCCCCGATCTTACCACCCATCGGAGGGATGTCATCCGAGTACTTAAGAGGCTCCGCACCCATTCGTTATATGCTAAGCTGGAAAAGTGCGTTTTTGAACAGGAATCCTTGCCGTTCCTGGGGTATATCGTGTCCAGTCAGGGGTTAGCAATGGATCCGGGGAAGTTGGAGACAGTGATGAACTGGCCTGAGCCCCGCTCGCTGAAGGCGATCCAGCGATTCTTGGGGTTTATCAATTATTATCGCCAGTTCATTCCCAACTTCTCGACGGTGGCAGCACCCATCATTGCCCTTACCCGCAAGGGCGCTAATCCCAAAGCATGGACACGGGAAACGGTAGAGGCATTTCACACTCTCAAAACTCACTTCTCCAGAGCTCCCATCCTTCATCGTCCAGACATCTCCAAACCCTTCCTACTGGAGGTAGACGCCTCTTCGGTCGGTGCAGGTGCAGTCCTGTACCAGAAAAACGAACGAGGAAGGAAACATCCGTGTTTCTTTTTCTCCAAGACCTTTTCTCCGGCCGAGAGGAACTACTCCATAGGGGATAGGGAGTTACTGGCGATGAAACTAGCATTCCAGGAATGGCGGCATCTCCTGGAGGGTGCGAAGCATCCATTTGAGGTTTTTTCTGACCACAAAAACCTCACATACCTCCAGACAGCACAACGCCTGAACCCAAGGCAGGCCCGTTGGTCTTTATTCTTCTCCCGGTTCCGCTTTATTATCCGCCACCTGGCCGGTGAGAAGAACGTACGGGCCGATGCCTTGTCACGTTGTATGGTTGTGTTGGAGGAGGACGAGGAGGAGCCTCGTCTTATACTACCCCCGGACAGCTTGAGGATGGTCACTCCCACTTCTTTGGACCAGGTGCCACCTGGCAAAACCCTCGTTCCCCCTGAACTACGGAACGAGGTGCTATCGTGGGCCCATGCCTCCAAGGTCGGGGGTCACTTCGGGGTCAAAAGGACCAGAGACCTGGTGACCAGGCATTATTGGTGGCCGAGACTACCCCAGGACATACAGGAATATGTGGGAGCCTGTATGTCGTGTGCTCGGAATAAGCCGTCCCGGCAGAGACCGGCAGGTCTTCTTCACCCACTGCCAGTGCCGGATCGTCCCTGGGAAGTGGTAGGGATGGACTTCCTGGGAGATCTGCCCAAGTCAGCAGGGCACAGGGTCGTATGGGTCATCACGGACCACTTCTCTAAAATGGTCCACTTGGTGCCTCTCCCACGACTCCCGACGTCACGTGCTCTCGCCACCTTGTTCATTCGGCATGTATTTAGGTTGCATGGCATGCCTGACAAGGTGGTGAGCGACCGGGGTCCCCAGTTCACGTCTCGCTTCTGGAGAGAGCTCTGTAAGCTCCTGCAGATAGAGCTGAACATCTCCTCCGCATACCATCCCGAGACCAATGGACTAGTGGAGAGGACTAATCAGACCTTGGTAACTTACCTCCGCCATTTTATATCCGCGCACCACGACAACTGGGCTAACCTCCTTCCTTGGGCCGAATTTGCCATTAACAATTCGGTCCATGAATCCTCTGGCCAGACTCCGTTCCTACTCAATAACGGACAACATCCCAGAATCCCGGTTCCGATGCCCATTACGTCACCCGATACTAGAGTGGAGGATTGGGCGACCAAGGCCCGGGAGATCTGGGATGACACCCAAGAGGCTCTTAAAAGGGCTAAAGACCGGATGGTGACAACGGCTGATGTTCGCCGCCGCCCTGCACCATCCTTCGCCCCTGGTGACCTAGTATGGCTGTCCTCTAAAAATGTTAACCTACGGGTACAGGCAGCCAAATTCGCCCCTAGGTATCTGGGTCCGTTTAAAGTACTACAGCAGGTAAACCCAGTGGCATATCGACTCCAGCTCCCTCCACGCTGGGCTATAGCCAACACCTTTCACGTGTCCCTCCTGAAACCCGTACGACTTAATAAATTCTCGGGGTCCCTGCCGGCTCAAACCGACACCCCGTCCGACGACCCTGAGGTGGCAAAACTTGTGGAGACAAAAGTCATACAGGGCAAGAGGTACTACCTCGTGGAGTGGGCCGGCCGTGGTCCGGAGCATAGATCCTGGGAGTTGGAGGATCATATCCGCGCCCCGGGTTTGATAGCGGCCTTCGAGCACGGACAGGGGGGGGGCCTAGACGGGGGGGTAATGTTACATCTCGTGGCTCTCCTGAGGCAAGGACTGAGGCAGTCTCCCATTCCTTGCCTGCCACAAGCATTCCTGCTCAGCAGCGCCAAAGGTCTGCCAGAGTGTGCAGGAGATACCTTCTCAGAGAGGCAGCAGAAGGGTGACACCTAGTGGTTCTCCTGTTACAAGGAGTGAAGCGGTCTCCCATTCCTGGCCTGCCGCAGACTCTCCTGCTCAGCAGCCCCGAAGGTCTGCGAGGCTGCGCAATGTGCAGAGGTTTACTGCTCAGGGAAGCAGTGAGATTCCCGTTATCTCTGCACATTGTGAGACCGAGGATCCCGCCTCTATTTCCCAGAGGCAGGAGGGTGAGCATGTGCAATGCGTGATGGGTCCTGATTCGCTCACTGACGTCACACGGCTTGATGACAAGGCTGGTGACGTGGTGAATCCTGACTGGCCAGGCTGGGACGTCGTGGACCCTGATTGGGTCAAGTCCGTCATCTCCGCCTCGCGCCCGCCCTCGGGTGGAGCTGTACCTCCTTAAAAGCTCCCCCTGCCATCATGGCGGAGCGCGACCGTCCTTCTATGTTTGGATGTCTGGCAGCGTGCTGCCACGCCACTGCTCAGGCATTACTGTCTCTTGTGGGCTTGGCCCTTGCTGCTCCGGCAGTACCTCGTTTGCAGGCCGTGTTCCTGCCTTGCTGCTCCGGCAGTACCCCCGTCAACAGGCCGTGTTCCTGTCCCAGGTGAGCTCCTCAAGTCTCCTTTGGACTCACCTGGTTATTGAAAGCACACGTGCGTGGGCACCTCTGTGCTACCCTCGTGCCATATTCTTGTGACTTCCACTGGCACACGTGCGTGGGCACCTCTGTGCTTCCCCGTGCAACAGGTACACCGAGCTGTGAGATCTGTGCCATACAACCCTCATGGGTTAGGGCAGATCGGTGTACATAGATCGTCTGTGACATTCCAGACGATCGCTAGCAGCAACCCGCTCACTCTTCACCCACCATAGCGGCGGTCCCTTACACCGCACAGTGGACCTTGACCGGCGGAAGCAGTCCATTTCCCATCTTGGCACGCTTCCCCGGGTCCCCCTCGTAACAATGCACACTTGGCTGGGCATGACAACAGCGATCGTACAAGATGGGGGAGGCGAGACCGAGAGCAGCAACACCCGTCAGACTGGACTGCCCCCTAGGTGAATATTGGGTGTTTTTTACGTTATACAGAGTGGCCTGAGCTCTTATATACAGTATTCTGGAATGCTGTATATAGGGGCTCAGTGATGGCTGCTGCAACTTATAAGGGAAGATCCTGGTGACAGGTTCCCTTTAAAATGGGAATCACATGAGATGGGGATTTTAAACAGGGAAGAGTTAAAATTAAAGACAGGTTGAGGTGGTGGCATTGGAGAAGGGACAGCCATTGCGGGGAGGAGAGGAGCTTATAACCATAATTGGGAACAATCATTTTAAGCAGCCCATCAAGAGAGCAATCTCCCACCTACCTTCCCTTGTTATTGAGGAATAGTTCCCAACAAGAGAGTCATTTGCATCATCTATGTCTAGTAGTGGGGCATGGAGGGAGGTCCTTGAAGTTGGTGGACTTGACTAATTATGGATCATTGGGGGGAGCCCACGAGGTTCTGGACTCCAAAGGGCATTTAATTAAGTGGTAACGGGTAATTAAATAATCCCAAGTTAATGGGATTGAAGGTCCCATGGGCAATGGTTTATGGTTATTGGCCAGGTTGGTTGGCAGGTGCCTCTGAGCTGGTGCGAAGCGACTTGAGGTAGGATACGACCTGAGCCGAGGTGGTCATATGTCTGTCTTATTTTTGGGACTTCAAGGACCACCAATCTAAAATTTTGGTTTATAGTGTTTATTTTACGTTGTTAGTGTAATAAGAGGCTGCTGTGACCAATTTAATCCAGCCCTAGTGTGTAGTCTGGTTATTTCATAGGAATGGAGGGAAGTTTAAGGGATACATCTCACACGACTCGCAAATACCCTTTGTCATGCTGCAGTCTGATGTTCTACGATCCCAGTGCACTTAAGCTTCAGTATAATAATGTAGCGGCACACAAGCTCATGACAGCAAACGGCATTCTCTGTCATCCCAGCTATACCAGTGCATCATGTTGATGGGACCAGAAAAGATGATAGCAACCGAGAAATATTCAAATCCCCTAAAGGCCCTTTTCTTAGTATCAGCAAAGTTTTAATAAAGTTTCACGGTTGTCAGTATCACCCATTAGTAATAGCGTCTGTAGGAATAGGTGACTGTACTTCCATGACAGCGAGAGATTGATTCAACCTTCAATGTCTGGGCCTAAATGTTGAGCTAGGGCAAACAAGCTTATCGAAGATGATTTGTTTTCCATTATAAATATTAGATTATTATAAGCATTATTATAAGCATACGTAAATGTTTACTGTCAAATTTTGACTACTCACTCTCTTCAGTCCCACGTGCGCGCTGCTTGGGGGTAACTCTAGACTCTGTTCTTTCTTTCAAGCCACAGATCCAAGCCCTCTACACCTCCTGCCACCTCCAACTCAAAAATATTTCCCGGATTTGTACATTCCTTTCCCAAGAAGCTACAAAAACACTAGCGCATGCCCTTATTATCTCCTGCCTAGACTATTGCAACCCCCTGCTCTGTGGCCTCCCTTCTAACACTCTCCCACCCCTACAATCTGTTCTAAACTATGCTACCCGACTAATCCACCTGTCCCCCCGCTATTCCCCAACCTCTCCTCTCTGCTAATCTCTTCACTGGCTTCCCATTGCCCAACAACTGCAGTTCAAAACCTTAACCATGACATACAAAGTCATCCACAACCTTTCTCTTCCATATATCTGTGACCTAGTCTCCCGGTACTTACCTGCACGTAACCTACGATCCTCACAAGATCTCCTTCTCTACTCCCCTTGCATCTCCACTTCCCACAATCGCTTCCAAGATTTCTCCTGTGCCTCCCCCATACTCTGGAATGCTCTGCCACAACACATCAGACTCTCGCCTACCTTGAAAAGTTTCAAAAGGAACCTGAAGACCAACCTCTTCTGAAAAACCTAAAACCTGCAAGAACCCTCAGTCCTCTATAACGCCGCACGACCATCTCCACCCTTACCTACTGTATCCTTCGTCATCCCCTGTAGACTGTGAACCCTCACGGGTAGGGTCCTCTCTCCACCTGTACCAGTCTGTGCCTTGTATTGTTCATGATTATTGTACTTGTCCCTCCTATGTATACCCCTTGTCACATGTAAAGCGCCATTGAATAAATGGCGCTATAATAATAAATAATAATAATAATTTTTACACATTCTTCTCTTTAAAAATTGTCATCGATGATAGCATATTAGATGGGGCATGTTACTAGGACCCCTAGCTTTCATCAATAGCTCCTTCACTGAAGAAGTGAAGTATAACATGCTTTGAATTAGGCTATGTTCACACTTATTCAGTGCTTTACGCTGTGCACTGTCGGCTTTTGTTGGAATGCCCAAAAAACAGTATACTGATGGAAACCCAAATAGCTCCTTTTCTTTTTTGCTTTTATATATTATATATAGTGTAGGGACCTACAAGCATGAGGTTGTAGGCTTACGTCTTATGGCCATAACGCTAACAAAAAACCTCAAAAACTTTTTTGTACAGGATACAGCCAGGCCCCTTTTTGTTAGGCCTTGCTATCAGAGTTTCTGTCCCTACGTAGCGCGCAGTGGGGGTACGGCTTGGCAGCCCGCCTGATCTAATAGTATGGGCGTCACCTAATAGGCTGCGGGTTTGTGACTGTGCGTCTGCTAGTGTGAACAGTGCTCTATGCAAGCCACCAGTGTGCAGTTTTACCGTCCAGCCATCACCTCCTCCATATTTGGAAGTGAGTGTGAATGGCTCCACCTGCACCTGTGTTGCCTCCACCTAGTGGGGGTTTAGCTGTATCCTGCTGGAGTAGTAGTAGTCTTTTGGCCTGAGCAATATACAGCTGCAATTCCATCTTGCTGTAAGTAATAAACCCAAATAGCCCCAACAGTACCAATAACCAGGTCACACTTATGAATGACTTGGGCACCGGCACTACGCCAGCATGTAGAGGTAATATTATTAAATTTTGCTGTCTTATTAAATATGTTCTAAATTTAAAGGGATCTTGTTTAGCCAGGCACAACTCCCAGAAGAAGCTTGTAGGAAACATATGCATCGGGTTTTGGAAGCTGGTAGGGCTCTCATCATTACTTGGTAATATACATTGTTGTGATAGTTTCGATTTTGGATACATGCATTTTGGTACTTGGAGCACTACTCATAAACCCTTGTATTACATACTATACTATTGCATCAATCTATTGGTATGCTCGAGAGTCCCAGGTCGCTAACCCTTGAGTTTGTGGTCAGCTTCTCTGTCCACTGGACCACAGCAGATACACCTTTTCTTTGGGTGTTTAGTTTCTACTATCCTTGTTTTAGTTCTTTTAGGGTAACAGGTGTATTCATTTACTCATTTGTCTGCCCAATCCCTTTTTGGGTATGTCTAAAAATACATTCCTCCTGCTGGTAATTCCTGCTACTGAGATTCTCACTTTGAAGTCCAGCCATATTGCTGCTCATTTCTGCCAGTCAGTGGAAGACCAGCTAGGATTCCTCTCTCTACTTTGTTTGTTCTCCAGGCTGCACCTATCTTCAGTTTGTTGTTGTAAGTAGTTGGCATTTTCTGTAGCATTACTCACCTTCTCTGGTATTTTGTTGTTTGTCTTACTCATTCTGGAATCACTTTCTTCTTCAGCACGTCTTCCCTTATGTAGGTAATTTGCACTCTGATCTGCCCTCTGGTTCCTTAGGAAGAATGTGAAGTGCTCGATGCCCAATCAGGTAGTCTGTGGTCAGGGCTAGTCTAACTACCGCAAGAACCACTAGGGACTGCAGGGTTGGGATCTGTAGTCTGTACAGGAACCGGCAGGGTCAGTTGCAGTTTTTTAGTGTGTTATCTTTATCCCTTGTGAGATGCTATACAAACATGACCACTAGGGATGATCAAATACCTCAAATATTCGGCTTCGCGAATATCCGACGAATAGGTCGCCGCTATGCGAATATTCGATGCGCAATGTAAGTCTATGGGAATCCCGAATAGTTGTTATTTGGGTTTCCCATAGACTTACATTGCGCATCAAATATTCGCGAATAGTCGAATAGCGGCGACCTATTCGGCAAATATTTGTGAAGCCGAATATTTGAGGTATTCAATCATCCCTAATGACCACCTCTATTTTTTTAGATGTGTTACAAAAAATTACAGTAGACTACTCCATCCTGGAATATAAAGTATGGAGGAAACACTGGGACATAAAGGTGTAAATATGGTCTCATTCGATGAAGAGTGGCATAGAGAGAGATTACGCTCACCTGCTGTAGCTGTATGAAACACAACAATACATGAGATGTAGTTACTGCAGATCCACATGTGTACACTTGGTACAGACAATAAAGGAAGGGGAAAAAATGTTTCTTCTACGCTGCTGTTGATGACTTCAGAATGGAAGACTCCAGGAAACATCAAAAGATCAAATGTGGTTTATGCTACGCGTTTCGAAGCTATCCTACCTGAGGAAGAAGCTGGATAGCTTCAAAAAGCATAGAATAAAGCGCATTTGATCTATTGATTTGTCCTGGACTCTTCCATCCTGAAGCTTTAAACACATTTTTCACTTGCTTTACTGCCTATTCAGGAAGATAGACATTGCCAGGGTGGAAGCCAGATGGGTTCCAAAGTTGCTCCATTGGCCTCACAGTAGCTAATGCCTCCGTAAGGATTCTGTCAGTATAGAGCACTATATATGTGTGAACCTAGCCTTAAAGGGAAGCTTGCCAAGAAATTCATGCTGCTTAAAAAAGCAATAGGATCCCTAGTCACAAATTGATGTGTTTTACTCTAAACACAGAATGAAAACATAGCTTAGAAATGAGCTGGGAACAAGACGCAAAGACAAGGAGGCAGCTCCCGGACAGCTTCATTCCAGATGGATGAGCTTGAAAGGCTGGTCTCTCTCCATTTGTGTATGGGGAAAGATCTGTCCCTCAAGCTGAGCCAGATCTTTATGTGGATGAAACACCTCAAGAAATACAGAGAATATTGGAAAAAAAAAACAACAAACTACTGGCAGAAAAATGCTCTCCATACGTATATTGCTTATTTATTTTTTTGGTCAAGAAAACACCACTGTGAAATCCAGTCTATAAGGCCTATTTCACACGTCAGTGAAAAACACACGTTGTTCACTGACGTGTTGAAGGTGTGTATGGCACACAGAGAGCAGGAACTTTATACTCACCTGTTCCCGACACTGCTGTCCGTGGTGCTGATGTCTCCCGCACTGCTGCTTCCAGGTCCACGGTGCAGTGAATATTCATGAGCATAATGAGCAGACCTGGAACCAGTGACAGCAGCGCCGAAGACGTTCCGTGAGAAATCACTGATGTGTGCGCAGACCCATTGATTTCAATGGCTCTGCATATTTCCTTGATTCCAGTACATATAAAAATGGTGACATACGTACCGGAATCATTGACTTGTGAAGGGGGCCTAAGATGCAGACATTTTTCAATTACATGGGAATTAGCTTCAAATGATTTGTGATGTACCAAATATTTTTATGGCATTTTGGAAATTACATTAATTTTATATGTATAATTTGCTGTATTGAACTGATTCCAGGTACCTTCATTTTGGGTTGGTTATTTTTAGAAAAACGGCTATTTTCACCTAGTAACAGTTCTACATATGTCTATGGGTCGTCTGGCATTAAATCTCTGCTCCATTAAAATGAATTGGGTCTAGCTGCAATGCCTCATACAGCCAATAGACTTCATTTTAAAAGAAAGCAGCCATGTTTTGGAAATTTTTCGTTTCTGTCCAATAGGAATTGCTGGTCTTGATCGGGCGCCTCCTCTCTTCTTGCGATCGCGGTCCTCCTTGCTTTGTGTGGATGAGGTGTCGTACGTCATCCACACAGTGTCTTACATCTTGCTTCTGCGCAGGCTCACTTCTTTTTGACGAAGACAGAGCAAAGTACTGTAGTGTGCATTCACGGGAAAAGGACAAAAAGTGCCGATCCATGCGCACTACAGTGGTTTGCTCTATCTTCAGCAGGGCAGACAGAAGTGCGCCTGTGCAGGAGTGAGATGTACGACACTGTGTGGTTAATGTAGGACTTGTCATCCATACAAAGCAGGGCAGGAGGATGGCAATCTCAGGAAGAGAGGAAGCGCCCGATCAAGACCAGAGACACCCATTGGACAGGATCGCACCATGGGTGAATATAATAGAAGGTATATTTTTTGCTTACCTGTGAATGAGGGCTTATAGGTTCTTACCCTACTTTATATGGGAAAAACCTGGTGACAGGTTCCCTTTAAAATTTGAAGTATTAGATAATTATTTGAATATGAAATACCACTGTAGTATGGGATATAAATATGAAATATGAAAACATATATCCTAGTATTTAAGCAGATTTATAAAAAATGTCTAAAATAATTTGCCTACAGCAACCAATCACAGAACAGCTTTCATTTTATTAGAGCTGTTTAACAAATGAATGCTGAGCTTTGATTGGTTGCTAAGGGAAACAAAGATTTTTTTCTTTGAGGCAAATTTCATAAATGAGGTCTTTAATGTTGGTGTTATATCGTGTGTTATATATTAAGCAATGAAGTATAGAGGCCGTAACCATACTGTAGAGAATCGGGACCCAACGTCTTCAATAATTATTAATATTTCAGCTACCTAGAGGAACATATGGCTGCTGAAATCATAGTACAGTATAAGAGAGCTGGCCTAGACTATGGCAATTACTGTTACCAAAAGTCAGGCTCAGAAAAGTACATGTCATGTCGTACCAATTCCCCAGAGGAATGTAAAATGTAGCTCTATCAAGAGAGTCTGGACGCACAGTAGGCCTAAGGCCTTAAAGGGCAGCTGCCAAGAGAGGGTTTAGTTGGGAATGCAGAACTAGAAAAGAAGGAAATTAGATGACGATATCAGAGAAGGCCATTGGAATAAGAGATAAAAGGACTGGTCGGTGAGTAGCAGATAGCCATTTTCTGGTGAAGCCTTGGTAGAGCAATCTTCCACCCAACATCCCTGAATTTGTGAGATTTAGTGGAGTTCTGGTGTTTATTGCTGTATAAAAGAGGGTTTGGGGACCTAGTAATTGAGATTAGATGGATCTGGACCAACAGTGGGCTTTAGACAATCCCATTAAGGGGCAGTGGAGGTAGGTTTTCAAAGTTAGATACTATGGTTGATAGTGGTTGGGGGAAGTCTACTAGGCTCATTTTTGAATGTTATGGGCACTCCTGCATATGGGGCTTAGGGGCTCCAGGGTATGTTTCATGGTACAACATCAGGTTGGATAACATTGCCTCTAACCCAGTGGTGAAATGGCTAAGGGTAATACGACCTGAGACGGTATAAATTTCCACCATAAATAAGAGCTTTTAGGGCTCCCCTTCTACTTTTAAAGTTTCATAGTTTAAGATTGAATTGGTTTTGGGGTGGATTATATCAATAAAGGATGAAGTCATGGTTGTTTTGGTAATTTGTTTTTGTAAGTTTTAATAAAACTGCTGCTGTGACCAATTGAAATGGGCACATGTAGCTCCATCATGGGCCATTTTGTACCAAGGGATTTGTTGTTGATGTTGTAGCTGTAATGCCTGCCTGGAACCACAGATTCAGACTGGCTGTAACGGACAGGCTAGAGGAAAGCTGCTCGCAAAGCAGGAACCAGAGAACCCTGCAACCCTTTAACTCCTATACAAGGATTTGGAATTACACAGGACCCCGGAGATTACTACCTGTGGTATGCTGCAGTTCAATGAGAGAATTAGTCAGGCAGGGTCAAACCAGGAAATGCACAAAAGGGACAAAATGAGGCAGGCAAAGACGTAATCAGAAAACGAGGCAGAGGTCAAATCGGGATCGGGCAGCGAGGTACAAAAACAGTAGACAGGAGGGTAGTCAGAGAACAGGCTGAAGTCAAAACACAGGAATCACAAAACAGAATGGGAAAAAGGTAGAAGGAATTCAGAACTATCTCTGGCAGTAAGCAACAGACAGGAGGGGGAATTAGAAGGGTGGGGTGTCTTCCCATTCGCAGTAGCTGAATGGTGGTAACTTCAACTGGAAGACACAAGCCACCTACAGTCAGCCAGTGGTACTGCAGGTCCCAGGGAAACCCAGCCTAGTGGATGAGCAGAGCCTGCACTCACCAGAGTCACTGGCACCAACACCTTTCCTTTCACCAGCACTATCCACAGCGGGAACACGGCGGCTCCTGGGATCGAAGCAGAAGTCGCAGGAGCGGACTCTGGTGGGGATGTGACAGTAGCATGCTAATTAGCTTGCAACTGTTAGACATAACATTGCCAGAGAAAAGTCTTGTGCAAGAGAATCACTGGAGTCATCCCAATGGATGAAGATGGAAGATTACATTTCTCCTTCAGCATTGTGCCGTCAGACAATCTCGTATGTAAGACATTCACAGTCTGTCCGCATGACTCTCATGAACTTAGCCTCACACATGTATGAAGCTGTTGAGTTTGGGCCTAAAAATGTGCAGATGGTCTATACACCATTGATCAAACATGGGCCTTGAATATCAGGAGCGGAATTTTGGGAGCATGATACCAGCCTTACTGTTACTGTTTACGGCATGGCGATTTTGGCTGCAACATAGTTTTCATGGCCAACATGCTCAATGTGTCCCTGCTACATTGCAGAGCAAAACAAGTGAACAAGCAAGTAGCAGAAACTCCAAATGGGTCAACATAATGCAATCTTTGGCTGCATGACCATTGCCATGGCCAAAGTTTCATATAACCTTAGCTTAGGTGTTGTGCTTTATATGTCTTTGTGCTTTAATTCACACCATCTTTCACCTACAGAGCCATAGTCACTCCCTACAGGCTCTCAGAATCATTTTCTCTGGAGGACCTACTATACCAAAGTCCATCGCAGCTTTTATTTATCTTTGTTTTGTATTTTCCCGAGAATAATGCATTTACAATGGTTGCCCATGTCATATATGTTCAACAAATAATTTCCTACCATTCTACCTTTTTGCAAAACAACCACAATACTAGGGCTACACATAGATTTTTTTTCAATACAGTAATCAAAGCTTAAAAAAAAATGATGGGCGAGCATTAAAATGCTACTCAATTCGAGCTGGTCAGACGCTCGAACGAGCTCGACGCAAGTAACGAGCATTATAGAAAGTCAATGATTGGCCTCTTCGGGTCTCCGCCTACATACAGTCTTTTGTGGTGGTTTTTCGACACACTAAGGGGTACTTTGCACAATGCGACATCGCTAGCATCGGCTAGCGATGCAGAGTGCGATAGTACCCGCCCCCGTCACACATGCGATATCTTGTGATAGCTGCCATAGCGAACATTATCACTACGGCAGCTTCACACACACTTACCTGCCCTGCGACGTCGCTCTGGCCAGCGACCCGCCTACTTCCTAAGGTGGCGGGTCGTGCGGCATCACAGCGACGTCACACAGCAGGCGGCCAATAGAAGCGGAGGGGCGGAGATGAGCGGGACGTAAACATCTCGCCCACGTCCTTCCTTCCGCATAGCCGGTGGAGGCAGGTAAGGAGATGTTCCTCGCTCCTGCGGCTTCACACACAGTGATGTGAGCTGCCGCATGAACGAGGAACAACATCGTATCTCCTATTGGTGCGACATTATGAAAATGACCGACGCTACACAGATCACCGATTTTCGACGCTATTGCGATCGTTTATCGGCGCATCTAGGCTTTACACATTGCGACGTCGTTACCAGCGCCGGATATGCGTCACTTTTGATTTATTTGACCCTGACGATATCGCAGTAGTTATGTCGCAGCATGCAAAGTACCCCTAAGTCCGAGAACGTTGTTTTATCCCCTGATTCAAAGACTGTGAATGACTGGGGTACCTGCACACATAATATAGTGAAGCAAGCCCATGTGTATGTGGTCATTGTTTCATGGTCGACACCTCCCAGCACCTGGAGATACTTGGCTGAGTTACCAAGCACCCTAATGCTAGATCGAGTATCGAGCAGTGTTGAGCACATTCACCCATCACTATTAAAAAGCTATATTCATGAGATTTCAAAAAGTACCGTTCTTTTCATTTTATAAGACTTACCAGATTATAAGATGCACCCAAATTTAGAGAAAAAAAGGGGAAAAAGTGTAGGGTCCATCTTATAGATGGGCGGCAGCAGTGGTGGAGTGGGGCCACAGGAGGCAGGGGCTGTGGTGGAGTAGGGCGATGCTGCAGGTGGTGCAGTGGGTATCCCAGATGCTTGCTGGAGGCACTGTGAGGCAGGAGGAGCATCCAGAAGCTGTTGGCGGAGCGGGCTTCAAAGAAATGACATCCAGAGTTGGCGTGTGTGTCGGTGAAGCTCTCGGATCAATGACAAGCCAAGATCTCATCTGCGCACACGTCACGTCCAGGCACCATGTTGTTTAAGTTTGCTGCAGGGAATCAATGGGCTAGAGGCACCGCGTGCGCAGATGAGATCTTGAATTGAGAGCTCCATCTGTGAATGCGCCGACTCCGGGCGCCATTATTTGAAGCCCGCACAGCCGATATTTTCAGAATGGCAGACCCTGCCTCACCGCCCGCAGCACAGCTCCTTGCCCAGCACCACCGCATCACAGCGCCCGCGGCCTGCAGCTTCTCCCCTGCCTCCTGTGACCCCTCTCCACCACCTCCCGGTAAGCTACATTTGGATTATAAGACGCACCCCTCATTTTACTCCCAAATTTTTGGGAGGAAGAGTGCGTCTTATAATCCAAAAAATACGGTAATCCATATTACTCTATGGAGAAAGAAAAAGGTCGATACTTTTTAAAATCATTTAAAATCCCAGCACACAACCTCTCTTTACTGCAGAGATTTTAAAAACATTTTCAACCAATCAATGCATTTTTATGGAGGCATGCTGACAATGATATTTTTGGATCAAGCAAAAAAAAAAAAAAAGTCAAAGTGTTGTCTTGGCCTCAGCATTCATTGCCGGACATTGAAAGGGTTTGCGCTGCTGCAACGTTCAGGCAGATCTGTGACCCACTTGCATAAATAAGAATAGGTTATCTGGAGTGGAGCAGACCAGATGTGAACGAGGAGGGTGAGAGGAAGCGCATGAGACGCGAAGGAACCAAAGAAGCTTGGAAGAAATCAGACGAGGTCGAAAAATAAATTGGACGACATGCAATTTGGGAATATAAACAATTACGTAAAGATCAAAGAAACATACGAGTAAAAAATGATATATAATCAAACAAAGAAACAATTAAAAATTATTTAAAAATGTAAAATGCAATAACATGAGGTAGGCGGAACAAAACCAAAATGCAAATGCTAAGTGCATGGAGGGATAGGGTAGCAGACGGCTCCTACATTAGAGAGGGCCACTCTCTCCAGCTCTCTTTAATCTTTTAATCTTTTCTATTTTAATCGCTCGCTACTGAATTGTGTATAAAACAAAATAAATAAATTAATCATGCTGCCAGTGACAGAAGAAAAGTCTGGAATGGATTATCCAGCAATAAACAGGGACATACAATGAGTAATTTATGAACATAGAAAGAAAAAAATAAATATTTCCGCCGCGCTAAGGTCTTTCCTTCCAATCGGGTGACGTCACAAACCAGTGGGGAAATGTAATCAAGCTGTGTAATAAGTAGAAGGAGCAGTTGGCGTGCCATTTGTCTTTTCTTTGTTGGTGGGTTACCGGTAGCACTCAAATGTCTTCAGGTAATATTTAGCAAACTTGTGTGGCTTTTACATCTGCAGCTACCGAATTGTGCTAACTGCTGAAAGAAAAATAAGCGTGGTCGCACTTAGCTATTTCTGATACTATTTTTCTACTGTACCGCTTGATTTTCTGGTTTTATCGGCTTATTAAAAGGTAAAATGGTTCACAAGGGAGTGTTTATTTAAACTGCTGGGTCCAGGTGGTTGCACTTATGGAAGGTATGGCACTTGACAAGAATGGTTGTGATCTTAAGTGTTCTTCAAAGATTATCAGACTATGTTGGGTGTGCAGCGACGGCATCCCTGCAAGGACGCCGACTGACTCACCACTGGTGGGATGTGACCTACCCTGCAGCTCCGCGGCCACCCTTGCACTCATCTGCCTCCATCTCCCCCCGGAGCCTGTGCACGCTACATAGGCTCTCTAGGAATGTGCCTAGTACGACACGCTATTTCCAGGAAATACATCTCAGCCTATTGTACCGCCCCGTGCTCGGCAGCCGAGCTGCTTGTATCCGGACCTTCAGTGGGTGGCTCGAGGGTCTCCGGACCTGGGGGTCCTGCGGTCACGTCTATCAAAAAGGGGTTTGCGGTTTGGGGACATATGTGTACGGCCGGAGCCGTGTTTAAGTTCGTGACGCCATCCACAGGATGTGGTGAAGTTAGACACCACTGCTGCAGTTACGGGGCACCCGGGGGAGATGTTTGACAGCAAGTTGGTAACCCCCTCCGTGGGCAGGGATGGTGGCCCTGGGACCCCTTGGGGGTGTTTGGCGGTGCAGGGAGATGGGAGGCCGGAGGGCACTGATGTACTCATGATTAGTAAACACACGAGTCTCTGGTAAACCAAGGTGATGGTGGTCGGTGCCCGCAGCCGGCTGCAGTCTGGTCCCCCACCCGGTTGGTGGTCTCTGCCTTTCTCCTGCACCTGTTTGTGATGGTTGACTACCTGCGCTTGCAACTTCAGGAGTCCGCTCCCGGCTTTTTGTTGCCTGAGGAGCCCTTTGCCCGCAGACGCTGGCCCGTGGGATCTCTGTGCCATGGTGGTGGCTTTCTATCCCCCTCGTTGGGCTGTTGTCTTCAGTCGGGACTTTGGGTGGGACAGGATCTCTAGTCCTGGCCGCAATCAGTTAATTAGCTAGCCCCCAGTAGCTTCTGGACCTAGCTTCAGGGTCTGAGTACCCCCCTTTGTGCGCCGGTTTCCGAGTTGGTTCCCCTGGTCGGTACCGGCGGGCTACTACCCTGTCCCGGTCCACCACGGTTTCACCGAGCCGTCTTCCCGTCTCCTGAAGACAGAGGCCTCCATCTGCCTCCTAGCCAGCAGTACCAGGGCTCCTACCCTGGCACCGGCTCAGTTAGGCTCTTTCGTTTGCTGGAGCTGCACACAGCTCCAGCCGCACACCTCTCCTCTAGCATATAAGCATATCAATGCATCATATATTTAAGGTTGCAAAATATATGATGCATTGATATGCTTATATGTTATATGCAATATGATAGAATAGGTATGAATATTCACCAGACGATATGTAGTATTATACAAGTTCATTCAAATAATGTGCTTTTTGCGTTGTGGAACCTTTAATCATGGTATTTGTACCTGGGGGACCGTTTAGAAATGAGGGACCGCATGTGTGCACTGCATAATGCTGCATCCCTGCTTTAATAACGTGATTTCCGGTTGTTGAAACGCAGGCTTGCGTTTCACTACATCTATTGTTAATGACCATAAAGTCTGCATAGCGCAGCGACACTCTGCACTAGACACGTGATCACTACTTTGATATACAGCCACGTGTTAGGGAGGGTGGAGCATTCAGTTCCAGAGGACTCCTTCCTGGCTGATCGGTAATGGCGGCAATTCCACGTGGAGTAAGGATCCTTATAAGGACAAAACGGTATCTTCATCTCAGTCTGGTAGGACACCTGTTTAGCTTTATGATAATTGCTTTTCTTCCTCTCTGATAGGGCTAATGTTTTATTGGGGTAATATATATAGACCCACAGAGCATTAGTGGAGGCATTCTCCTGATGAAGCAAGCTTGACTGGCGCAACGCATCGGGCTCTTTCACTTGGACTCCTGGATCTGGCATTGCAGCCTTGGTAATCCTTTCAGAGGCTGTTGAGACTTAATACTGGCTATTTTAGCCTTTGACATAAAACTCCCCCTTTTTTTTTTTTGGGGGACTTTTTGATAGTCTCATGGCTTCTAATAACAACTGGGTGCTATGTTGGCAACCTTAGAGTATGGATGGGGCATATTTATAAATTTGTATAGAACTCCCAGACGGAGGTCAGGATATATTATTGTCAGGATTGTTATTTATACCCCAAAATAACTCTAATTATGTATAGATGTGATGCACGCAGGAGACAGTGTTTATTGTTCATGTCTGTTTTTAAATGATTTTAATTGTGAATGTTTTTTGCCACCCTATATCAATAAATATTATGTAACGTTTGCACAAATCAAGGTCCATTCCAATAATTATTTATTATTTGAAAATCTGGTGCCTATTTTGTACCATTATTGGTGTGCACAGCAGCTTGTAGTCAAGTTACATGAACATGACTCAGCTGCCACATGCTGGTCACCAATTAACCACTCAGAAAACACAACCTACAAAGTTTCTTATAAAAAGACCGGACTCTATAAATGAGATTAGGGAACCCTTCCAGGAAGCTGAAGTGTACGTACTGCTCCTGTGATGCAAATGACCGGGTTTTTCCTTCTCAATAATCGAGTCCCTCCGATGAGAAAGGATTGCTACAACGTAACGGTAATGTTGATGCATATTTCTGTTATTGTATAAGATTTTATGACTATAAAGTAGTTCTAATGCCTATGTACCATTGATTATTCATGTGCTATTAAAAAAAATAGTATCTTGCTATAAAGAATCTTAGTATTCGTGCCTGATTAGGATATCAGTGAGCGCTTCGTAAGTACGGGCTTTCAGCCCCCTTTTAGGAGAATTTAGCAATACATAAATTGGCATAGTCAGCAGGATTACTTCTATAAGAAGTCATTAACGAATTTTTGTAATTTAAAAATTAAAACATATATTTGCATAGTGTCAAAATGTTCAGAAAACGTAAGAATAATGTTAAGGAGGTTGTTGTGGAGATCCCCGGCTGGACTGAGGCTCCCTACAATCTTATAGCACATGAATTGGTCAATTGTGGATTGGCAGAACAATGGCAGAATAAGCTCAAGGGTAGTGAAGCTACTGATGTTGTGAATGTACTCAGTAGTGTCCCTGTGAAAGCAGGTGATGTAGTGTCTTGTGGATTGGCAGAACAATGGCAGGATAAGCTTTAGGGGTACTTTGCATGCTGCGACATCGCAAGCCGATGCTGCGATGTCGAGCGCGACAGTCCCTGCCCCCGTCGCAGCAGCGATATCTTGTGATTGCTGGTGTAGCGAACATTATCGCTACGCCAGCTTCACATGCACTTACCTGCCCTGCGACGTCGCTCTGGCCAGCGATCCGCCTCCTTCCTAAGGGGGCGGGTCATGCGGCGTCATAGCAACGTCACACGGCAGGCGGCCAATAGCAGCGGAGGGGCAGAGATGAGCAGGATGCAAACATCCCGCCCACCTCCTCCTTCTGCATTGCAGCCGGGACGCAGGTAGGAGATGTTCCTCGCTCCTGCAGCTTCACACACAGCGATGTGTGCTGCCGCAGGAACGAGGAACTACATCGTACCTGTCGCTGCATCGGCATTATGGAAATGTCGGACCCTACACCGCTGATACGATAACGACACTTTTGCGCTCGTTAATCATATCAAAAAGGATTTGCACGCTACAATATCGCCTACGTCGCCGGATGTGCGGCACTTTCAATTTGACCCCCACCGACATCGCACCTGCGATGTCGTAGTGTGCAAAGCCCGCCTAAGGGTAGTGAAGCTACTGATGTTGTGAATGTACTCAGTAGTGTCCCTGTGAAAGCAGGTGATGTAGTGTCTTGTGGATTGGCAGAATAATGGCAGGATAAGCTTAAGGGCGGCTTTGCACGTTGCGACATTGCACGTGCGATGTCGATGGGGTCAAATCGAAAGTGACGCACATCCGGCGTCGCAGTCGATATCGCAATGTGCAAATCCTTTTTGATACGATGAACGAGCGCAAAAGCGTCGTTATCGTATCATCGCTGCAGCCTCTGACATTTCCATAATGCCGGTGCAGCGACAGGTACGATGTTGTTCCTCGTTCCTGCGGCAGCACACATCGCTGTGTGAAAAGCCACAGGAGCGAGGAACTTCACCTTACCTTCCGCCGGCTGCAATGAGAAGGACGGAGGTGGGCGGGATGTTTACATCCTGCTCATCTCCGCCCCTCCACTTCAATTGGCCTCCTGCCGTGTGACGTCGCTGTGACGCCGCACGACCCGCCCCCTTAGGAAGGAGGCGGGTCGCCGGCCAGAGGGACATCGCACGGCAGGTATGTGCGTGTGAAACTGCCGTAGCGATAATAATCGCTACGGCAGCTTTCACTAGATATTTCACGTGCGATGGGGGCGGGACTATCGCTGCAGCATCGGTAACACATTGTTACCGATGTCGCAGCGTGCAAAGCCCGCCTAAGAGTAATGAAGCTACTGATGTTGTGAATGTACTCAGTAGTGTCCCTGTGAAAGCAGGTGATGAAGTGTCTTTAGAACGGCGCTTCTGGATTTTGGCAAGTGCATATCGCGAGATGCATGAGCGTAATCTAAAGATGCAGAAGAAATGTTCCCAGATGGAACAAAAGATGATAGAATTAGGTGGCCAAAAACCAGTTCTGGAATGTAATACCTGACTGTTGAAGGAAGAATCCCCGGTGAAGTGGGGGAAAGCATATGAAGATTTAACCAAACAACAACAAACACATGCATGGTTCACAGACGGATCGGCTCATTATGTGAGTGGAAAAAGGTTGTGGAAAAGTGTTGCATATAATCCCAGATTGGAAACATTTCTGTCAGTAGAAGGGGAAGGCAAAAGTAGCCAATCTGCAGAACTCTATGCCATATTTTTAGCATTATCTTTTGAACAGGGAAAAGAGTGTCATCTTTATACCGATTCTTGGTCAGTAGCAAATGTATTAGCCACATGGATGATGGGATGGAAAAAACACAAATGGTTAATTCATGGAAAAGAGATTTGGGGCAAGAAAGTGTGTCAAGACATTGAAGAGATTATTCAATCTACCAAGACCACTGTATTTCATGTCGATGCTCATGTCTCTACTAACTCACTTGAACGTTTGTTTTATTCAGAAGCAGATAAAGCAGCAGCCATCAGACAAGTCAGTCCAACAGTTGACAAGGCAAGGTACAGCTGTTTGGGCACACCAGAAAGAGCAAAACCTTATTCCACAGGTTTAGACCTCAGTACATTGGAAACTGTCGTGGTACCCCCAGGTAAGGTAAAACCAATTTCAACAGGATTGGGTTGCCAGATGCCAAAGGATCATTATGGTCAAATAGCCACTCGTTTTAGTTCAGCGTTAAAAGAAGCCATAGTGGTGGGAGGGATAATAGATGCAGATTATCAGGGAGAAATCAAAGTACTGATGCTAAATTTGGGAAATGAACCTTTGATATTGGTGAAACACCAGAAGGTGGCTCAGATGTTGATAATTCCAATAAACTTGTCTGAGATAAGAAAAGGAACTGCCCCGGCAGAATTAACAATACAGGGTACTAAAGGTTTTGAATCCTCTAATATTACAAATGTAGGAGCAAAAATATGGATTCAAAACCTCCAAGGACCGCCCTCAGAGGCAGAGGTAATAGTGGTCGGAAAAGAGCGTACTCTCCTGATAATGAAACCAGGAGTGGAGAAGTGGGAATATGTTCCACAAGAAAAATGTTATTTACGAGAATAATAGTGTATCTCTATTTGCAGATGGTGTTGTAAATAAGCGGAATCCATGGTATCGGTTACTGGGAAGAGCTCGATAGTCATGAGATGGATAAATTCCTGTGTTTGATGTTTGCCTCTTTGGTGGTTGGATGGACAAGTCTACATCAGGAGGAACCTATGGCGAATAAATTTCTGATGCACCATCGCATTTTAACTGATGCACCATCGCATTTTAACTGATGCGCTGAACAGTAGTCAACACACAGATTGCTGGATCTGTACACATTCTCCGGTTACAGCCACCGGTATCCCTTATCTGGATATCCCGGTATTGATAGAGGAAATCTTAAAGTGGAAAAGTTGTTCTGATCATCTTGCTGATAAAGACACTCGAAATGTTCGTCTATGGAATACTACAGTACCCATTCCCGTAGTGGGATGGATCAATCTTCCATGGTGGCAAGGCAATTTGAGTGGAACAATCACCAATTTACAATATCTGGCTTTTAAGGGAGGAATTTGGGTACCAAGAAATAAGACTGGACTGACTAACCTGGGATTCATCCCTATGGGGAATATAAAAATAAGTTTTGGGACAGCTATAAATACTGTAGATGCTTTTAAACCCAGCCTAGTGGAAAGGACAATTCATGATATGTTATGGCCTTATGCCAATATGTTCATAAATGGGACTAGTGAAACCTGTAGTAACATATCGGGAAATTTAATGTGTAATAATTCCTCTGAACATCAAGCAAATGCCAAAACACATGATTTTCAAGGGAGCTTTTCAGATAATATTGCTTTTAGTTTTAATATATATAGTAGTGAAAGTGATTATATTTGTGATTCAATGTTTATCCAAACTAACCAAGAAATTAAAATTTGTGGCAAAGTCAATGATAGTGTCCTATTAAAAGCGATATTCTTGGTCATGGTATGGTGTTTTCCGAGTGATCTTCCTCTAGTGCAATACTGATGATGGAAAATAATCCCTGGGATCAAGGACCGATTGTGATACCAATGTGATATGACTGAAGAATGAGTGTGATTAGATAGGGATCATAATCAAAAGATATAGTGATCCCAGATATTAATTGATCCATCAAATACTTCAGTATCAGAGAGAGATTTCCTCTGGCTAACCCATTTTTACCATGACGAACAATACGTGTCAGACAGATCTTGAAGAAACCACAATTATGAGGAAGTAACGTTTACAGTTCCAACAGTCAGGAAACTCGTGGTTAATTGACAACAGGTGTAAGGAAGCTGGCATGTAAAATTCACGGCTCCTTGCAATATCTCCAGGAAACTGTGGTCGGGCAGTGGTCAACTGGCAGAATGTACAGGAGATGTGCAGGAAGCTGCTGGTGCCCATAGCAGCTTGTGGTCAAGTTACATGAACATGACTCAGCTGTCACATGCTGGTCACCAATTAACCACTCAGAAAACACAACCTACAAAGTTTCTTATAAAAAGACTGGACTTTATTAATGAGATTAGGGAACCCTTCCAGGAAGCTGAAGTGTACATACCGCTCCTGTGATGCAAATGACCGGGTTTTTCCTTCTCAATAATCGAGTCCCTCCGATGAGAAAGGATTGCTACAACATAACGGTAATGTTGATGCATATTTCTGTTATTGTATAAGATTCCAATGCTATAAAGTAGTTCTAATGCCTATGTACCATTGAGTATTCATGTTCTATTAAAATAAATAGTATCTTGCTATAAAGAATCTTAGTAGTGATGAGCGAGTACTAAAAAGCTCGAGTGCTCGAAGCTCGGGCCGAGCCTCCCAAGATACTCGTGTACTCGGCCCGAGCAACGAGCCCAATGTTATCCTATGGGAGACCCGAGTATTTTTGTGAAATGACCCCCCGGCAGCATGGAGAAACCCTAAAAATGTCACAAAAGTCTCAGAAGAGTGCTCAAATGACATGGCAACAGCATGGGGAAGACCCCTTGAAGCATTTATCACTCAAAAGTCACAGCTGTGAACAATTTTGTCCGCGTTTCACGCCATTTTTACGGACTCACCAGAAAACCTTCCAAAATGACCCCAAAATGATTTTTCATGGCAGAAATGTTAAGGGCACATACCCAATAGTGAGATAGAGCTGGTGTATGTTACTTTTTGAGATTAATACATGAAAGATTTTACGTGAAAACATTGTGTGGCACTCCGATGTCCCTGAGAAGAGACGTACATGAAGGCCTCTTGAGTCTAATGTGCCCATTTTGAGGAAGTGAGTCTTTGTAGTATTTTCCTTTGCCAGGGCAGTCCAAAATTGTGAGGTTCACCAATGCCCCTGCATACAGACGTGCATGAGGGCCTGTAAACCTGAAGTGCCCATTGTAAGGAAGTGGGTCTATTTCAGTATAGCCCTTTGCCAGGGCAGCCAAAAATTGGGAGGCTCCACATTGTCCCTGGATAGAGACGTGCATGATGGCCTGTAAACCTGAAGTGCCCATTGTAAGGAAGTGGGTCTATTTCAGTATAGCCCTTTGCCAGGGCAGCCAAAAATTGGGAGGCTCCACATTGTCCCTGGATAGAGACGTGCATGATGGCCTGTAAACCTGAAGTGCCCATTGTAAGGAAGTGGGTCTATTTCAGTATAGCCCTTTGCCAGGGCAGCCAAAAATTGGGAGGCTCCACATTGTCCCTGGATAGAGACGTGCATGATGGCCTGTAAACCTGAAGTGCCCATTGTAAGGAAGTGGGTCTATTTCAGTATAGCCCTTTGCCAGGGCAGCCAAAAATTGGGAGGCTCCACATTGTCCCTGGATAGAGACGTGCATGATGGCCTGTAAACCTGAAGTGCCCATTGTAAGGAAGTGGGTCTATTTCAGTATAGCCCTTTGCCAGGGCAGCCAAAAATTGGGAGGCTCCACATTGTCCCTGGATAGAGACGTGCATGATGGCCTGTAAACCTGAAGTGCCCATTGTAAGGAAGTGGGTCTATTTCAGTATAGCCCTTTGCCAGGGCAGCCAAAAATTGGGAGGCTCCACATTGTCCCTGGATAGAGACGTGCATGATGGCCTGTAAACCTGAAGTGCCCATTGTAAGGAAGTGGGTCTATTTCAGTATAGCCCTTTGCCAGGGCAGCCAAAAATTGGGAGGCTCCACATTGTCCCTGGATAGAGACGTGCATGATGGCCTGTAAACCTGAAGTGCCCATTGTAAGGAAGTGGGTCTATTTCAGTATAGCCCTTTGCCAGGGCAGCCAAAAATTGGGAGGCTCCACATTGTCCCTGGATAGAGACGTGCATGATGGCCTGTAAACCTGAAGTGCCCATTGTAAGGAAGTGGGTCTATTTCAGTATAGCCCTTTGCCAGGGCAGCCAAAAATTGGGAGGCTCCACATTGTCCCTGGATAGAGACGTGCATGATGGCCTGTAAACCTGAAGTGCCCATTGTAAGGAAGTGGGTCTATTTCAGTATAGCCCTTTGCCAGGGCAGCCAAAAATTGGGAGGCTCCACATTGTCCCTGGATAGAGACGTGCATGATGGCCTGTAAACCTGAAGTGCCCATTGTAAGGAAGTGGGTCTATTTCAGTATAGCCCTTTGCCAGGGCAGCCAAAAATTGGGAGGCTCCACATTGTCCCTGGATAGAGACGTGCATGATGGCCTGTAAACCTGAAGTGCCCATTGTAAGGAAGTGGGTCTATTTCAGTATAGCCCTTTGCCAGGGCAGCCAAAAATTGGGAGGCTCCACATTGTCCCTGGATAGAGACGTGCATGATGGCCTGTAAACCTGAAGTGCCCATTGTAAGGAAGTGGGTCTATTTCAGTATAGCCCTTTGCCAGGGCAGCCAAAAATTGGGAGGCTCCACATTGTCCCTGGATAGAGACGTGCATGATGGCCTGTAAAACTGAAGTGCCCATTGTAAGGAAGTGGGTCTATTTCAGTATAGCCCTTTGCCAGGGCAGCCAAAAATTGGGAGGCTCCACATTGTCCCTGGATAGAGACGTGCATGATGGCCTGTGAACCTGAAGTGCCCATTGTAAGGAAGTGGGTCTATTTCAGTATAGCCCTTTGCCAGGGCAGCCAAAAATTGGGAGGCTCCACATTGTCCCTGGATAGAGACGTGCATGATGGCCTGTAAACCTGAAGTGCCCATTGTAAGGAAGTGGGTCTATTTCAGTATAGCCCTTTGCCAGGGCAGCCAAAAATTGGGAGGCTCCACATTGTCCCTGGATAGAGACGTGCATGATGGCCTGTAAACCTGAAGTGCCCATTGTAAGGAAGTGGGTCTATTTCAGTATAGCCCTTTGCCAGGGCAGCCAAAAATTGGGAGGCTCCACATTGTCCCTGGATAGAGACGTGCATGATGGCCTGTAAACCTGAAGTGCCCATTGTAAGGAAGTGGGTCTACTTCAGTATAGCCCTTTGCCAGGGCAGCCAAAAATTGGGAGGCTCCACATTGTCCCTGGATAGAGACGTGCATGATGGCCTGTAAACCTGAAGTGCCCATTGTAAGGAAGTGGGTCTACTTCAGTATAGCCCTTTGCCAGGGCAGCCAAAAATTGGGAGGCTCCACATTGTCCCTGGATAGAGACGTGCATGATGGCCTGTAAACCTGAAGTGCCCATTGTAAGGAAGTGGGTCTATTTCAGTATAGCCCTTTGCCAGGGCAGCCAAAAATTGGGAGGCTCCACATTGTCCCTGGATAGAGACGTGCATGATGGCCTGTAAACCTGAAGTGCCCATTGTAAGGAAGTGGGTCTATTTCAGTATAGCCCTTTGCCAGGGCAGCCAAAAATTGGGAGGCTCCACATTGTCCCTGGATAGAGACGTGCATGATGGCCTGTAAACCTGAAGTGCCCATTGTAAGGAAGTGGGTCTATTTCAGTATAGCCCTTTGCCAGGGCAGCCAAAAATTGGGAGGCTCCACGTTGTCCCTGGATAGAGACGTGCATGAGGGCCTCAAAACATTAAGTGTCCATTTTAAGGAAGTGGGTGTATTATAGTATAGCCCTTAGGCAGGGCAGCCAAAAATTGGGAGGCTCCACGTTGTCCCTGGGTAGAGACGTGCATGAGGGCCTCAAAACATTAAGTGTCCATTTTAAGGAAGTGGGTGTATTATAGTATAGCCCTTAGGCAGGGCAGCCAAAAATTGGGAGGCTCCACGTTGTCCCTGGGTAGAGACGTGCATGAGGGCCTCAAAACATTAAGTGTCCATTTTAAGGAAGTGGGTGTATTATAGTATAGCCCTTAGGCAGGGCAGCCAAAAATTGGGAGGCTCCACGTTGTCCCTGGGTAGAGACGTGCATGAGGGCCTCAAAACATTAAGTGTCCATTTTAAGGAAGTGGGTAAATTATAGTATAGCCCTTAGGCAGGGCAGCCAAAAATTGGGAGGCTCCACGTTGTCCCTGGGTAGAGACGTGCATGAGGGCCTCAAAACATTAAGTGTCCATTTTAAGGAAGTGGGTGTATTATAGTATAGCCCTTAGGCAGGGCAGCCAAAAATTGGGAGGCTCCACGTTGTCCCTGGGTAGAGACGTGCATGAGGGCCTCAAAACATTAAGTGTCCATTTTAAGGAAGTGGGTGTATTATAGTATAGCCCTTAGGCAGGGCAGCCAAAAATTGGGAGGCTCCACGTTGTCCCTGGGTAGAGACGTGCATGAGGGCCTCAAAACATTAAGTGTCCATTTTAAGGAAGTGGGTGTATTATAGTATAGCCCTTAGGCAGGGCAGCCAAAAATTGGGAGGCTCCATGTTGTCCCTGGGTAGAGACGTGCATGAGGGCCTCAAAACATTGTTCCCATTGCAAAGGAGCGGGTCTCCTGTCGTTGTAATGTCCATTCTGCAAAGAATGGGCGAAAAAATTTACCACTGGGGGTATACCTGAAACAAAGGCCTAAGTATTGCAATTTGTAACGGTCATCATCATGGTGGCGCATGAGGAGAAGGAGGAGCAGTCCAGCGATTATCCAAAGTCCAGAACTGTGTACCCATGGGTGAGTGGAGGTACATGGCAAACTTTAAATTCCGCTCTCATTTGCTGGTGGTGTGGTGAAGTCTGGCCCAATCCAACCCTTGTTCATCTTGATCAGAGTCAGCCTGTCAGCATTTTCAGTTGACAGGCGGGTGCGTTTATCTGTAATGATTCCACTTGCGGCACTAAAAACACGCTCTGACAAAACGCTAGCAGCAGGGCAGGCCAGGACTTCCAAGGCGTAGAGAGCCAATTCATGCCACGTGTCCAGCTTGGATACCCAATAATTGTAAGGCACAGAGGAATGTCGGAGTACAGTTGTTCGATCTGCAAGGTACTCCTTCAGCATCTGGGCAAACTTAGGATTTCTTGTGGCACTACCCCGCACCTCAGGGGCTGTGGTACGTGAGGGGCTGAGAAAACTGTCCCACATCTTAAAGACTGTTCCCCTACCTCTGGCAGATTGGACTTGTGCCTCTCTCGGCTGTACGCCTCGGTAGTCCACTGATTCCTGACCTATGCCGCTAGCGTTTTGTGAGGGGAATGCTTTGCCTACTTCCGTGAGTATGGCCTTCCGGAACTGCTGCATTTTGGTTGACCTCTCCTCCACGGGAATAAGAGACAAAAAGTTCTCCTTGTAGCGTGGGTCTAACAGTGTTACCAACCAGTAATGATTGTCGGCCAAGATGTTCTTAACGCGAGGGTCACGAGACAGGCAGCTTACCATAAAGTCAGCCATGTGCGCCAGACTCTTAACAGCCAGGACTTCAGTAGCCTGACCAACAAGATGACTGAACATGCTGTCCTCCTCCTCCTCCTCCTCCTCATCTACCCTGTCCTCTGGCCAGCCACGCTGAACCGAGGATATGACTGGTGTGCATGTCATATCCTCAATTTGGCCGGAGAGTTGCTCCATGTCTTCATCCTCCTCCTCGTCATAGTCCTCCACTGCACGTTGTGATGAGACGAGGCTGGGCTGTGCGTTATCACCCACACCCACTACTGTTTCTTGCTGCAACTCATCGCGCTCCGCCTGCAATGCATCATGTTTGTTTTTCAGCAGAGACCGTTTTAGAAGGCAGAGTAGCGGTATGGTGACGCTAATAATGGCGTCATCACCACTCACCATCTTGGTGGAGTCCTCAAAGTTTTGGAGGATGGTACATAGGTCTGACATCCATCTCCACTCCTCAGGTGTTATGTGTGGAGTTTGACCCATTTCCCGACGGCTTAGGTGATGCAGGTACTCAACAACTGCCCTCTTCTGCTCACATATCCTGACCAACATGTGCAGAGTTGAATTCCAAGCGTGGGGACATCACACACCAGTCTGTGAGCCGGAAGATGCAAACGGCGCTGAAAGCCGGCAAGGCCGGCTGAAGCAGTAGGTGACTTTCGAAAATGTGCAGACAGGCGGCGAACTTTTACCAGCAGATCAGACAGCTCTGGGTATGACTTTATAAACCGCTGAACCACGAGGTTGAGCACATGGGCCACGCATGGAACATGTGTCAGCTGGCCTCGCCTCAAAGCCGCCACCAGGTTCCGGCCATTGTCACACACGACCTTTCTTGGCTTTAGGTTCAGAGGTGTGAACCAGTGATCTGCCTGCTGTTTCAGAGCTGTCCACAGCTCTTCTGCATTGTGGGGTTTGTCACCTATGCAGATTAGCTTCAGCACAGCCTGTTGCCGCTTCGCCGAGGCAGTGCTGCAGTGCTTCCAGCTTGTGACTGGTGTGGAGGGCACAGTGGATGAGGATGCGCAGGAGGAGGAGGAGGCTGAAGAGCATGACATTCCGGAGCTGTAGAGTGTGGGTGAAACACTGACTGAGGTAGGGCCTGCAAACCTTGGTGTGGGAAGGACGTGTTCCGTCCCTCGCTCAGACTGGGTCCCAGCTTCCACAATATTAACCCAGTGTGCCGTCAACGAGATGTAGCGGCCTTGCCCACAAGCACTTGTCCACGTGTCTGTGGTTAGGTGGACCTTGGGTGAAACAGCGTTGTTCAGGGCACGTGTGATGTTTTGTGACACGTGGTTATGCAACGCGGGGACGGCACACCGGGAGAAATAGTGGCGGCTGGGGACCGAGTAACGTGGGACAGCTGCTGCCATCAGGTCACGGAATGCTTCTGTCTCCACCAGCCTAAAAGGCAACATTTCCAGCGCAAGCAGTTGCGAAATGTTAGCATTTAGAACTGTGGCATGTGGGGTGTTGGCAGTGTATTTGCGCCTGCGTTCAAAGGTTTGCTGAATGGATAACTGAACGCTGCGCTGGGACAAGGACGTGCTTGATGATGGTGTTCTTTCTGCGTAGGCAACTGCAGGTGCAGGAGTGGAGGAGGCTTGTTCGCAGGCAGCATGGACAGAGGATTGGCTCGCATGCACAACCAGCGAAGACGTAGCAGTGACATCAGCAAGCACTGCTCCTCGACTCTGTTGTACTTCCCACAAAGTCGGGTGCTTGGCTGACATGTGCCTGATCATGCTGGTGGTGGTCAGGCTGCTAGTTTTGGTACCCCTGCTGATGCTGGCACGGCAGGTGTTGCAAATGGCCTTTTTTGAATCATCTGGATCCAACTTAAAAAACTGCCAGACTCGGGAAGACCTAACATTTGTACAGGCACCTTGTGTCGTCGTGTTGTTCCGGGGAACGGTTGCCTGACTTCTGCCTGGGGCCACCACCCTGCTTCTTACTGCCTGTTGTGATGCTACGCCTCCCTCCCCCTGTGCACTGCTGTCCTCGCTCTGCATATCCTCCTGCCAGGTTGGGTCAGTTACTGGATCATCCACCACGTCGTCTTCCTCTTCCGCACCCTGCTCCTCCTCCTGACTTCCTGACAATTGTGTCTCATCATCGTCCACCACTTGTTGAGACACGTTGCCAACTTCGTGAGAACGTGGCTGCTCAAATATTTGGCCATCTGTACAGACGATCTCCTCATGACCCACTTCAATATGAGCTGGCGAGAGGCCAGAATGTGTGAATGGAAACGTGAACAGCTCTTCCGAGTGTCCAAGTGTGGGATCATTAATGTCCGAGGAGGACGTGTACTCAGCCTGGTGGTAGGAAGGAGGATCAGGTTCAGAAATGTGCGGTGCAGTATCACGGCTACTGACACTTGACCGTGTGGAAGACAGAGTGTTTGTGGTGGTGCCAATCTGACTGGAAGCATTATCTGCTATCCAACTAACAACCTGTTGACACTGGTCTTGGTTCAAGAGCGGTGTACTGCTGCGGTCCCCAAGAATTTGGGACAGGACGTGCGAGCGACTAGATGTGGCCCTTTGTTGTGGCGAAATTAGAGCTTGCCCACGACCTCGGCCTCTGCCTGCACCACCATCACGTCCACTTCCTTGTTCCTTGCCAATGCCCTTGCGCATTTTGCAATGCTGTGCACTGCTGACGTGTATATTCACTACTTGTGCGTTATATCACAGTTTCTGGAAATTGCACACAAGTGCACCTGTACGCTGCCACCAACAGGCACACACGTGCGGTTTTAAAAACCAAGCACGGACGCAATAAGAACCTAACAGGTTTTTTTGGGGAGCGACAATTACAGACAAGTCAGACACTATCTGGACTGTTTTACACTGTGTACACCAGCCCCAGATATGATGAAGGCTGGTATACGGTCACCACTACCCTGCCTGCCTGCCTGCCTGTATACTGGTACAATAGTCCTGACAAGGACTCTTTTGGTCACTAGCCTGTATTCAGACCTGGCTATACCCTGCCTGTATATAGCAACAATAGTCCTGAGAAGGACTCTGCTACTGTACTCCGACCTGGCTATACCCTGCCTGCCTGTATACAACTAGAATAGTCCTGAGAAGGACTTTTGGTCACACTGTTTGCAGCCCTGCAACTGAAAAAGCTATAAAGGGCCGCAAAGCTTTCCCTGAATCAGCGACACTCTCCCTGCACTGACAGTCTGGATAGCTGTGAGCAGAGCACAGCGCGCCGGCCGATATAAAGGCTCGGTCACGCTGTGCAGGCCGGCCAATCACTGCAATTCCACAACTAACAGGGCTGTGGCATTGCAGTGGTCTGCCAGCCAATCCCTGCATGAGGGCTGGCTCTCAAAAGAGCGCCAACATGCAGAAATGAAGACCACGAGTACAGCACGAGTATCGCGAGATTACTCGGTCCCCGCCGAGCAGCCCGAGTACAGCGATACTCGTGCGAGTACCGAGTAGTTACAAGCATGCTCGCTCATCACTAAATCTTAGTATTCGTGCCTGATTAGGATATCAGTGAGCGCTTCGTAAGTACGGGCTTTCAGCCCCCTTTTTAGGAGAATTTAGCAAGACAGCAGCTGCCGTTGCTGCCGCTCCCAGTACGGGGCACGGGCTCCGTGCCCCCCTTCCTGCCCAGGAGCCGGGCTCACTCAGATGCCCCCGGCGCCGGCTACGACCGGACTCACATTCTGCCGCTGGCCCCACTGCTCAGTGGCCTGCTCCTCCTCTCTGCAGGGGCACCCCGGCTGCTCCACAGCCGGGACTGGATACTTGAGAGCGACTAGCGTCGCTGCTGCGGTCGACTTCTGGGCTTGGATCGCGTCCGTTGCGGCCGGGCGGATTGCCAGAGCCATCGTCATTTCTGTTGCGGCCATGCTCGGGGCCGGATGCGATGTCGTCGGCGGTGCTGGAGCGATGGTGACGGTAAGGCCTGAGGGCCCAGTAGCTGGGTCCTCCCCTGCAGCTGGTACGGGCTCCGCTGCTACGGACTCAGGCAGCAGGTCGGTCGGGGCAGTGGCTGCGGACAGGGGCAACGAGGGAGACGGTGTGGTGGACGGTAGCAGGCCGGGTCCCTCAGCCGAGACGGCCAGTTCCTGGGGAACATAGGGGCGTGGGTCACTGCTTACCGCTCCTCCGAGATCATCTCCACTTCGTGCGCCCGGAACACCTGCAGCCAGGCCCTTCATCTCTGACGCCCACTTAGCCAGCATGAAGTGGGCTTGGGCCTGCGTACTCCGACACATCCTACCACGTTGGAATCCAGCAACGGGTTGTCGCAGAGTCCTGGCGTCCCTGCTAGAGTTGAGCGCGGTTCGTGGTTCGAGGTTCTCCAGTTCTAGGCTCGAGTGATTTTGGGGCCTGTTCTAGATCGAATTAGAACTCGAGCTTTTTGCAAAAGCTCGATAGTTCTAGAAACGTTCGAGAACGGTTCTAGCAGCAAAAAAACAACTAAATCCTAGCTTGGTTTCTGCTGTAATAGTGTAAGTCACTCTGTGAATCACACTATTATGACATTTCAGTGTATAGTGTGCGTGAACAGCGCCTTCAGATCACTGCTGTTTCTATAATGGTGATCGCCATTTTTTTTTTTTTCCTTGTCTTCCTTCCCTAAGCGCGCGCGTGTAGTGGGGCGGGCCAGCATGTCAGCCAATCCCAGACACACACACAGCTAAGTGGACTTTTAGCCAGAGAAGCAACGGCATGTGTGATAGGATGTCCATGTCACATGTCCCTGCATTATAAAACCGGACATTTTCCTCCAGGACGCCATTATCTCTTCTGCGTCTTTGGTGTCAGACATCACTGTCGCAGCTCCGTCCTTTGTCCTATCGCTGATACAGCTGTATGCGCTCCATACACAGCGCTGGACAGCTTAGGGAGAGCACTTTCTAGCAGTCCTTTTAAGGGCTCAAACCGGCAGGGTCAGAGTTAAGGTGACAGGTCCTGAAAACAGCGACAGCGTCTGTGTAGCCAAGGTCAGGGATTTCCTCCCTGCATTTCCCTATTAGGAGGGAATAGAAAGGCAGGCTTCCATTCCTCTACCCAGACCCCACAATCCTGGCCCTGTACCCTCCTGTCCTCTGCACACTCCAACTCATTATAACTAAGCCATTATACTAGCAAACACTCAGTGTACCTAGTGGCATCCTATACGTGGCTATTGGACTTTGCTATAGTCCCACTAGTGCAAAGACATTTGCAGAGCGCGTCTGCCTGCATTGCACACTCCAACTCATTATAACTAAGCCATTATACTAGCTAACACTCAGTGTACCTAGTGGCATCCTAAACGTGGCTATTGGACTTTGCTATAGTCACACTAGTGCAAAGACATTTGCAGAGCGCGTCTGCCTGCATTGCACACTCCAACTCATTATAACTAAGCCATTATACTAGCTAACACTCAGTGTACCTAGTGGCATCCTGAACGTGGCTATTGGACTTTGCTATAGTCACACTAGTGCAAAGACATTTGCAGAGCGCGTCTGCCTGCATTGCACACTCCAACTCATTATAACTAAGCCATTATACTAGCTAACACTCAGTGTACCTAGTGGCATCCTATACGTGGCTATTGTACTGTTGTCTAGTCACACTAGTGCAAAGACATTTGCAGAGCGTGTCTGCCTGCATTGCACACTCCAACTCATTATAACTAAGCCATTATACTAGCTAACACTCAGTGTACCTAGTGGCATCCTGTACGTGGCTATTGGACTTTGCTATAGTCCCACTAGTGCAAAGACATTTGCAGAGCGCGTCTGCCTGCATTGCACACTCCAACTCATTATAACTAAGCCATTATACTAGCTAACACTCAGTGTACCTAGTGGCATCCTATACGTGGCTATTGTACTGTTGTCTAGTCACACTAGTGCAAAGACATTTGCAGAGCACCTCTGCCTGCATTGCACACTCCAACTCATTATAACTAAGCCATTATACTAGCTAACACTCAGTGTACCTAGTGGCATCCTGTACGTGGCTATTGGACTTTGCTATAGTCCCACTAGTGCAAAGACATTTGCAGAGCGCGTCTGCCTGCATTGCACACTCCAACTCATTATAACTAAGCCATTATACTAGCAAACACTCAGTGTACCTAGTGGCATCCTAAACGTGGCTATTGGACTATTGTCTAGTCACACTAGTGCAAAGACATTTGCAGAGCACCTCTGCCTGCATTGCACACTCCAACTCATTATAACTAAGCCATTATACTAGCTAACACTCAGTGTACCTAGTGGCATCCTATACGTGGCTATTGTACTGTTGTCTAGTCACACTAGTGCAAAGACATTTGCAGAGCGTGTCTGCCTGCATTGCACACTCCAACTCATTATAACTAACCCATTATACTAGCAAACACTCAGTGTACCTAGTGGCATCCTATACGTGGGTATTGTACTGTTGTCTAGTCACACTAGTGCAAAGACATTTGCAGAGCGCGTCTGCCTGCATTGCACACTCCAACTCATTATAACTAAGCCATTATACTAGCTAACACTCAGTGTACCTAGTGGCATCCTATACGTGGCTATTGTACTGTTGTCTAGTCACACTAGTGCAAAGACATTTGCAGAGCGTGTCTGCCTGCATTGCACACTCCAACTCATTATAACTAAGCCATTATACTAGCTAACACTCAGTGTACCTAGTGGCATCCTATACGTGGCTATTGTACTGTTGTCTAGTTACACTAGTGCAAAGACATTTGCAGAGCACCTCTGCCTGCATTGCACACTCCAACTCATTATAACTAAGCCATTATACTAGCTAACACTCAGTGTACCTAGTGGCATCCTATACGTGGCTATTGGACTTTGCTATAGTCACACTAGTGCAAAGACATTTGCAGAGCGTGTCTGCCTGCATTGCACACTCCAACTCATTATAACTAAGCCATTATACTAGCAATTTTTGCTGCCAGTTTAAGGGCCGTAGTTGCATTGTCAGGGATATTTATTCTTTATTATTCTGCTGTTAATAAAGCTAGACCACCACTGCAATCTACACCACCTCTCAATTTTTACTACCACATTTTCAGTCCACAATCTTGTCGCAATCAACATGAGTGGCAAAATGACAGATGCTGGTGGAAAGGGGAAGAGGCGTGGTGGAAAAGGCAAAAAAGGTTTTGTCCGTGGGGAAGGTGGCAAAGCTCCATTATCATCTGCTGAAGATAGACCATCTACCAGCAAAAGTAAGATGTCTACTACTTACCGTGGACAATCCGATGTGCTCCCTTTTTTACGGACACGAACAACAGGAACAAAGGTAGATGATGGGCAAAAAAGGAAAATGCTTGAATGGATCTCAAGTGGTCCAACAAGTGCCCTCTCAGCCACTTCAAGTACCGCATCCAAAAAACACCAGTCCTCTGAGTTGTCATCCCAATCAAACTTGCTTTCTCCCATCTCTGAAGTCTCCATCAGCCCTGCACAGTATGGTGGAACTGAGATGGCTGAGTCTGCAGAGCTGTTCAGTCACACTATAGCCTGGGAATCAGAGGTCTGCTCCCAAGCTACAGTGAGTACAGAACAGGAAATGGTCTGCAGTGATGCCCAGAACCTTTGTGACTCTGATTCAGGCCGTGAGGACCAACTTTCTGACCATAATGTTGACCCTTTGTCACAAACTGTAACACCTGTGGTTATAGACAATGAGGAACATTCTGATGAAGATAAGACGCAGATACCCGATTGGGATGACAACTTAAATATTCGGTCAGGGCAAGAAGAGGCTCGGTCTGAGGGGGAGGGGAGTGCAAACACAACAATTGATGATGAAGTTCTAGATCCCACCTACTGTCAACCCCCAGTCAGGCACTCTAGGAGGTCAACAGAGGCGGTGGAGGAGGATGCAACCGACGACGAAGTTACCTTGCGCCTTCCTGGACAGAGTCGGAGCACTGGTAGCACGTCTACAACTGCATCCTCAGCCACCACTCTGCCTCTGAGCATTATTCGGGGTGGATCAACAGGTCGCATGGCCTCTAAGCCTTGCCTAGCCTGGTCCTTTTTTGACATAGCAAAAGATCGCCCAAATTATGTGATCTGTAAAATTTGTCATGGTTCTCTTAGTAGAGGTCAAAACCTCAGCAGTTTGACAACTTCTTCCATGAATCGTCACATGAATAAATATCATATGGCCCGGTGGGAAGCTCACCGTGCTGCAATGCGGCCTAGCGGAGCGAACCATCCACCGCCTGCCCCTTCCAGTGCATCCGCGCGCTCGTCATCTTCTAGGACTGTGGGGACAGCTGTCACACCTGTTTTTCCACCCACAACTTCCATCACTGTAACCGCAACAGGCAGTTTGCTTGGTAGGTCGTCAGTTGGTTTGGAAGGGGAAACAAGTGAGTGTGTACAGCTCTCTCAGACATCGATAGCACCAACTTTGGATGAAGGCAACATCATGTCTCCGCCTGCACTTTCCTCACAAACCTGCATTTTTCCAGGGACACCCTACTCAACACCGTCTACACACAGCAGCCAGATCTCTGTCCCTCAGATGTGGTCAAATAAAAGGCCACTTCCTGCGACCCATGACAAAGCTAAGAGGTTGACTCTATCCCTCTGTAAGCTCTTGGCTACCGAAATGCTGCCTTTCCGCCTAGTGGACACACAGGATTTTAGAGACCTTATGTCTGTCGCTGTGCCCCAGTACCAGATGCCTAGTCGCCACTACTTCTCTAAGAAAGGTGTGCCCGCGCTACACCAGCATGTCGCACACAACATCACCGCTTCATTGAGAAACTGTGTGTGTGAACGGGTGCATTTCACCACCGATACTTGGACCAGTAAGCATGGACAGGGACGTTACATGTCGCTGACTGGGCACTGGGTAACTATGGTGATAGATGGTGAAGGGTCTGCTGCACAAGTTTTGCCGTCCCCACGACTTGTGTGTCAATCCTCTGTCTGTCCAAGTTCCGCCACTGCTTCTGCATCCTCCACCTCATCTGGGTCCTCCACCTCCGCCCCAAGCCTGCCTGGTCAGGCCACCAGCGTTCTCACTGCGCAGAAGGAATCGCGCACCCCTCATTACTATGCTGGCAGCAGAGCGCAACGGCATCAGGCGGTCTTTAGCTTGACATGTCTTGGGAATAAGAGTCACACAGCTGAGGAGTTGTGGTCAGCTCTGCGGTCAGAGTTTAATAAATGGTTGTCTCCACTGAACCTGCAGCCTGGTAAGGCCGTGTGCGACAATGCTGCAAACCTGGGTGCGGCCCTTCGCCTGGGCAAGGTGACACACGTACCCTGTATGGCTCACGTGTTGAACCTTGTCGGGCAGCAATTTTTAACACAGTATCCCGGCCTAGATGGCCTTCTGAACAGGGCACGAAAACTGTCTGCTCACTTCCGCCGTTCAAGCGCCGCAGCTGAGCGACTTGCATCGCTCCAGAAGTCTTTCGGCCTGCCGGTTCATCGCCTGAAATGTGATGTGGCGACACGCTGGAATTTAACTCTCCACATGTTACAGCGACTGTGGCAGCACCGCCGTGCCCTGGTGCAATACGTCATGACGTATAGCCTGGGCCAACGAGATGAAGAGGTGGGTCAGATCACCCTGATGGAGTGGTCTCAGATCAAGGACCTATGCACCCTTCTGCACAGTTTCAACATGGCGACGAATATGTTTAGCGCTGACAATGCCATTATCAGCATGACGATTCCAGTCATTTACATGCTGGAACACACGCTAAACACTATTCGGAGTCAGGGGGTGGGACCACAGGAAGGGGATGAACTACAGGAGGATTCATATGCGCAAGACACAACAACATCACCAAGGTCCAGACGTTCATCATCACCAAGGCGCCAGGCATGGGAGCATGGGGTACAGGGATCAACAAGGGTGCATGGTAGCAGGCGAGATGTTGAGGAAGGTGCAGGAGGACATGAAGAAATGGAGGACGAACTGTCCATGGACATGGAAGACTCAGCAGATGAGGGAGACCTTGGTCAAATTTCAGTTGAAAGAGGTTGGGGGGAGATGCCAGAGGAAGAAAGAACGGTTAGCACCTCTATGCCACAAACACAGCGTGGACTTGGTCCGCATGGCTGCGCAAGACACATGAGTGCCTTCTTGTTGCACTACCTCCAACATGACCCTCGTATTGTCAAAATTAGAAGTGATGATGACTACTGGCTTGCCACACTATTAGATCCCCGGTACAAGTCCAAATTTTGTGACATAATTCCAGCCATAGAAAGGGACGCACGTATGCAGGAGTATCAGCAGAAGCTGTTACTCGATCTTAGATCCGCTTTTCCACCAAACAACCGTGCAGGTGCAGGGAGTGAATCTCCCAGTTGTAACTTGACAAACATGGGACGGTCTCGTCATCTTCAACAGTCTACACGTACCAGTAGGACCGTATCTGGTGCTGGTAACAGCAATTTTATGGAATCTTTTCATAATTTTTTTAGACCCTCCTTTGCAAGGCCACCAGAGACAACAAGTCTGACACATAGTCAACGGCTGGAGAGGATGATACAGGAGTATCTCCAAATGAACATCGATGCCATGACTGTGCAACTGGAGCCTTGCTCCTTTTGGGCTTCAAACCTAGAAAAATGGCCAGAGCTCGCAACTTACGCCTTGGAGATTTTGTCGTGTCCAGCTGCCAGCGTTGTCTCTGAACGTGTCTTCAGTGCTGCTGGGTGTGTGCTGACAGTTAAGCGCCCGCGTCTGTCCAGTGACAATGTGGACAGACTGACGTTCATCAAAATGAACAAGTCATGGATCCAGAAGGAATTTACAACCCCTGTGTCATCCTGGGGAGAGTAAATGCTTGTGGATTTGGAATGTGCTTGATGCAAATCTAGCTGTGAAGTGTACAACTAGGGCACAAGTGCTGCCACTGAATGGGTGGGTGTGTGTGGGGCACAATTTTTGGAAAAAAGGGAGACTCCGCTTGGAGTAACCCTTGCTTACATTGTTTTTAAAAGAAGCCAAGATGAACAAGTCTTGGTTCAGCAAAGACTTTATCTACCTACCCCGGTGTCATGCTGGGGACGGTTAATTATGGCGTATTTTTGAATGTGCTTGATGCAAATCAAAACATCCTGTTTGCAACTAGGGCCCAAGTGCTACCACTGAAGGGGTGAGTGTCTGTGTGGCCCAATTTTTGGAAAAAAGGAAGACTCCGCTTGGAGTAACCCTTGCTTACATTGTTTTTAAAAGAAGCCAAGATGAACAGAGCTGGGATCAGGAAAGACTTTGCTACCCCGGTGTCATCCTGGGGACGGTTAATTATGGCGTATTTTGGAATGTGCTTGATGCAAATCTAGCTGTGAAGTATACAACTGGGGCACAAGTGCTGCCACTGAATGGGTGGGTGTGTGTGGGGCACAATTTTTGGAAAAAAGGGAGACTTCGCTTGGAGTAACCCTTGCTTACATTGTTTTTAAAAGAAGCCAAGATGAACAAGTCTTGGTTCAGCAAAGACTTTATCTACCTACCCCGGTGTCATGCTGGGGACGGTTAATTATGGCGTATTTTTGAATGTGCTTGATGCAAATCAAAACATCCTGTTTGCAACTAGGGCCCAAGTGCTACCACTGAAGGGGTGAGTGTCTGTGTGGCCCAATTTTTGGAAAAAAGGAAGACTCCGCTTGGAGTAACCCTTGCTTACATTGTTTTTAAAAGAAGCCAAGATGAACAGAGCTGGGATCAGGAAAGACTTTGCTACCTACCCTGGTGTCATCCTGGGGACGGATAAGAATGGCGTATTTTGGAATGTGCTTGATGCAAATCTAGCTGTGAAGTGTACAACTAGGGCACAAGTGCTGCCACTGAATGGGTGGGTGTGTGTGGGGCACAATTTTTGGAAAAAAGGGAGACTCCGCTTGGAGTCACCTTGAGGTGTTTTACATGACTTTAGAAGGGCGTGCCATGCCTATATCTGTGTCTCCTCTTTTTCTTTGTCCAGCTCTTTTGTTTTCGCATGAGTATATGTCCTTGTCACTTTTCCCATGTGTTTGAGTTGTTTGTCACCTTTTGGACACCTTTGAGGGTGTTTTCTAGGTGTTTTTCTGTGTTTGTGATTGCCTGCCATTGTTTCCTATGCAGTTCGAGTTCGGTTCGTCGAACGTTCGACGAGCCGAACTCGAACGGGACCTCCGTTCGGCGAACCGGCCTCGAGCCGAACCGGGACCGGTTCGCTCATCTCTAGTCCCTGCACTTCACAGCGTTAGTTACATGCCGCTGATCTTCACCCGCTTCTCCCCCTTGGTCTTTTCGCGCCACTCCTTCTCGCCGGCCAATAAGTTTAATTTTCCGACTTCCGGCTTTGCTTTACGGCCGTGTTCCCAGGGGGCGGGGCTTCAGTTCTCGTGCTCTTTTCGTGGGCAAGAAGACTCTGGCAGGAATCTTCGCGCCAAAAGATGGCGGCAAGATGGCGGATTTTGAAAACTTTGCAACGGATCACCGCTGACTTCACTTCAAGGCGCACTTCCACAAGATAAGTGGATGGGTAAGTATCCTGTTCGTGATGCCAGAAATCGAGATGTACCGCCCCGTGCTCGGCAGCCGAGCCGCTCGGATCCGGACCTTCAGTGGGTGGCTCGAGGGTTTCCAGACCCGGGGATCCTGAGGTCACGTCGATCAAAAAGGGGTTTGTGGACGTATGTGTTTAAGTTCGTGACGCCACCCATGGGATGTGGTGAAGGTAGACACCACCGCTGCAGCTATGGGGCACCCGGGGGAGATGTTTGGCAGCAAGTTGGTAACCCCTCCGTGGGCAGGGATGGTGGCCCCGGGACCCGTTGGGGGTGTTTGGCGGTGCAGGTAGATGGGCGGCCGGAGGGCACTGATGTATTCACAATTAGTAAACACACGAGTCTCTGGTAAACCAAGATGATGGTGGTCGGTGCCCACAGCCGGCTGCAGTCTGGTCCCCCACCCGGTCTGTGGTCTCTGCCTTTCTCCTGCACCTGTTTGTGATGGTGGACTACCTGCGCTTGCAACTTCAGGAGTCCGCTCCCGGCTTTTGGTTGCCTGAGGAGCCCTTTGCCCGCAGACGCTGCCCCGTGGGATCTCTGTGCCGTCTGCCACCTAGCCAAGGTACCAGGGCTCAAACCCTGGCACCGTTCAACTTGAGCTTCTCCTCCTGCTGGAGCTACACATAGCCCCCCGCTTCCACTTCTCTCAACTTGAACTGCCAACTTGAACTCCAACTTAGAACTCCAACTTAGAACTGACTGTTTTTCCGCCCGGGCTGTCTAGACCCCTAGGTGGGCGTTTCCTAACCACCTGGTCCCACCCACTGGTGTGCCTGTCTTTCCCTGAGGGGGGTGACTAGGGTTTCAGGTCGGCGTATGGAACCCTGTGAGGGAAGTTGTTGTGCGGGGGCCTGCTGTGTGACTACCTGGTTTTGCCAGGGCGTCACATAAATACCCCCCTTCATTGAGTTGTGAGGACGTACGGCTACTCGAGCCCGGGTCCGGCTGCCACTCGAGCCACAACGATGATCCTCGACCCGAGTGTCCCGAGCAGCCCCTGTCATGGTCTGTTCCTCGTCCGCAACACAAGCCCTTATGTACCCGGAAGACCAATGCACATATAGGAAGGCAGCGCCGGGCTGCACGGTTGCTGCTCTCTTATTCTTAGGGATCCCTGTGTGTGGATTCGACTCTGTGTGGGGTGCTTGTGTCGCGCCCCAAGAGCAGCCGAGCCACTCGGATCCGGGTGGTCGGTAGCTTAATAAGATGGCAGGGGCTATTTACAAGGAATAATAAAGTTAATGCTCGTGACGCCACCTGTGGTAGTCCGGCAAGGGAATTGATGCTGCCGCTGCCGCTTGTGAGGTACTGGGGCTGATGGGATCAGCAGCGAGTGTGTTAACCTCCTTTACAGGTAGGGTAAACCCCAGTGTCCTCTAGGATGCTGGATGAGGTGCAGGCTGAAAGGAATGCAAGCAGGCAAAGTCCGAGTGAAACAGGGAGTCTTTACTGATGATTTACTCACAGGTTACACTCCCCTGGTGCTGGGGACAGATTTTTGGTTCCCTTTGTCCCGGCTCTGTCCGTGTAGCCTGGCTATGGCCTCCTCCGTGCACTCTTGTGGCATGGCTCCCTCCTGGCTTGGAACACTTGAAAGGCCACTAAAGGGTGGTGAGGAGCTCTGGAAGTTTCCTCACCGAGCAGATTCTGGCAGAAGGCTTGAAGCTTTCCTACTTCTCCCCTCGGGTTCTGCACCTGGTTGTGTGCACAGCTCTGTCAGAGTCCCTTGCAGACCCCGCAGCCAGCTGCTTCTCCCCTGGGCATTGTGCGATTCATCCTTAGGCCTCACACCCAGACCTGACACCCCACCGGGTGTTCTCCTCCTTCCTTCTGCTCTCCCCTCTCTCACCCACCAACTCCTCCTCTTCCCTCCAGGGACCTAACTACAGGAGGGTTGGATTTACACCTCCTTGGCAACCTCCACTTCCTGGGCCGGCTATACACCATAGGACGGCCAACCCTCTCAACCTGTGTCTCTGTCATGCCCTCTAATGGTCCAGGGTGGTGTTGTGTAAGTGTTTTAGGTGTGTGCGGGTTTAGCCAGAGTTAGGACTCTAGGAACCAGGTTGCAGATCTTAGTAGCTTGACCGCAAGGGCGCTACACTTGGCACTCACTTGCATTCCTGGGACTCCATTTGCCTTCCTGGGATCAGATCCAAAGACCGCTGTAAAGGAACCAGGCCACGCGGCCAGTCTTTGACCTTTCCTCGCGCCTGTGTATTATAGTATCAAAGTGCGCGTGTGGAGTATGCATGTGAATGAAGTAGGACGCATCATGCTCAGAGGGCTGGGCAGGAGGACGGCGATCGCAAAAGATGGAGGAGGTGCCGAACTGAGAGCAGCGACACCCATCAGATCGGACCGCCCCCTTGGTGAGTTATACAGAACCGCTTGGGCTCTTATATGCAGTATTCTAGACATTTCCTTCATTTGGTCAATTATGTTTCAGGTGTACGTGGAAGAGAAGTGTGGACAGACGCTGTATGGATGCGTACAAAGCCCCTGCGACTTGCTGCTTTCAGGTAAGAGGCGCTCCATTTATCAACATATAGTGCCACTGTGTAAAGGACATTACACAAATTCTCCTAGAGGAATACTTCTAATGCTGAGAAGCAGTTGTCAAATTCATAGCATGAAGAAATCCTTTGTAGAAATTCACAGGCATATGGTGCCATATTCAGGTTATGTACAACACAGACATTGCCTTGAGCAGTAGTATGGTACATTAGTGTGCATACGTTCTGAGAGGCACTTTGCCAGAGGCTGATAGTAACAAAAGCCTATTACTCGGAGTCTCCCCCATGTCTATAAACTGTTTATGACTCAAAAACAGGAATATTCAACATCTACATTAAAAGGCTCTATTGTCTGGCCGGGCCCAGAGCTAAATCTGATAGAGCTCTTGACTTTATCTGATACCTACTTGCCATCTTTAAAAGTATGGACATCAAAAAAATGGAAGTTGTTGGTCAGCAATCAATGAGCGGGTCTTCTGTTAAAAGAGGTACAGGAGAACCATGCATTTTGGAGATGACTTGTCTTCTTTGTCAGGTTAGTATCATCATTACAGTAGAGATGTCAGCATTGCGGTATAAGTAACAGTTACAGATTAATGCATCTTTAGGGGGTAGAGGAAATAGTATGGCAGTGAGACAATCTTCCTAAGATATTACTGAGACTTCCAAGTGCTATATTAGCATGAAAAATGTACACATTATAGTAATAGGCTTTGAAAAGCTTTGACAAGGAAGAATTATTTTTACATACACTGACATGCAAAAGGGTAACAATGTTTTGAACTTTTGACTTTCAGGCTCCATATCTCACCATCCACTACAGCTTTCAACGTGAGACGGCCTTCATTTTATAGACATTCATCTTGGCTATCTCATACATAAATTTGACTTGCAATTATTTAGCATATAATCAGTTATGTAGATTCTTGTCATGTCACTGTATTGTTACCGTTTTGCTCCTGGTGGTGGAAACATCTTTTTATTCCTGTATATTACAAATTACAACTTGTTTTCACATTCACTAATAGCTCAGTGTGTTAGTAGGTTGATTCCCAAGCAAAAGGTCTCTGGTATGAATCGAAGAGCAGCCATGAAGATTTCCCAAGAAAAGGGAAAGTGCATCATCCAGCTCATTGATAGCGGTCTCTCGGGCAAGAAAATTTCCAGAGTGCATCATGTGAGGCCATGACAGCTGGAAGAATATGAAATGAAATCTATTCAACCATTCAAAAGCCAAGAGAGATGGACATCCAAGCAAAGTATCGGAGTCAATAAGTCTGCTCATCACAAGGTCTATCAGTTCTGGCGTAAGAAACACTGCAGTGGAGATGGCTTATATGCTTCATAATAGTGAGACCACAGATGTCCATGCAAGCACCATGCGACACACATTACACAAATCTGGAATGGTGGCCCGAAAGAAGGTGAAGAAGCCGGAAATTCAATATCATCATAAGAATCATCTGCTCGAGTTTGCAAATAAGTACAAAACGTGGATGGTAGAAGACTGGAAACGGGTAATTTAGAGCAATGAGACAAAAGTCAATAGACAGCTCTGATGGGTGCAAATGGGTCTCAAAGAAACAAGAGATAAAGAGACTACAGATCAAGAAATTGAAGGACCTGTCAAGTTTGGTGGAGGAAACCTGATGATATGAGGTTGTTTCAAAGCCAAAGGCATTGGATGCGTGACCAAGATCAATGGTAGTCTCAATGCTGAGCTTTATGTGAGTACCCTACAAGAAAAGTTACTTCATACACTCGAGTACTATGGATAGGAAAAGGACGACACAGTGTTCAAGCAGGACAATGGCCCAAAGCATATGTCAAGATTGGTGAAGAAATGGCTCAACGACAGTGAAGTAGAGGTGTTGGATTGTCCCTACAGTCCCCAGACCTCAACCCAATTGAACACTTGTGGGAAGAGTTGAAGAAAAGGCTGTATACCCAAGTGAGCCGACCAGTATACACCAACACTGGGAACGTGTAGAAGAGACCTGTGATCAACTGTCAGTTGAGACATGCTTGAATATGATTACAAGCATGGCCAGAAAGATTGAGGCAGTGATGAAAGCCTATGGTATATTTACAAAATATTAACAAAATAATACAAAGAAACATTTTTTTTTTTAGTAGCAAAACAGTAACAATGCAGTGACATGACAAGAATCTGCAAACTAATTCATATGCACAATAGTTGCAATTCAAATTTATGTATGAGATAGCCAAGATGATTGTCCTATAAAATAAAGGTCGTCTCACACTCAAATCTGTGGTGGATGGTGAGATATGGAGCCTGAAAGTCAAAAGTTCAAAACATTGTTACCCTTTTGCTCGTCAGTGGATGTTAACAGTTAGGCCTAAGAAACACAGCATGAAAATCGGAGCGAGTGGAAAGCGATAAAACATCACATTTCACTCAGACCAATATTAACCTATGTGCCAGCACCCATGAGCGATTATTTTCTCAGCCCTAATCGGACCGAGAAAACAGTCGCAGAATGCTGTGACTGTACTGCGATCCTTGTTTCTTTCACACCCATTCAAGTCTATGGGGCGAGAGAAAAATCGCAATGCACTCGCAGTACACCGGTGTACTGCGAGTGCAGAGCGAGAATGGCAATTTCCGGGAATGGAGGAGTGAGGGAGAGAAATCCCTCCCTCTCCGCCGCAGCACCGGCCCGCCCCTCCTCAGCGCCGGCCCGCCTCTCCTCAGTGCCGGCCCAGCCCCCGCAGCTGTGGTCCGATCGCACGATCGGACCTCAGTCGCAGTGACACTCGCATGACACTCGGCTCGTGCTGTGCTGCCAAAAAAAAAATTAAACTGAGTTTCAGTCTGCAATCTTAATTCCTTCACTCTTTTTCAGAACCCCCTTGATAAGCAGTTTGCAGCCTGGTACAAGATTCTGATTTTTCATTTGGGGTGATTGTCTCTCCCAGTAATATAGGCTTGATGAGAGCTCTGTTTGTTTGTCTCAAATATCAGCACTGCTTCTACCCTGTACTTATTTACTCCATATGTGCATTATTCTTTTTTCTGTCTTTTCTACTCTCATGCCGTGGAAATCAGCGTAAAATTTCCTCTCTGCTGCTATCTTTAAGGCTACAGACATTGGTAAAACATGTGTCACGGGTGTATCACGGGTGACAGACAGTCATGTCATTTCTGGCAATAGAAGGTCACAGCATTTGGCTGCGCAAAATTCTCCCTGACTTTCTATTGTCCCTGCTGTTAATATTCATTGTACTAGGTAGCTTTCCTCCTGGGTTTGCATCTCTTCCCCTTTAGGACCCTGCGGAGCTCTCCTTCCATCCAGCTACTGAATATTCTCAGTATTCTCCATGCGCTCAAATACTTCCATCTTCCCTGGACTTGTGTGCTAGTGATATTAATCAGTTCATTCAAGCGCTGGTTGCAAGCAGGTGGCTTGCACTCTTCTGTGGTATTGTTGCTGTAGAAAAATGGTAGCATTTTTTGTAAAAACTATTTAGAAAGTTTCTTAACTTTGTATTTAGGAAGCAAAAAAAGAATTAAAAAAAGTGTCTGCCAAATGTGTGCATTGTCTCTAAAAAAAAGTTGGTCCAATAGGGCTGTATAATGTGTCAAGAATAAATAATAAGATATGATATAGGCAAAGAGAAGGAAAGAGCAGCTTCAACTGTGCAAAAAAAAAAAAGTTTGACCTATTTTTTCACATTTACCAGTTGTCTATATTCTCATTGTTTTTAACTGTCATTATACATCCACCTTCTGTACATCTCTATTTCTCTGGCTGTCAATTTACCTGCTCATCTGTCTACAGTTGCCATATTCTCTTTTAAAACTGCTAAAGAAGAGATTTTTCCTATTTTCAGCAAAAATGCCATAAGTCCTATATAAAAGAATTACATTTTATAATCTGATAAAATATAATTTTTTTTTTTAAAAAAAAAAAGGGTAAAATACAAATTTATAACTTGTATGTAGCCAAAGTAAATAAATGATAAGTGGCCTTCCATGGGTAATACACATATTGCTCTTGGGTTCTTGCACCTAACACTAATTTGTCTGCTCCCTTCATGTAAATATAAATCTAGATAATGGTGTGTTTGTGAGCAGTAGGCCAGCCCTCGGTCATTTCCACCCGGCAGGAGGCCGGGGGAACCTCGATTAAAGTAATTAGGCAGAAATAATCCTTTTCGTTGAAAAGCGAATGAAAGGCATAGACATCGGCAACATTAACCATATCGGTGCTTGCATTTCAGATGTTTCATTATCAGAATGAAGAACAAAGCAAGAATGTGTAGGCCGCAGAAAGAGCGCTTTGACTCTTTGGTTGCCGTAGAAAGCTAATTTGCCGGTTAAAACATGAAATCATTATTAAGTGTTATGACTTCACCCATACACTCTCACGGGGATGGACAAACCAGGAGAGATGTAAAACCGGAAACCCACAGGTCCCAAAACAGGCTAGTACCGGATTATAAGAAGCACCCCAAATTTAGAGCAAAAAAATTGGGGTCCGTCTTCTAATCTGGTGGTGTTTTACCGGAAGAGAGTGGCAGCAGGGGTCACAGGAGGCAGGGGCAGTTGTTGAGACTGGCGGTGTGGCAGCAGTGGTGGAGCGGAGGTCACATTAGGCAAGGGCGGTTGTGTAGCAGGGCGGTACGGCGGGTGTCCCAGATGCTTGGCGACGCTGTGAGGCAGAGAAAAAGTCCAGGAACTGTCAGCAGTGCTGTCTTCAAAAATATGGCTCCCGGAATTGGCACGTACGCAGATTGAGTTATCGGCTCAATGACAATGATGTTCACTGCTGGGACATCAATGGGCCAGAGGTGGTGCATACGCAGATGAAATCTTGAGCCGAGAGCGCCCTTATTTGAAGCCCGCACTGCCAATGTCTTCAGATGGTTCCTGCCTTACTGACCGCCACACAGACCAACGCCAGCAACCACACAGAACAGTGTCTTCCACCACTCACAGCAGTGCTGCCCACCGCACAGAGCAGCGCTGCTCGCCACACAGAGAAGCACCGCCAACCACACAGCCCACAGCATCACCCCTGCCTCCTGTCCTCCACCACCCCCTGGTAAGCTACATTCAGATTACAAGATGCACCCCTCATTTTCCTCCCAAATTTTTTAAGTGCATCTTATAATCTGAAAAATATGGTACTTGCCCTAGACTTGGCCTTGATTTGTCCCTGCCTGACAATGGAGGTTGGCACCCTAAGATCACGTAATGGCGTCCCCACTCATTGACGGATGACCTAAGCTATAAACTAAGTGTAACACAAAAACAACAATAAACATAAATGAAGTGCACACAAGCAGAGCGTGATATACAGGGCTAGGAACGAGCAAACACAGTTGTACAGGAATTATGGAATCCAAGAAACCAAAAAGAATAACACAATACATGCAAACCTTAACAAACCTAAACTAAGCAAAATAGGAGACAATTTAGAAGGGATTCACACAAACTGCAAGGAATAGCAATACAGATGTTTCAGTACGAAAACCTTAACAAAGGGGCTTAGGGCTCCAGACAGCCATCCATTCAGAAATATTGCCAGCGCTGAGACATGTGACTAAGAAATATAAATAGCCCCTCCAAAAATGTGATTTGGCAAAACAAGCGAGAAAGTGCACACACCTGGATAGAAGTGAAACAGGAAGGTAGAACATTAGAAAGAAAGACAAGTGATCCTTCAGCTGTTGAACAAACGCAAAACAGGTTGTGGACCAATCAAGAGGCAAGCCGCCCAACAACCAGAGATCACCGGTTCGAAACCCAGACTAGAGCAATGACAATAAGAGCAATCTCTATGGTATCCTAAAAAAATGGCTTCTTAACATGCCAAAAAGGGGACCATAAAAACTAGCAAATAACCAATTTGGAAGAAAACTCTTCCACTCTTCCTGTTACTTAGATGATGGTGGTGAACAAAAAAAAAGCCAAGAGGATCTTCCATTTAAGGGGCCTTTGTGGCAAGTCATTTTCGAGTCCACTTACCAAAGTTTTTGAAGGCTGCATTGAGAATGTAATTAGAACTTATTGGTTTCTGATTGAAACACATAAATATATAAGTGATTTTTTTTGTTTAGTTAACTAATGGGCACATCCGGCCAAGCATGACTAGTGCAGGAAAGCTTTTAAAGAAGTCCTTCCATGCACATTTTTATCCTCTTAATATATTGCAGTCATCATATTATATATCAGTGTGTACTTGCAACTACTCATTTTGCCCTTCTACCCAGTTAATTCTTCTTTTTAATGGAAAAAAGACTGTTCTATGACATTGCATGATTATAAACAGACAAGCTGAATCTTTCTAGGCTTATTTAAAAATTGGAAGTCTCTTTACCCTGCTTGAGTTATCAATGATAAAGTCAATGGCAGAGGGTAGGAGTGGAGCAGTTGGGTCAATAGTTGAAGAGGAGAATGAATAATGCAGGGAAAATGACTTCATGTTTCTATATAGAGCAAATAAAAGAGAAAAGAGAAGAATTAACTGGGTAGAAAGTCATGAGCCTTTGTAACACAATGATATATAATATGATGATTGCAATATATTAATAGGATAAAAAATTTGACAGGATTGCTTCTTTAATTTAAGTGGACTTCCCATGAAGAGAAACTCTGGCAAATGGACATTAGAAGAAGGTTCAATGGTTCTACTGTTAGCCAAGCAAAGAGAAACTTTGCATTAATGCCATGTAACACTATAGTTGCTGTAGGTGTAATAGGCAGACAAGGATTCTTTGCCAAAATCAGCTATTAAAAGTGAGTACTGGTATTGACTTCTTTCAGAAAGGGTTTTTATCTGACAAAACTAATTGTATAAAAACTTCTAGACACTTGGGACTAAAACATCCAGAGGGTTGTTCAATTAGCCCACATAGCAATTGACACCTTTTTCTGCATACATGATCATCAGGTAGGGCTGTCAATCACCGTGTGTGGGGTCGAACACCACTCTAAACTCCCTAACACTAAAGACCCATTTAGACAAGCTGATTTTGGCCAGTTAATGAGCACTAATCGATTTCATACAAGTTGTTCTACTGGATAGAGAAGTTGGGAACTATTAGATGCAATTAGATGCAAAAAGAGGAGTACAGATACAGAGGATCTGCTGCTCCTAGCAAGGCCGGATTCACACATCTGTGTTTCGTAGACCAAATACGGATAGCGCTGTACAGACTGTCTGCTAGTCTCCTGAACTGAAATCAATAGCATCATGGGCACTAAATATTACTCCAAGATTTACAGATCTCTTCCTATGTGTGTACACGGAAAAACCTGTCAGATCCAGGCTTATTTTTTTATGAGGGTCTTAAAGGGAATCTATCAGTAGGTTCAACCATTCAAGGCTGACTATATGCGAATTTAGGGCATAGAAAGTTGAAGAAAATGATATCTTGTTATCTACAGTACAATCCAATGTTTTATTCAATAGAAATCTATGTTTTTCTTAATATTTAAATGAGCTGTTAAGGTCTTGACAATTCCACAGAAAGAGAACGGCCGCACCAACCTCCTCACTTGTGCAAGCGTGAATCACTAATGCAGGATCAGGGCAGGGATCCTCCATCCAGCTGGCTGAGAGGTGCTCGTCCAAAATACTTTAGAGTTCAATAATAGAGTCCATGTCAGAAAGAGGACGGCACTCACCAAAATCCAGTAGATTCTTTATTAGAAAAGGTGCAGTAAAAGCGGCAGGAGTAGAGCTGTCAGCAGGCCCCCTCACGGACGACGGCCGTTTTGCGTATGAATAGATCCGAGGAAGCGTATTCATACGCGAAACTGCTGTCATCCATGAGGGGGCCTGCTGACAGCTCTACTCCTGCCGCTTTTACTGCACCTTTTCTAATAAAGAATCTACTAGATTTTGGTGAGTGACGTCCTCTTTCTGACATGGACTCTAGAGCTGCTAAGGTCTGCCTGAGGAACCGCTTCCAGGGCTTATTTTAAATTAAAGGGGGCGTTACCAAAGTGAATATGTAAATCAGGAGAGCAGACTGTCAGTCATTACATGTCTCAGACTGGTAATTCCCCTTTCCTGTAAAATAGGCTCTAGGGTAGATTCTTTGGGAGACCTGTGTACAACGCATAGATCTAAACAACTAATTTACATATTAATAAAACCATAGATTTCATTGGAATAAAACAACAGATCACAGATTTCAACATATAATTGTATTCAATTTTCTATGACCCACATGCTCATATAAATGGCTTAGGAGGGTAGATCCTACTGACAGATTCAAATTCCAAGATTTTTTAATTTAAAGCCTATAAGTCAATTTTTTACATATTTAAGGCTCCCGCTCGGTGCCATAGCTAAACTTTTGGTGGCACAATTCAGCAGGGAACCCATGTACTACAGCAGGAACAGGATTTTAGTATAGCGTTTGCATACGTAAGTCTCATTCTAAAGTTAGTTTGTTTGGGTATCGAATTTAATCTCTGTCACAACCCACCGGGGGGGTCACTCAGAAATCCCCCGCGCTGGCTACCAGTACGTCACAATCGGGGGGTAACAAGTGGGGGTCACCCCTCCTTTATACCTCCCGACCGACAGAGCACGTGATGCGCTCTCTAGCGCCCCTCTTATAGTCAGGCTAATTATGGAATTGCCCGACAATAAGCAAGGAGGCCGCTATACTACTTATGCCGATTATTGAAGGGTCCCCGGTGAGAGTAGGGTATATATTCCCCCGACCTCCGCGGGCGGAATATATAAAATCTCCCCGAATCTCACTGGCCTCCCCACAATAATCCTTGGCACGAACTCGCTGCCACCAACCGATTTACGGTAACTATTAGCCGAACACACAGACGTGGGATTCAAGATCGAGATAACAGAACAGCCCAAGATTAATTATATAATTTAATCAGCCTAAAGCACACTAGAACTACAATATATACAATAGGGAATCTACAGAATATACATATGTCAGAGTACAGTTACAGATAAAGCATGGTTTACAACAGGTATGAAATTCAATCAGTTACCTTGTGCGTCTGGCCACAGGGGGGCGCTGTAGACCAGGTTTCCAGGAACTCTCTCACAGGTCTTTCCCAACCAGGCCCCCGAGCAGAAGAACACTGGAAAATGGCCGAAGTAGGGTTATCAACCTGGGCAATCCAGGTCCCCTCCTACCTTAGTGACCTCACAGGGAAGCACTGCCACTCCCCCTGCATGGATCAGAATTATCCAGCAAAGGGGATATTGGCCATAACTTTGCCTGGGAGCGTCGTAGGCAGACGCCAATGCTCTCATTGTGACAGTTATGAATTTAGCTACAGAACGAGGGGACTCATGACCTGTCTGCCAGTTCCCCATTGGCTGATATCACGCCTGGGGCATTTCCCAATGTCCTGCTCCCATAAAAAGGGGGTGCCGGCATCGTCCACATGCGGAGACACCATTTTTATGGTTGCCATATTTATCGGAAATATGGCTTGCGAGATATGAACCATTTTTTACTGGAGTCGTTCTGTCTGGCTATTTCCATAGCCTTGCTAACTAGCTAGCAGCTCCTACTACAGGGTGACGGCAGGGAGTCATCCTGTGTCCATTGTCCTAAAGCCACCTAATTTCCATATCACAGGACATGGCCATGGGATTTGTTGCTAAACCAGTTGTGTGAAGGAAAGGGGGGGTGACGCCAGGAGAGGGCTTCCTGACATACTTGAATATCATGATTTATCGTCATATCTCCGGATTTACCTCACACCTCCCCCCTTTTGAGGGCGCTAGGGGGCAGCACACTCCGGTGTTCCCCCGTGCGCCCGTCCGCGACCTCTCCTTGTCGGGACAGCCCGTCTGCGTTACCGTGGTCACGGCCCCTTTTTTGGCGAATGGTGAAGTTGTATTGCTGGAGCGCAAGGCTCCATCGCAACAGTCGCCCATTCGTCCCAGAGACGGTGTGCAACCAGCTGAGGGGATTGTGGTCCGTCTCCACGATGAAGTGGCGCCCGTATAGATAGGGTTGCAGACGCTGCAGGGCCCACACTATGGCCAGGCACTCCTTCTCCATCGTGGAATAGGCAACTTCCCTTGGTAACAGCTTCCTGCTCAGGTACAAGACTGGGTGCTCTTGGCTCGCAGAGTCCACCTGGCTGAGCACCGCACCGAGGCCGAAGTCACTGGCGTCGGTCTGTACTACAAACGGCCGCGTGAAGTCGGCTGCCTGTAGCACGGGCGGGCTGGACAGGGCGTCCTTTAGGGCCCGGAAGGCTGTCTCGCAGTCCATTGTCCAATCGACTGCAGAGGGCAGCTTCTTCTTGGTGAGGTCCGTCAAGGGCTTTGCCAGGCTACTATAGCATGGAACAAACCTCCTATAGTACCCAGCGGTCCCCAAGAAGGACATCACCTGCTTCTTGGTCCTGGGGGTGGGCCAGGATGCGATGGCTTCCACTTTCTCAGGCTCGGGCTTCAGTGTTCTCCCACCTACCCGGTGACCGAGGTACTGGACCTCGCTCATGGCCAGCTGACACTTTCCCGGCTTGATGGTCAAACCTGCCCGGTGGATCCGCCTGAGCACCTGTGCTAGATGCTCTATGTGGTCCTCCCAGGTGGGACTGAAGACGGCAATGTCATCCAGGTACGCGGCCGCGTACCCTTCAAGTCCCTTGAGCAGGGTGTTGACCATCCGCTGGAAAGTGGCAGGGGCATTCCTCATCCCGAATGGCATCACCGTTGACTCGTACAGTCCAAATGGGGTAATAAAGGCAGAGCGTTCCCTGGCCTTGCGAGTCAGGGGGATCTGCCAATATCCCCGGCTCAGGTCCATGATGGTCAGGTACTGAGCCCCGGCCAACTGATCGAGCAGGTCATCGATGCGTGGCATTGGGTACGCATCGGCGACCGTGACCGCATTGAGCCCCCTGTAGTCCACGCAGAACCGAGTGGTTCGGTCCTTCTTAGGGACGAGGACTACAGGCGAGGCCCAAGCGCTGTTGGATGCCTGGATCACCCCCAGCTTCAGCATCTCGTCAATCTCCTGGCGCATGTGTTGCTGCACCTCCAGGGAGACCCGATATGCTGAACGCCGGATCGGGGGATGATCCCCAGTGTCCACGTGATGGACAGCCAAGTCAGTCCTTCCGGGCTGGTTGGTAAACAACCCCCGGAAGGGGAGGAGGGTGGCCCACAGCTGGGACCGTTGGTCTTCCAAGAGCTGGTGGCCAACCTCCACATCCTCAATGGATCCGCCTGCCCTAACCTGGGCTAGCATATCCAAGAGGGTTTCCGCTTCTCCCTCCTCGGGCAGGTTGCACACGGGGAGCGCACATGCCTCCCGCTCATGATGTGCCTTCATCATGTTCACATGGAAGGGCTTCCGCCTTCCACGGGCAGGGTCCAGGGTGACCAGGTACGTTACAGGGTTGAGCTGCTGGTACACGAGGTATGGGCCTTCCCAGGCTGCCTGAAGCTTGTCCTGTGGTACGGGGACCAGTACCCACACCTTTTGACCCACTTGGTAGGTCCTCTCACAAGCGTTCTGGTCGTACCAACGCTTCTGATCGGCCTGGGCTTGAGCCATATTGTCGTGTACCAGTTGCGTCAAGGCCTGCATTTTGTCCCGGAAGCGCATGACATACTCGATAACCGACACTCCAGGGGTGGCCAAATCCCCTTCCCAAGCCTCTTTCACCAGAGCCAGGGGGCCCCGCACACGTCGCCCGTACAGGAGCTCAAACGGTGAGAATCCTGTTGAGGCCTGTGGAACCTCCCGGTAAGCAAATAACAGGTGTGGGAGATACCGCTCCCAGTCACGCCCATGGGAGTCGACCAACATCTTAAGCATCTGCTTTAAGGTGCCATTGAACCGCTCGCACAGGCCATTAGTCTGTGGATGGTACGGGCTGGCCACCAGATGTCGCACCTGGACCTGCTTACAGAGGGCCTCCATCAGCTGGTACATGAATTGGGTCCCCCGGTCAGTGAGCATTTCCTGGGGAAAACCCACTCGGGAGAAAATCTCCAGCAATGCGGTGGCCACCTTGTCAGCCCGAATGGACGACAAGGCCACTGCTTCTGGGTACCGGGTGGCATAGTCCACTACCGTCAGTATGAAGCGTTTCCCGGAGCTGCTGGGGATGGCCAGCGGGCCGACCAGATCCACAGCCACCCTCCTGAAAGGCTCATCGATGATTGGCAGAGATACTAGTGGGGCTTTGAGGTGTGGCCCCGCCTTCCCCACTCTCTGACAGGTTTCACACGAACGGCAGTAGGCAGCCACATCGGCCCCCATTTTTGGCCAGTAGAAATGCTGGTTTAACCTGGCCTTGGTCTTAGCGATCCCTAGGTGTCCGGCCATCGGAATCTCATGTGCGATCCGCAACAACTCCGTCCGGAACGGATAGGGTACCACCAACTGTCGGTCCCTGGGCCACGCCTCCGGTGAACCCTGCTGGACCGTGGCCCGGTACAGCCGTCCTTGGTCCCAGACCACTCGCTCCGGGTCCGAGTCCGAGGGAGGCTGTGCCGCCTGCTCCTTAAGAGCTTTCAGGCTGTCGTCAGCTTCTAACGCTGCCTGAAACCCCTGACTAGATGTGGCCAGAATCGACGAGACTGTCACATCTTCAGTCAGTACCCCGGGACCTGTGTCCTGGCCTCCACCTGACTCGGCTGCCACTTGGTCAGAAGGGGAAGAGCTATCGGACCTCCGGGAGGCCCCTTGGCTTCCAGCACTCCCACTGCGGGTGACAGCGGCCACAGCCGCTGCGACCGTGGGTCGTGCCTGCTCCTCCTCCGTTCCTGACCAAGTCGCCGGTTCAGGCAGACCTACCTGGCTTCCTGACACCCCGGTTGTGGGGGAACCATGCACCGAGATCTTACCTGGGAGCACTTCCGCTCCTGGACCGGCCCCAATCTCACCTGCCTGTTCCCCTCCTGCAGCAACAGAACCCCGCTGTGAAATCTCTGGGGACCCCACATTTGCTGTGGTAGCCCCCACCCCACACACTGGTCCTCCCCCTGCAGCACCCTGCTCTCTGCTTATCCCTGCAGAGGGCAACAGATCCCAGCTCACAGGCTGGTTACTTGTAGAGGCATTGTCACACCTTTCTCTGACCCCCTCCCCTGTCACAGCTGCAGCTGCGTGTGTGTCTATGGTGTCTGTGCAAGCAGAAATATCAGAGTTCACTCCCTCCTCCCTTACATCATTCATAGATAACACATTAACATTGTTAGGAGTCATGTCAGTACGGGCTGAAGGTTCAGCCCTTGGGGGGGGGCCCAAACTGGGAGGTTATCTGCCCCAAATCTGTCCCAAGTAGCACGTTTGCAGGGATCCGATCAGTTACCCCCACCTCCCTCACCCCCCGCCCTGCGCCCCAGTCCACATAAATGTCAGCAACAGGCAGCGCCGGGTCAGTGCCTCCAATCCCGGAGACAGCGAGGGTTTTTCCAGGGATCAAGTCTTGGGGGGACACCATCTCAGGCCGCACCAGAGTCACCTCCGAGGCGCTGTCTCGCAGTCCTATGGTCACAGACCGGCCGACGGTGACAGGTTGGAAGCTGTCCAGGGACCTACCACCACCCCCACCCACACAATACACCTTGGGCGGCCCTTGGGACGGGGACGGAGCCGGGGCCTTGGGACGCTGAGGGCACATGGCCTTGAAGTGTCCAGGTAGGTTGCACTGGTGGCACCGTCTTGGTTCTGCCACGGGCCTGGAGAGGGGAGTTGAGGGGGACACCCCCTGCAGTCTAGGGGCAGGTGGGGCAGTCGCCGAATTCATCTTACCCCCTCTCCAGGTGCTGCTGGTGGCCGCTCTCCTGGCCTCAGGGGCCCGGTTGTTGGTGTAGTCATCGGCAAGGGCAGCTGTAGCCGTGGACCCCTTTGGCTTCTGGTCTCGGATGAACTGGCGGAGATCCTCAGGGCAGTTCCACAAGAGTTGCTCCGTGATGAACAAGTCCAGGATCTCCGGTCCGGTGGAAAGCTGCAGGCCTTGGGTCCAGTGGTCGGCAGCTCGGGCAAGTGCCCGCCGGTGGTCAGCCCAGGAGTCCTTTGGTCCCTTCTGTAGGCTCCGGAACTTCTTGCGGTAGGACTCTGGAGTGAGGTTGTACTGTTGGATCAGGGCCCGCTTGATGGTGTCGTAGCCCTGATCTGCCTCAGCAGGCAAGTCCCCAAGGATATCCAGGGCCTTACCCCTTAAACGGGGGGTCAGGTATTTGGCCCACTGGTCCTTGTCCAGATGGTGCTGCAAGCAAGTCCGTTCAAAAGCAGTCAAGAAAGAGTCCAAGTCTCCATCCTTCTCCAGCACTGGGAAGTCCTCAACACGGACCTTTGGAAGTTTGGTGTCTCGAAGGTCACATGTGGCTGATGAGGGCCGGAGCTGAGCTAGCTGCAGCTGGTAGTCACGGTCTGCCTGTCGCTCTCGCTCTTCACGCGCTGCCTGCCGCTCTCGCTCCGCAGCCTCACGCTCTGCGTGCCGCTCCGCAGCCTCAGCGTCACGCGCTGCCTGCCGCTCTGCCCTGCGCTCTGCCAGGAGTTCCTTGTAGCCCTTCTGGTCTCCAGCCTGGAGAAGGGCCATAGCCATTTGAAGAAGGCTATCCGAGCCTCCCAGGCTCGGTGGAATGGCACGTGGTGATCTGCGGCACGCTGCAGAGCTAGGCGATTCACTGTCCCTTTCAGAGCGGAGGGCTGGCATCTGGCTCGTTGAGGAACCTTGGGTGAGCTCCTCCTCATCTTGTCCAGCAGTGCCAGGCTGCGCAATGTCCTCGGCAGAACGGTTTTCTGGCGTCGAGCTCCTGGAGGACTCGTGGGCAACCTCCTCATTGCTGTCCACAGCACCGTCCTCCCTCTCTTCGGCTCCTGCCTTAGCATTGGCCAGTTGCATAGCTCTGCTCCTGGTGCCATCAGCCATTCTTGCAGACTTTTGGTCACTGACACAGAACTGACACCTGATGCCTCCACACACCTTACAGTATCTGCACTCTGACACTCTAGTGTTGAGCTAGTCTGAAGACCCCAGCAGCCACAGCTGCTGCAGGCAGTCTTTAGTGTCTGGGAGTATGGGTCTCACACTCACACACACTATTATCTCGATCCCACCGCTTGCCACCAATATGTCACAACCCACCGGGGGGGTCACTCAGAAATCCCCCGCGCTGGCTACCAGTACGTCACAATCGGGGGGTAACAAGTGGGGGTCACCCCTCCTTTATACCTCCCGACCGACAGAGCACGTGATGCGCTCTCTAGCGCCCCTCTTATAGTCAGGCCAATTATGGAATTGCCCGACAATAAGCAAGGAGGCCGCTATACTACTTATGCCGATTATTGAAGGGTCCCCGGTGAGAGTAGGGTATATATTCCCCCGACCTCCGCGGGCGGAATATATAAAATCTCCCCGAATCTCACTGGCCTCCCCACAATAATCCTTGGCACGAACTCGCTGCCACCAACCGATTTACGGTAACTATTAGCCGAACACACAGACGTGGGATTCAAGATCGAGATAACAGAACAGCCCAAGATTAATTATATAATTTAATCAGCCTAAAGCACACTAGAACTACAATATATACAATAGGGAATCTACAGAATATACATATGTCAGAGTACAGTTACAGATAAAGCATGGTTTACAACAGGTATGAAATTCAATCAGTTACCTTGTGCGTCTGGCCACAGGGGGGCGCTGTAGACCAGGTTTCCAGGAACTCTCTCACAGGTCTTTCCCAACCAGGCCCCCGAGCAGAAGAACACTGGAAAATGGCCGAAGTAGGGTTATCAACCTGGGCAATCCAGGTCCCCTCCTACCTTAGTGACCTCACAGGGAAGCACTGCCACTCCCCCTGCATGGATCAGAATTATCCAGCAAAGGGGATATTGGCCATAACTTTGCCTGGGAGCGTCGTAGGCAGACGCCAATGCTCTCATTGTGACAGTTATGAATTTAGCTACAGAACGAGGGGACTCATGACCTGTCTGCCAGTTCCCCATTGGCTGATATCACGCCTGGGGCATTTCCCAATGTCCTGCTCCCATAAAAAGGGGGTGCCGGCATCGTCCACATGCGGAGACACCATTTTTATGGTTGCCATATTTATCGGAAATATGGCTTGCGAGATATGAACCATTTTTTACTGGAGTCGTTCTGTCTGGCTATTTCCATAGCCTTGCTAACTAGCTAGCAGCTCCTACTACAGGGTGACGGCAGGGAGTCATCCTGTGTCCATTGTCCTAAAGCCACCTAATTTCCATATCACAGGACATGGCCATGGGATTTGTTGCTAAACCAGTTGTGTGAAGGAAAGGGGGGGTGACGCCAGGAGAGGGCTTCCTGACATACTTGAATATCATGATTTATCGTCATATCTCCGGATTTACCTCACAATCTCTTTTAGGTCTATGAGTCCATTTTTGCCATCAGTGAGGCATACATTTTCTCTTATAACAAAAAATCAAAGTTGAGATTTCCAAGCTTGTATTACCCAATATGGAGGGAAAATGGATAGCACTAGGTTGCAACAAGGATGGGGCATCTTTGTATTGCCCGTTTTTTTCCAAGGTCCAATTGACGTTAATGGGCTATGGACATGTCTCCATTTTTATTTGGGATTACTGGTCTACACAAAAAGGGAGCATGAGAAAAAAGGTACAGAATATGATGAATATATATTCTATCTGTGTAAAAGAAGAGAACCCATAAGAAAAAACTGATGCCTGAATGAGGCTTAACTTTGAGAGTGGGAACTTGATCTTGATCTTAACGGTTTAAGACCCATGTAGTCACAGTGCTCCCAGAACCATGTCAGCCACAGTGTCTCAAAAGTGCCATTAAAACAGTGCAGGCCATAGTGTCCAGTGGCAGCAACAAAGGCCGAATTTACAAATTACTAACAGCCAGTTTCCCAACTGGACAGTTACAGTTCACGCAACCTCCACTTCTCCGACTTCTCATCCTCACCATGTCCCAAAACAGTGCCAAGCAGAGACCTAAGGACAGGAACATCCAAAGAACCAACATTTAGTGCCATTGACAAAATTGGAAGCAAACACTACTCCCAGGTTGAAGTTGAGATCCACGTGCCCCATAGCTATTGTGTCTACAGAAACAAATCCACCACAGAGTGTCTATCATGGAGACAGCCAGGGAGATCACGTAGATATCCCACCATTGCCACCAATATGTCATGGAGAGCACTTCAATGCCTCCAATAATCTGAGCAATATGCAATTTACATACAAATGTTGGATGATATGACGACTGTTTTCACGACTAGGCTGATTGGAAAACTCACAATGACCATATAGTAAATATACAACCCATTCCAACGTATGGAATATATAACTCGTTCCCTGCCAAGCTCCACAATAACCCAAGAAAAACTACTAGCTGCCACCACAAATCGTTCATATGGGCCAATTGAACACCGGTTACAGGGAGCGTATGGCTTCTGGGATGCGCTTTATAAAGCAAGAGAAACTAAGCTATTCAATTTTCTTTAATCATAAAGTAGGAAAAGTTTATAAAAATATCCAAAAGAAGTTACAAAGGGGAACAAAACCATACAGTATATACAATTACATAAACTAAAAAGGAATAACAAAAGGCGGGGAAGGTCCATGGTTATTGGGCCCTTCTCAGCCTAAAAATAGCAGCCTGCAGCTGCACCAGAAGTGGGGCATCACATTAAATTCTCCAATTCTGGCACTTCACCTTGACCCTTCACAATGCCGTTGTGCCTTGGTAATCGGCGTAATGGTCTTGGGGTTCATGTCAGCTGTGAAGTGCCTAGAAAAACAAATGACATCAAGCCCTGTGGCTAGTAATAGAGAGGTGTTTATCAGATAGCCCCATTAATAGCCAAGTAAAACACAAAAAAAAATCCTTATTGAAATAAACACTCCCAGATAATTTCCCTTGTTTAACATTTTGTTAAAAAAAACCTAAATAAATCCCTTGCAGATCTGACGTAGTCCACCAAATCTGATGTAGTCCAGTGAATCAAAACCTGAAAACAACATAGATATAAGCAGAGATAAAAAAAAACAAAAACACGTTCCCTCATTCACTACTTTATTAAAAAAAAAAAATTCCACGCAGGTCCGACGTAGTCCACCAGATCCGATGTAGTGCAGTAAATCAAAACGTGAAAAAAACCATACACGTATTCATAGACAAATAATGAAGCCTAATGAGATAGAAAGTAGAAAAAAAAAGTAATATCATTTAGATAGTGTAGTTAGGGAACACTAGGGAATGTTTAATGCAAGTATATTAGAAAATAGCTTAGATTATGGCATCAAATAGAATGGGATTTAAGGGTGCTTTATACGCTGCGACATCGCTAGTGATAGCACCCACCCCCGTCGTTCGTGGACATGTGGTGATCTCTGCTGTAGCGAACAATATCGCTATGGCAGCGTCACACGCACATACCTGTTCAGCCGACGTCGCTGTGACAGCCGAACAATCCCTCCTTCAAGGGGGAGGTGCGTTCGGCGTCACAGCAGCGTCACAAAACAGCCGCCCAATAGAAGAGGAGGGGCGGAGATGAGCGGCTGTAACATGCCGCCCACCTCCTTCCTTCCTCCTTTCCGGTGGACGCAGGTAGGATGATGTTCGTCGTTCCTGCGGTGTCACACATAGCGATGTGTGATGCCGCAGGAACGACGAACAACCTGCGGAATGAAACACCAACGACATTATGATTAGGAGCGACGTGTCAACGATCAACGATTTTTGCCATTTTTGCGATCGTTGATCGTCGTTCCAGCTGTCACACGCTGCGATGTCGCTAACGACGTCGGATGTGCGTCACTAACGACGTGACCCCGATGATATATCGTTAGCGATGTTGCAGCGTGTAAAGCACCCTTTAGAATTGAATTTTCTTTTGTCTTCGGACCACCACTTTAAGATAGACAAAGACAATATTGTAGTTACATACAAATGCAGACTCCAAGTATTGAATTACATATAGAAGTATCACTTCGGCATTAAGTAGAGTTCCCAACATTTCAGGGCTCATCTAGAATATGGGATCCTGTTTTGGGCTCCACAACAGCTACAGAATATCTAATAAGTTGGTTTTGCTAGTTATTCCTGCCCCTGTCTGCTGCCCGTCCTTCCTCCCCCTGTCTCTGTTATTACAGAGGGAGGAAGAGGGAGGAACAACTAGAGGGAGGAAGGACAGGCAGATAGACAGGGGCAGGCAGTAATACCTGGAAAAACCTGGCCCACCTACTAGATATTCTGCAGCACCTATCAATCAAGTAACAGTGAATTTCACAAACTTTACTTGCCTGTATTTCATAAACTATACATCCGATCTCACAACTAAAGGTATGCATAGAATCAGCATGATAGCACCAGTATAGCACTGGCTTTAGTTTATATAGGAAAATCCAGGTGGTAGGTACTCTTTAAAGTTTTTTCTATTGTTTTTTATCTACAGCTTCTATTCTGAAGACTTTGGCTCAAAAAACATCAACAAATATTACAAGGCAAAACAGGAAAGTGACTTAAAAATTACAGCAAATAATGAATCGGGAGTCAACGACTACATCGAGGTCTGCACCTCAAGTTAGGTTTCTCCAATCCGGTCATATCCAAAAAAACTACTTGAGGAACAACAATGAGGCTTGAAAGAATGCAATTTACTTGGTCAGCATATTGAAAAATTAACGTACGGAGTTGGATGATGTTGAAAAGACAACCTATGATGCATGAATTAACCTATTCCTCAGGCAAATAGTTAAAAAGTTTTGGAAAAAGTTGAGAACCAACAAAAAGCATAATTGAAGTTCTCAAATCTGGATAATATTTCGCACATCCAGCTAAATATTTTCTGCCTCAATAAACCCCAATAAAGTCTACTCCAATCTATTGTGGGCATCTGGAGGCATTTTTAAAGGCAAAATATCACCAGGGTTTCCCCGTAAAAAGTATGGTCACCCCCATGAATGCCTCTTTTACAGCAAACCTAGAATTCTGTAAAAAAGTCCCCAATAATCTGTCACGGGTGTGTCACAGGTGTCAGACAGTCATGTGATTTCTGACAATAGAAGGTCACAGCGTTTGGCTGCGCAAAATGCTCCCTGACTTTCCATTGTTCCTGTTGTTGGTGTTCATTGTGCTCAGTGGCTTTCCTGCTGCTGGATTTTCATCTCTCCCACTTTGGGACCCAGCAGGAGCTCTCCTTTCACCCAGCTGATCATCAGAATTCTCTTGGTCCTTACATACTCCCTTATTCCCTGGACTGGTGCTGGTGATATTATTCAGTTCATTCAAGCTCTGGTTGCAAACAGGTGGTTTGCTCTCATCTGTAGTATCGTTGCTAAAGCTTTGCTGAGTCATTTGTAGATTAGTAGTTCATACATTTTCCCCCATGTGTGCTCCCTGTGTCTTCTATAGTGTTTAGTGGGGTTGATGAAGAGCTGAACTTACCCGTTCCTTATTTATGGTCGAGCACTAGGGATACCTATGGTCAGGTATCTGGCTCGGCGCATAGGTGAGGAACCTATCTACGGTGGTGATGGACCCTCCACGGCCCAGCGGTATGTTTGGTCAGAGGTCACCATGTCCCCCTTCACTAGACACAAGGGTCCCCTTCCCTTACCTTTTGTGGCTCACTTGGTACTTCCCTGTACCTAGTGTGACATAATCCTATTAGATCCCAAAAAAAGTCTTTTATTATACCCACGGATGGTGTGGACCAGACCATTGGGCATCTCTAGTATTGATCCAGCGCCTTTTCTCTTCTTACATTTGCCGTACTCCAGGCTGCTTCACGTTGATAATGCATCCTACGTCATCCATACAGTTGTTGCGGGCGGGGAGGACGCCGCTGCGCTGCGCTCGCTAACGCTCGGGTCCGGCACTGCTGCGATGGCTGCTCGGTGGCTCGAGCGGGGGGCCGGATCCGGGGACTCGAGCGGCGTTCCTCGCCCGTGAGTGAAAAGGGGGTAGTTTGTATTGGGGATTTGGTCCGTGACGCCACCCACAGGTTGTGGTGAGGTTGGGCACCACCGCTGCTGGTGACGGGGATCCCGGGAGCGATGGCAGGGAGCAGCTGGGATGTTGTTTTCCCCCTCCGTGGGTAGGGGTTGGTGGTCCCGGGGCCCGGTGAGGTGACGGGGAGGCAGGGTTGGCGAGGTGCAGGGTCGCCTGGACTGCGCAGCGCGGTGCCGGACGGCACGGTAGTACTCACTCAGCCACAAATGTACGCAAAGTCTCTGGTAAACCAAACGGCTGCATGGACGGGTCCCGCAGCCGGCTGCTGTGGCTTCTCCCGGACGGTTGGTGGTGGCTGCCTTTCCCTGCACCTTTGTGTATGTTCGGTCCTGATGGATTCCCACCGGTAACCCGCTCCCCAGCGTGTGTATGTGCCGGAGGAGCCCTTTTGCCCGCAGGCTCTGGCCCTTGGAACTCTAGCTGTGGCGGTAGCTGTATTTCCTTTTGCTGGTCGGACGGTTGCCTTCAATCGGGTCTTGGCTGTTAGGAAACCCCTGGGGTTCCGGTCACTGACGGATTTGACCTCTAATGGCGACTCCAAGCCTGGTCGGGGTCCGCAGGCCCTGCCTGTGTGTGCTGGCTTCACTTCGCTCCCCGGTTCGGTACCGGCGGGCCACCGCCCGTCCCCGGTCCTACGGTTCCGCGTTGATTCGCCTCTCCTTCAGACAGCCACCACCATCTGCCAACCTTGCTCTTAGTGCCCGGGCCACACACCCGGACACGGTCAGTTTACTCCTCCACTCCTCACTCCTTACTTCCCTAACTGAACTGCCTTCCTTTTCCCGCCTCCAGGACTGTGAACTCCTCAGTGGGTGGGGCCAACCACCTGGCTCCACCCCGCCTGGTGTGGACATCAGCCCCTGGAGGGAGGCAACAAGGATTTTGTGTCTGGCTGATGTGCCTGTCTCGGGGTGGGGGTGTTTGTTGCAGTACCTGTGACGACCTGGCTAGTCCAGGGCGCCACACAGTGTTCCCCAATCATGGTCTTCCGCAAGCACACTTCTCTCTGCCCTGCCAAGGTCAGAGAAAAGGACTGTAGAGCGCATGTGTGTCACCCAGGGAAGGGGCTACTCGGTCCCGGGCGGTTGCAAACGGGAATGTCACTCTGGTGGCCGTTGCCCGGTCCCATGCCCTGGGGATGCTTAATAAAAGGGGAGTATTTACAGGGGATAATAGAGTTAATGTTCGTGACGCCACCTGCGGGTTGCGGTTGAGAATGGAGAACCGCCGCTGCTCAACGTGAGTACTCCCAGGGATGGTGGTAGTGGCAGCTATGGTGGTAGGCCCTCCGCACGTAGGGCTGTGCCTGGGAGATGTATGGTGTATAATGATGGAGAGCACACCAGATTAACTTTAACAATCTCTACTCACATGAACCCTCGGCCTGCTGGTTACGGTCCCAGGAGTATCAGTGCCAATGTAGTGACCCAGGTTGCTCTGTCCCCGGCACTCTCTGTCGATTGAGTCCCCCGTAGTGTGGAGCGTTTGGGAACCCCGACTGTCCCTTTTGGGATACAGTCTTCTTCTCCATACGGTGGGCAGTGCGGACCCTGTGGGGAGGTAAGTATTCGAACCCCGATCCTAGTTTACTGCTGATGCCCCCGGATTATTAGGTTCGATGAAGTCCGTGAAGGTGTCTTCACCGGGCACGTATTTATCAAACCGTTTGAAACTTGACATTTGACCTAGGGCCCTGAGCCCCGTGCGTGATCTGGTTAACCCTTTATGCCCAGCGTGGAGAGGAGAACTAGGATTTTAGATGTGTGTTGGTGGCATTGTACCACCCTGCGGGCTCGGCTGTGACCGCCGAGCCGCTCAGATCCGTGCTCGTACGGTGGGTGGTGGTTTGAGCCTCTAATGGACCCGGGGGTCACGTCGCTCTGCAAGGGAGTTGGCGCTACACGCAGGGACTTGACGGGGAAGTTCCATGGCCGGGGCCGCGGTGGTTTGGTTTGGAATGTAAGTTCGTGACGCCACCCACGGGTTGTGGTGAATAGATGGACACCACCGCTGCCCTTAACTAGGCCTCCCGGGGACGGTGTTGCGCAGCTTGGTGTTGACCCCTCCGTGGGTAGGGGAGCGATGGTCCCGGGGGCCCAAGGGAGGTGCTGAGGCATGGGAGCGGGTGCGTGCTGGGTGCTGATGCTGTGCGGCGCAGTGCGCGGCCCGAAGGCACTGGTGTACTCACTATGACACAATACACTGGAGTCTCTGGTAAACTAAACGGGGTGATGAACGGGGCCCGCAGCCAGCTGCAGCTTCTCCCAGAATAGGTTGGTGGTTTCCGCCTTTTTCCTGCACCTCTTTGTATGAATGTTTGACTCCTATGCCTAAGCAACGGTAGTCCGCTCCCCGACTGGTATATGCCGTAGGAACCCGTTTGCTCTCAGACGCTGGCCCTTTGGGTCTCTATGCCTTGGTGGTGGCTTTACCCTGTATGGTTGGGCTGTTGTCTTCTAACAGGTCTTGTGTGGGATAGGTCCTTAAGTCTAGTCCTCAATCAGTTCATTTGACTCGGCCCTGTCAGTTCAGGGCTTTGTACTGGGTCTGAGTACCCCTCCTGGTGCTCCGGTTTCCAAACGGTTCCCCAGTTCGGTACCGGCGGGCCACCGCCTGACCCCGGTCCCTACGGTTCCACCGGCTTTAATCCCAGCTCCTACAGGCGGCCAGCACCGTCTGCCTCCTTGTCAGAGATGACTGGGCCCCGACCCAGCTACCTAAGTAGACTATTGGCAGGCCTGGTCACAGGTCTGCCCTTGAACTCGTCCTCCCTCCTGCACTATCAAGACTCATCTACCTTCTGCACTAGAACTTCTGTCTGAACTTGTGTCTTTCCTGCCTCCAGGCCTGTGAACTCCTCGGTGGGCGGAGTCAACCGCCTGGCTCCGCCCCCCTGGTGTGGACATGAAACCTGGAGGGTGGTGACAAGGGTTTCTTGGTTGGCTGCTGTCACCTACTCGGGGAGGGGGTGGTGTGTGTGTGACTACCTGGGACGACCAGACTAGTCCAGTGCGTCACAGAATCGGCACTGGTACTCCATGTCACAGGGGGTAGATCCTGCATCCCCAAAGAGTGTGCAGTTCCTTGTAGTACAGCACACTACAGTGCTTTGCTCTATCCGTGACAGGGCAGGAAAAATTGCACTTGCACAAGACCATGATTGGGGTATACTGTAGGGCGCATCATCCCCTTGAAGCAACCGGAAGAACGGCGATTGTAAGTAAAGAGGTAAAGAGGAGGTGCCGGATCAAGATCAGATATGCCTATTTGACCAGACCGCACCATTTCTCAATATGATATAGGATCTTTTCTGGGATCTATAGGGGACATTGGCGACTTTTTTGCTGCATTCTAGTAAGCAGTAACAGAGACCTTTGTGGTGGTGGCCGTAATTTCTATGGGGAAAAGCTTGTGACAGGTTTCTGTTAAGCATTGTTGCTTAAAGGGAATCTGTGAGCAGGTTTTTGACACCTAATCTGAGAGCAGCATAATGTAGTGGCAGAGATCCTGATTCCAGCGATGTGTCACTTACTGGGCTTCTTAGTGTAGTTTAGATAAAATTACCATTTAATCAGCAGTAGATTATCATTAGAGGACTACTTGGCGTGCTGCAAGAAGTGCAGCATATTCATGAGCTCTGTATAACAGCTAGATCTGCAGCAGAGAAAACATCAATTTTATCAAAATGACAGCAAACAGCTCAGTAAGTGACACATCGCTGAAATCAGGGTCTCTGTCTCTACATTATGCTGCTCTCAGATGGGGTAGCAAAAATCTGGTGACAGATTCCCTTTAAGGAACCCTGTAACGAAATATTACATGTACAGCTACTTTCTATTGTAACCTAAATAAACATGGGGGGCTGTTGGGTCTATATTTTCCCCAAAAAATGGATTTCCCAGTTTTAGGTAGATTTCTATTTTCTTATCTTTTCATTTTCAGAACTGTATTTTCCGCAGCACAAATAACTATAGTTAATTGGTTTCTTAATTGTTGTTGAGAAGCTTTTATCATGTGAGGCATCGGTGCACACTGAATTGTAATCCAGGGTGTACTTATGACAATATTGCATTATGACATTGCTGCTCGATGACATTCCTCAGTAGTGCTTTTTTATTGTTATAATAATATTATATTTTTATGTACGGCATACAAAACTCTAATCACTACATGCCCAAAAGCTACAAAGATTTTTATTTTTATTTTTTTTTTTTACTATTTAATAATGAGCACAATTCTGCCAGTCACAGAAAAAAAAATCTTTACTATAGAGAAAAATGATAAAAATTCCAAATTGCAGCTATATATACCTTTTATGCATTTCTGCGCTTTTTATAAATCCCCTTGTAGTGGGAAGCGTCTCGATCACCTCCGGGGAGGTTCACTAATTGAAGGAAATTTAGAATACAAATTCACCAAGTCTTATGCTATAATCTGTCTTAGCTTCCAGCTGTTGGTGACATGGTCCAGGGAGAGTAATAATCCTACTGACGTCACGTCTCTCATGTGTATCACTTCAGACGTACAAGGTTAGAAAAAAGAAAAAAGCGCACCGGTGGATGTGTGCCGCCCCTGAAGCAGTCGGACCGCTCGGATCCGGGGTTTGCTCTGCCTCGAGGGTTCCCGGACCCGGGGCTCAGCGGCCACTCAAATAGAAGGGGGGAATATTTACAAGGGGACAGTACGTGACGCCACCCGTGGTTCGCGGTAAGGGGAGTACCCAGGGCAGATGGAGTGGGGCAGCCAGATGGTGATCCCTCCACGGGTAGGGGAGGACCTGGGACTCTGGAGGAAGGTGGCGGATAGTGTTGTGCAGGCTATATGGGCAGGCAGGGTGAAGGGAGGGCAGTGTACTCACTCAGGTCGTACGGATGTTGATGCGACCAATAAGCAGACTCTGACACAAAAGTAAACCAAGTCTCTGGGTATCACTGCCGCTTTGGGGAGCCCGTCCGGGTGTCCCTCCCCACTGCTATTGCTTAGTGGTCCGGAGCCTGCCTCCATGCACAAATTTAAGTGTACTTGTGACCCGTCGGCCTGAAGCTGTCAGGTTCCCGCTCTCTATAGTGGAGCTATGCTCTTGATGGCTGACACTTGGGATTTCAGTAGGTTGCATAAGCTGGAAAAAAAATAGTAATGAGACTTCAGCTTACCATAGGCAACTGCGGTCCAGGACTTGCAGGTGCTCGTGGTCCTCCAGACCAGTCAGACTGGTATGTAGCTGAGAAGAAGTGAAGGGTGGATCCAGCACCACAATCCAATATATTAAAATATCAAAAAATATCAAAACCTATGACTAAGGACTTGTTTTTATTTATTGTCCAAAACGCGTAAGGTGCGCTTATGCGTCCTCTCTCAAGTTTTGGATCTGTTGGATTTTTAATAGCCAATAAATGTATGATATTTTAATATACTGGATTATGGTGCTGGGTCCACCCTTCACTTCTTATAAGCTGGAAAGCCCTATCCCCCTCGTTGTGTTGATGCCTTCGATCTCTGAGCTCTTGGGGAAAGTTCATAAAGAGACTATCCTCCACAGGTTAATTATCAGGTTGCGTGAAGCTACTCCCTGATCTAGGGTCCTGTACCCTGCTGTGCTCGGTACCGGTCTGGTTACTGGACTTTCTGGTGCCGACCGTTCTCCAAAACTAAGTCAGTACACCCCTTTCCAATACCCTGCGATGGGGTCTCCGACTCCTCTGGTCCCAGACCACCGTGTGCAACCCAACCAAGGTCACACAGGTAGCTACAACTCCCCCAGCTCCTCACTCTTTGGGAGCCACTACTGAACTGACTAAATCCCTCCCACCAGCCTGCCTGACCCCTAGGTGGGTGTCCCTATTCCAGCTAGACAACCCACTGGTGTGCCTGACAGGGTGTGGTGTGAGGTGTGGTTGGGATTTGAGTGCTAATGGGAGCAATGTCAGTGTTTAGGAACCCAGAACCATGGGTGGGTTCTTCACCATGAGAGACGAGAGTGCAGTTCTCTGTGACACCTTGATAGAATCAGGGGCATCACAGATACAATGGAATTAATCTCATATATAAGATGCACTTTTGCCTATTGTGAATCTAAGCCCAAGTCATGGTAAATAAAAACCCGTAAGATATACATAGTACTTCATGAGTCGCTTCCCTGTCTTGAGCTCCCCTCCCCCCAGCTGGCACTGTGAGTGTTAAAAGGCTGGAGGGGTTTGGGGCACAGCCCTGCACTTTAACAGGCTGCCCCGCACTCCCCGACCCCCCGGCCAGCACTGTCAGTGTTAAAGGGTTCGCGGGTGCAGAGCACAGCCCCCAACTTTAAGCCAGAGTGCTTCAGGTCACCAAAAGTCATACCATGGGAACCCGGGTATGACCTCCGCCGAACTGAGTGACGTCACTGCTGCCAGCCGAGTCCTCCTTTTCAGTGTTTCCCATAGCCTGGTGAGATTGGGCATGTTTTCGGTCTCTCCAGGATCGAATGCAGCAGATCCAGGACCGTAGTGGGAAGTCGTGTGAATTACGGCGGAACTTCAAGGGTATTTTTGGGTTAATAAAGAGTGGAAAGAGTAGAAAAACAAAGAAGCAGTCGCGCACTACCTTTTATGCCTGGACAGGTGTAGCATGAGGAGAAATTCTGCTCAGGTGCTTCACAAATAGACACGGTCCGGGGGTAGTGGTCCAGAAAACAAGAAAAAGTCCAATATTAAGTCTAAGGAAGAAGAAAAAAGTAGGCACTCTCCACTTTATAACTGGAATCTTCTTTATTGCGTGCAAAAAAACAGGGTAAAACAGCAGGAGAGGAGCTGGGTGCAGGCCCCTCTCATGGACGACGGCCGTTTCGCGTCTGATTACGCTTCAACGGGTCCAAAGAGTGGAAAGAGAGTGCTGTATTTTGCTTCAATTTTTCTCTGTGTTTGTGTTTATTTCTTTTTACTAATAGGATAAGTAATGGGGGATCTCATAGATGGGTCCCCTACACATCATTAATGTTTGGCTTGATGACAGTTGTGCGCTGTCATTAACCCCTTATTACCTGATTGTCATCGCACCAGGTTAATTGAGAAGAGCTGGGTAAAGCGCCGGGATTGTCACATCTAATGGATGCAACAATCCTAGACGGCTGCAGGTTGCTATTGTTAGGCTGGGGGACGGCCCAATAAGCATGGACCTCCCCAGCCTTAGAATACAAGCCCCCAGCTGTTGGGCTTTATCAGGGCTGGGTATCAAAATTGGGGGGACCGCACACCTGTTTTAAAATATTTATTTAAATAATGTAAAACAACAAAACCCACATGCGGTTCCTCTTATTTTGATACACAGCCAAGATAGGCACACAGGTGGGAGCTGCAGCCTGCAGCTATATGCTTTATTTGCGCTGGGTATCATAATATGGGGGGCCCTAAACCAATTGTTTTATTTATTTAATTATTTTTATACCACACTACTGACCGGCAGACAGGGCCAGTGATTGGTTGCAGTCAGATACTGACATATAGGTTTGGGGCGCGTCTGACTGCAACCAATCACAGATTCCAGGAAGGCCGATGAGCGGGAAAAGCAGTGCATATGGATGAGCAATGATGAGCGGCCCAGGAAGTGAATGGGCGGCCGCGGGAGCAGTTACAGCCGCCCGGAGCCTTCATAAGTATGAAGCTTGCTTCATTCTTGTTTTCTCTATTATTGCTTTTTTTTTTTTTTTCATTTTCTAAGTTCCGGATCCGGATCAGTATCTGGAATCCCAGGCCCTGGTCCGGAACTAGGGTACCTTTGAAACCACTCTGATCTGAACTTTTATAGTCCAGGTCCGCCCATCACTAGTCACAAGGTTTTTGCTCTCACATTTGAGAGCTGCATGATGTAGAGGCAAAGACCCTGATTCCAGCAATGTGTCACTTATTTTACTGGGTGCTACAGTTTTCATTCATCATTTATCTGGTGTGGCTCTACCATTTTTCAGTATGACTCTCTATAACATGTCTTTGTACACTGTGCATGGCCAGTAAGCTGCCAATCAGTGGTGGGGGCATGGCTGGACTTCATGACAGTAGGTTTACTAGACCTCTAGTGATAATCTCTTTATGATAAAACAATGATTTTATAAAAACTACAACAAGCAGCCCAGTAAGTGACACATTATTGGAATTAGAGTCTTTTCTGCACATTATGCTGCTCACAGACTTGGCAACAAAAACCTGGTGACAGATTTTAAAGCAATGAGAACATTTACAGAGGAAACAGAGGATCCATCATCAATGTAGTATTTTACAACACTACATTAGAAAGGACAATATATTTCAGGTTGCTGCTTTTATCAAGAGAGACCTGAGTGCTGACAGACGCTTTATCAGAGAGGAGCTGTACGCCAATAATAGCGCACAATCATGAATGGAACCGGTAGTATTGTACGGCACGTTAGAAGATTACAAAATCAGACTTGACTACTGGTGAAAAGAGACTCAAAGAGAGCAGGAGCGAGATACGGCGCGGAGTGCGGCAGAACTGTGTAATCCAGTCTTATTTGCTTTCTGGCGACTGTTTTGCTCAGATGCTTTCTACAACATGTTCTGATATGTGAGAGAACAAGTGACACTGTGGCAACATGACAGCGTGACATGGAGCAGGCTGTGATTTCTACATAGCTTAATCAGATTCCCTCACCCTTGGGCGACAGCCAAGCAGAGTCGAAGAACCAATTGTTCACAAACTTCTGTTCTAAAACTATTACCCATTCTCTATCATTACATCGCAAACATTGAGACATTATCATGCCTCGGGTTCGGGACTCCAACCGGTGAGCTTGTGCATTGTGGTCAGTTTCCTTCCATTGTGAACCACAACCCGGTTGGTCCCTGTCCAAATGCTGATGATATTTTACTTTTGCTTCTATCCTTTTGGTTTATGGTTATCAGGTGTCTTCACTTGTTCTTTTTTTTTTTTTTGTCCTATCACATTCCAGGTGGGGCTAGCTATACTCTCCATATACTAGCATTCTCTGCTGGCTATATTTCTATGTGGACGAATGCTAAGGAGTTCCAGACCTGCAGCTAAGGGATTTAGGTAGAGACCAGTGTAGGTTTCCTTGTGTATTCTCTTTTGGCTTTTCCACAACTATCTTTTGTTTTCTGTTAGGTTGTTCTAAATCTATTACCTATTCTCTATCGTTACATCACAAATTCTGCAACATTATCATTTCTACATAGCTTAATCAGATTCCCTCACCCTTGGGCAACAGCCAAGCAGAGTCAAAGAACCAATTGTTCACAAACTTTTGTTATGAAACTATTACCTATTCTCTATCGCTACATTACAAACACTGCGACATTATCATGCCTCGGGTTCGGGATGCCAACCGGTAAACTTGTCCATTGTGGTCAGTTTCCTTCCATTCTGAGCCACAACCTGGTTGGTCCTTGTCCAAATGCTGAGGATATTTTACTTTTCCTTCTATCTTTTTGGTTCATAGTTATCAGGTGTCTTCTCTTGTTCATTATTTCTGTCCTATCACATTCCAGGTGGGGCTAGCTATACTCTCCATATACCAGCATTCTCTGCTAGCTATATTTCTATGTGGACGAATGCTAAGGAGTTCCAGACCTGCAGCTAAGGGATTTAGGTAGAGACCAGTGTAGGTTTCCTTGTGTATTCTCTTTTGGCTTTTCCACAACTATCTTTTGTTTTCTGTTAGGTTGTTCTAAATCTATTACCTATTCTCTATCGTTACATCACAAATTCTGCAACATTATCATTTCTACATAGCTTAATCAGATTCCCTCACCCTTGGTCAACAGCCAAGCAGAGTCAAAGAACCAATTGTTCACAAACTTTTGTTATGAAACTATTACCTATTCTCTATCGCTACATTACAAACACTGCGACATTATCATGCCTCGGGTTCGGGATGCCAACCGGTAAACTTGTCCATTGTGGTCAGTTTCCTTCCATTCTGAGCCACAACCTGGTTGGTCCTTGTCCAAATGCTGAGGATATTTTACTTTTCCTTCTATCTTTTTGGTTCATAGTTATCAGGTGTCTTCACTTGTTCATTATTTCTGTCCTATCACATTCCAGGTGGGGCTAGCTATACTCTCCATATACCAGCATTCTCTGCTGGCTATATTTCTATGTGGATGAATGCTAAGGCGTTCCAGCCCTGCAGTTAAGGGATTTAGGTAGACACCAGTGCAGTTTTCCATTTGTATTCTCGCTTGCCTTTTCCACAACTATCTTTTGTTTTCTGTTAGGGTGCTTTCACACATCCGGATTTTTGCTCTGCGGCACAATACGGCGTTCTGCAGAAAAACCGCCACCGGCTTTTGAAACGCCGGTGGCGTTTTTTTTTGCATAGACTTACATTAGTGCCGTATTGTGCCGCAGGGGCTTGCGTTCGGTCCGGTTTTGGCCGCATGCGGCAGATTTAGCCGATGCGGCGGCCGGATCGAACGTCCCCTGCAACGTTTTTTGCTCCGGCAAAAAACACCGCATCGCGCCGCATCCGGCCGCTGCGGCGCATTTTTCAATGCATACCTATGGAGGCCGGATGCGGCGCGATGCGGAAAAAAACGCATCCGGTCGCCGCATGCGGTTTTTTCCACTGCGCATGCTCAGTAGCATGCCGCAACCGTAAAAAAACGGACGGGCCGCATGTAAAAACTTATGCAAAGGATGCGGTGTTTTCGCCGCATCCGTTGTATAGTTTTCACAGCCGGATTGAGCCGCAGGGCTCAAACCGGATGTGTGAAAGTAGCCTTAGAGAATAAGTAATAGTTTTAGGAAAACCTATCGTCACATCATAAACACTGCGACATTATCATGCCTCGGGTTTAGGACTCCAACCAGTGAGCTTGTGCATTGTGGTCAGTTTTCTTCCATTCTGAACCACAACCCGGTTGGTCCCTGTCCAAATGATGGTATTTTACTTTTGCTTCTATCCTTTTGCTTGTTCATTTTCTCTGTCCTATCACATTCCAGGTGGGGCTCGCTATACTCTCCATATACCAGCATTCTCTGCTGGCTATATTTCTATGTGGATGACTGCTAAGGAGTTCCAGCCCTGCAGCTAAGGGATTTAGGTAGACACCAGTGTAGTTTTCCATGTGTATTCTCTTTTGCCTTTTCCACAACTATCTTTTGTTTTCTGTTAAGTTGTTCTAAAACTATTACCTATTCTCTATTGTTACATCACAAATACTGCAACATTATCATTTCTACATAGCTTAATCAGATTCCCTCACCCTTGGGCAACAGCCAAGCAGAGTCAAAGAACCAATTGTTTACAAACTTCTGTTATAAATCTATTACCTATTCTCTATCGCTACATCACAAACACTGCGACATTATCATTAGAGATGAGCGATGTTCGAATCGAACTGTTCGCCAATCTCAAAGTCGACCTGTTTTAGGCGATGTCGAGTCGTTCGACGAACGCGAACAATTAGCTTCAAGTTCGACAGTTCGAGGTTATGTTCGATAACGGTTCGAACACCAATAGCGTAACTGGTTTTCACAGTAATACTGTCATTCAATGTTAATACAGTGGAACCTTGCTTAACGAGAACAATCCGTTCTGGGACTGTGCTTGTTAACCAAGTTACTCATTCAGCAAAGCAAGATATCCCATAGAAAATCATTGCAATGTAGACAATTTGTTCCACAACTTGTTAAATATTCCATTCTGGTCCCCTATTGTGCCATTCCACACACACAAACACACACACATGCACAAACATACACACACACATATTATGCTCACCTCACCTTCCATTCCATCGCCGACCTCCTGGGATTTGCAGTTCGCCGGTACAGGATGTGTATCGGGTAACCATGCGACCAATGCCCCGGAGCTTCCGCTGCCAGCGCGCTGCCATCAAAGGCAGGAGCCACTTGTCTCTGATTGGCCAGCGCGCTGCCTTTGAGTAGCGTCTGACAGAGGAAGTAACTCCCTCGTCGCGATGGTTACACGATACACGTAGTTTGCTGCTACAGGATGTGTATTGGGTAACCATCGCGACCAATGCCGGAACTTCCTCTGTCAGACTCTACTCAAAGGCAGCGCGCTGGCCAATCAGAGGCAAGCGGCTCCTTCCTTTGACGTCAGCGCTCTGACAGAGGAAGTTCCGGCATTGGTCGCGATGGTTACCCAATACACATTCTGCAGCGGCGAACTACGTGTATCGGGGAACCATTGCAACGAGGAATTTCCTCTGTCAGACGCTACTGAAAGGCAGCGCGCTGGCCAATCAGAGGCAAGCGGCTCCTGCTTTTGACGTCAGCGCGCTGGCAGCGGCAGCTCCGGGGCATCGGTCACATGGTTACCCGATACACATCTTGTACCGACGAACTGCAAGTCCCAGGAGGCCGGTGATGGAACGGAAGGTAAGGTGAGCATAATATGTGTGCGTGCGTACGTGTTTGTGCATGTTTGTATGTGTTTGTGTTTGCCTGCCATTGTTTTCAATGGTGTTCGAAGGTGTTCAAAAAAGTGTTCGACGAACACACCCGCCGTTCGACGAACCGAACTGAACTCGAACACTAGGGTGGTGGCTCATCTCTAATTATCATGCCTCGGGTTCGGGACACCAACCGGTAAGCTTGTGCATTGAGGTCAGTTACCTTCCATTCTGAGCCACAACCTGGTTGATCCCTGTCCAAATGCTGACAATATTTTACTTCTGCTTCTATCCTTTTGGTTCATAGTTATCAGGTGTCTTCTCTTGTTCATTATTTCTGTCCTATCAGATTCCAGGTGGGGCTAGCTATACTCTCCATATACCAGCATTCTCTGCTGGCTATATTTCTATGTGGACGAATGGTAAGGAGTTACAGCCCTGCAGCTAAGGGATTTAGGTAGAGACCAGTGTAGTTTTCCCTTTGCATTCTCTTTTGCCTTTTGTTTTCTGTTAGGTTGTTCTAAAACTATTACTTATTCTCTATCGTCACATCATAAACACTGCAATATTATCATGCCTCAGGTTCGGGACTCCAACCAGTGAGCTTGTGCATTATGGTCAGTTTCCTTCCATTCTGAACCACAACCCAGTTGGTCCATGTCCAAATGATGATATTTTACTTTTGCTTCTATCCTATTTGTTCGTGGTTATCAGGTGTCTTCACTTGTTCATTTTTTCTGTCCTATCACATTCCTGGTGGGGCTAGCTATACTCTCCATATACCAGCATTTTCTGATGGATATATTTCTTAGTGGATGACTGCTAAGGAGTTGCAGCTCTGCAGCTAAGGCATTTAGGTAGCGACCAGTGTTGTTTTCTCTTTTGCCTTTTCTACACCCATCTTTTGTTTTCTGTTAGGTTGTTAGGAGTTCACCATTGATTGCATTTATTATTTCTCCTTTGTCCACTTGTTCACATGGTTTATGTTTCCACATCTTGGATCTTTGTATATCTCTGCACATTTAGCCATCTTGATTTGTAGTGTTAGTAATCTCACCCCTGGTTTTTCAGGAGGTTCAAGAGACAACTAGCCGGCCTTTCAGCCAGTCAGGTCCGAGTTGTGGGTTTCTAGTTGTGTGGCTATTGTTATTCTAATCTATGCAAGACCTATTAGGGTGCGTTCCCACGATCAGTGTTCACAGTGTTTTGGATGAAGCATGCTTCAGCTGCATTCAAAACGCTGCGATGTACATTACAAGCACAGTGGATGGGATTTTTAGAATGCCATGCTCACTGTGCGTGTGCGGCCCACCGCATAAACGGACCTGCGGTGCGGCTTTCCGAGCTGCAAGCATGAAAATTCTTTGCTGCGGAGACGCAAGTGTTCTCCGTCGGGAGAACAGAAGAGAGAGACCGCAACTGCCTGAGCCTGGATCATGGGCATGAACACCTGCTGTCTCCTTTGGAGGAGACCGCGCCCCTGCAGGTCAGGACCTGCCACGTCCAGTCCGCAGCGGGTCTTGATTATTTGCACATAGAATTAGGGTGTTGTGCACAGGGGCAGAGTTATAAGTGCAACGTTTACAATCGTACAGGGGCTCACATTTTAACGGGGCCCACGTTAACCTTCAAATCAGAAGCCGGTTCTGTCACAGACACAAAGAGGGGCCACATACTGTTCTTGCACAGGGGCCCTTTTCCATCGGTGTCCACCACTGGTTGTGCAGCTAGGGATACTAGTCTGTACAGGAACCAGTAGGATACAGATGCGGCTGCAGTGAGATAGGTTATACTACCTCTCTTTACCCGTGGTGGAATGCATACGTGGATAACAGCCATATCTGCTTCCCATTCCATGCTCTAGGTATCCGCTCATCTCTATTCTTGGCTCTCCTGGCAGTGAGCAGATACATGACCATTGAGGAAGGATTCTCCAGTCGTGCTGTATGTGTGTTACCACCAATACCATCTGTAAATAATACACGAACTGCATGTGACTTGGTTTAAAATTGGCCACAGCAGCCTTTATTACCTATTATTTACATACTAACACAAGGGGGCGCCGTCCAACGGGCGACCCCAACAAATAACAATAGGTAACACAGTAACCAATACAGTAAATATACAACCCTGAGTAGGCCCAGTCCAGGAACCACTTCTCACCCCAGTATCCCTGGCCGCAACACACCGACCCAGAGATGAGGTATTAATCACCTACGGATTAACCTCCAACTTTGCAGAACCCCGTGCCTGCAACATCCCGGAACCTGGAGCCACCATACCAAGATGGTGTCTCTCTGTCCAGTTACCATTGCCTTCAACCGCCTCTGGACCAGACCTACCCCCCGCTGCTGTGACAAAGAAACAACCCAGACAAAATTCCCCTCGGTATTAAACACAAGGGAGGGTGGGCGGGGATCGTTCCATATCCGGAAGTCAAGAGAGAGGGGGTAAGTCAAAGTCCTTTACTTACACCCCTCAACTGTCCCACCTCTTCCTCCAGGGAACTCCTCCTACCCACCAATCCCTTTTATTCTGCCTTATAAACAAACCATTCCTGTTTCCATTAACCCCATCACTCCTTCCCTTCCCTCTAGTCATGTCGCCCCTCCACCTTATGGGTTCCATGGCTTTCTTGACCATTGAGGAAGGATTCTCCAGTCGTGCTGTATGTGTGTTACCCACCAATACCATCTGTAAATAATACACGAACTGCATGTGACTTGGTTTAAAATTGGCCACAGCAGCCTTTATTACCTATTATTTACATACTAACACAAGGGGGCGCCGTCCAACGGGCGACCCCAACAAATAACAATAGGTAACACAGTAACCAATACAGTAAATATACAACCCTGAGTAGGCCCAGTCCAGGAACCACTTCTCACCCCAGTATCCCTGGCCGCAACACACCGACCCAGAGATGAGGTATTAATCACCTACGGATTAACCCTCCAACTTTGCAGAACCCCGTGCCTGCAACATCCCGGAACCTGGAGCCACCATACCAAGATGGTGTCTCTCTGTCCAGTTACCATTGCCTTCAACCGCCTCTGGACCAGACCTACCCCCCGCCACAGGACAGGGCACGTGACTCCTTACGTGGCCTGGACCCGCCACACACCAAAAGCTTGTACCACACCTCCACGCAATCCCAGCGTCCACAAACAGCACCAAGAACGTTAAGATGCACCCCCATCGCATCACCAAAACCACCAGTTCAGCGCCACCAACTTTAGGCGCCGCCCCCCAATAAAGGCTCGATTGATACTGCCTACCGCACAAGCCACACGCCATTCCAAACCGGTCACACTATCAAAAACTACCCACGATTAAGCCCGGGTATGTCTTCCACAATGCAACAAACCAACAATTTTTTTTTTTTTTTTTTTAAAACATTCATAAATAACTTCTCGAGATACCTAATCGCTGCCTCCCACTCACTGGACCAGTACCATCGACCCGTCCAGACCCCACTGGCAAAATTTGGGCGAGCCTCAGACCGTCGAGGCCCCGAGAACCAACGAATGCCCAAATATCCAAATGAGGCACACCCTCACCACAAAACCCAGAGGTTATAAACCCACAGATAACACCAACCTGTTACGCCAACCCATTCCACTCCCAAAAGACTCAAACGCCCCCATTGGCCTTAACCCGAATAAACAAACTGAGGCCAACGTAACCGAAACAAGAGGACTCCCACCTCCCAATACTTCTCACCACCCCTTTTCTGAGCCCACCGAGGGGCCTCCGTGGAAGCCCAATCCAGAAGGAAGACGACCCGTAGTATTCCGGGCGCCCACCCCCGCCACCTGCAATCCAGTCTGCAGCGCTGCCACAAAATGGTACCTTAACAAACGCGACACAATAATGATCCTGGGCGTCCTCACAACATAAATTCCGCACCCGGGACCGCGTATAACAACACCAACCTTCACCACCCGCCTAATCTGATTCGGTGAGCGACAAAGCCGGCGCTCAACCCACTGCACCACCTCGGACACATCCTCCAACATCCAACCTCCGCTCCTAACCGTAGATGGGCTGACCAACCCCACAATCTCAAAGCCTCCCAAAAGGCTAACACAAACCGTTTTGGACAAGGGAAACAAAACCTGCTCGTGCTCAGATGAACATAGCCACCACAAACCACTCACCAAACGCTGCCACAAAACAACGGAGACGGACCCTTGTATCCCGCTGCCTCACACCCTTACGACCAAACCCTTCAAGGCCTGCCGCGCACTAAGATCCTGCGAAAACATCTCTCCACATCTAATCCTCAACAAGACAGCCACAGCCGCCACCCTCTGCTCCACTGCTGACGCCGGCCTAGCAGCCTGAAAACCGTTAATCACCACTGCCAACGCCCCCACCAAATACTCCACCGGGCCTTCCTCACACATTGTCCCAAACAACGTTATCCGCACCACCCACACTTCTGGATATCAGCCCCAAATAACCTCAGTCACTGGGCACCGAGCCGCTCCCCAACACAGCCACACCAGACTCCACAAGCCCTCAGGACACACCGTGCCCACCTCGTCTGTTACGCGGCCTCAACTCCCGAGACCTGCAGAACTGGAAGGAAACAAAGCAGCTGCTATTCCCTTGGCGAACCCCAGTACTGGTTGCGCCACGCATACCATTTTTTTTTTTTTTTTTTTTTTTAAACGCATACAATTGCGAAACCAACTGTCGCAAGTACGCCACCCTTGGCCCCAGGATTAGCAAACCAACTATTAATCGAATTCTCCACCAACTGATAGTCAGAATGACAGCACACCTTCCTCTTGGAAAAACTGCCAACCTCCCCAACCCGACTACTACCACCGATTGGAAGCGCTACCCCACAATGCCCAACCAGAAAACCAACTGGACCCGCTGCATCCGAGTACCGCAGCTACGTTCCATCAGGCACCACCTTACCCAGCCACAATCCGCGGCCACTAAATCGCCGTAAGAAAAAATCTCCTACACCATCAGATCGTCATTGATCTCCTTCGTGACCACACACAAATGATCCGATGGCTGCACCCTTGGCGCAGCCATCGCCAGCCGTCCAGCAGACACGCCCCCCAGCGGCGTAACTCTGCACCCGTGGTTCGACCGCCCCTGCAAAGACTGCACTGCCTGAAACCGCACCGTCTTAGCTGACCTAACTGCCTCTATCGCAGCCCATAGGACCACACCATTACCCACGAATCCTACCTCTCTGACCATAACATCAAACTTTATCCCCCACAAACTGTATCACTGGCGTTGGACCCTCAGTCTTCGCCTGCGCCAACAGGCCCAAAAGAGTATCCACCACCATCTGCAATGAAACAAACAACCTCAACGAATCATCAACCCGCCAACCCGATGTAAAGAGAATCAACCTATAATGAATAAGAGGTGTAAGCTGGGACACACCACGCACAAACCACTCCACAAAGAAATAACCGCCCCCAACGGAACATAAAATGGGACAAAACCCATTAGCCCCCACCGATCAGCATAATAATAACTCCCCTCCCCACCGCAGCACCAGAACTGCTAGCTAGCAGGGTGGACCAGTAACAACCTAAATGCCGCCTCCAAATCCACCTTTGCCATCAATGCTCCACGGCTCACCGCCTTTACCAAATCCCACCCTCTGTCCAACGACACATAATAAACCGCCGACAATTCTGGAGCCAAGCAGGCATACACCGATGACTCCTCCAGATAAGATACGTTTTAAACAAGCCGAAATATATACATCTATATACAGCTCATTTCCGGCACTACCCACCAACAGAGAAACCCAATCATGACAAGGAGGGCCCCGAATGGCCCACCCATCCTGCCCAAAGCCACGTCCTGACCCCTCTTTCCACTGACAACCACCAGGTGTCCCCTAGCCCAGCACAAACTTCCAATAAGGAGGCAAAGATCCACCAATATAAATAGAAAGACGCAGAATTACTATGTTCCTTACCACAACCCAACACGTATGCTTAAGACAACCGTCCGCACCAAATCTGCACCACCCATCATTCTATTCCCCCCAAAAAACCCTCATCGACCGTGTCGCCGGGGTTCCACGCCCCGAACAGCCAACTACCCCCCAAAAGGGGGGGGCTGACTAGGAGCCGCCATCCACTGCAGCCATAAGGATGTGCCCGTATGCTCCTACCGCATACTGGCACGCAACACCTTCCCTTGCTGAAATTACACGGCGTACTGAAGCCAGACTAAACCGCCATATGACCTAAACAAGCCACCCCAAATGGATCCATATAACCGAACCATGCCGAACCAATTACCCAATTCCTTCCCCCGATACCCTTGCCAAAAACGCAAATGCCCGCAGCCACGTTGCAAATGTACGAGGGGTGAGCCTCCACCGGCGCTCCCCTCCCTCTACTTATCCTTCCTGGAATCACTTGGCTTAACCTAATCCAGGTGAAACTGTTCCAGGGGGAGCAGCGAAACTATTGCTACACGTTCCCCCATTCAAATCTTATCCCTCACATCCTCCAGCAAGTGAGCCCCCCCCCAGCGGGGCCTTTGAAGCACCCATAACTCTCACACTTGACCACTGTCAGCCCAATGCACCACCTCATCCCCCTCTTTGCTCCTCACCACTCACTCTGTCACAGCCCTTGCCGCCTCTGCCCGAAAATGCTCCCCTGCCGCCTCATGCGCCCTCACTCTGCCTGCCGCACCTGCGCCTACTAACCACCGATCCCGTCCATGCCGCCGGCGGTGCATGCGCACTCTCCACAACCGTATACACCACTGCAGTAAACCCCATACCTTGTCAAAACACAAACCCACTCGGCGCTGCCGTGTCCGCAGCCGCCCCCCCCACCAACTGCGCCCCAACCCTGCCGAATCCACGGCCGTCTCACCCGACCGCGACCCGGCGTATCCTGGAATAAAAGTCACGCCATCCAGACGTCTGATTCTTCCGTCGCTGCTTCCTCCTCCTCCTCGCTGGAGCTGACCGCCTCTGGCTCATGTAATGCAGACGCCGCCGAAGCGCTGCCACCACCACGGCCGTCCTCCTGGTACGCCGCGTGGGCACCATCCTCCAAGCTCCATCTTCTGTCCCGCGGCGACAACCCCGGAAACCGTCCCGACCCACGGGCTGCCACCGCGGGCCTCATCTTCTGGCCCGACCCCCCCCTGCTGCCTGCAAGGACAGGGGGTACCTGTGGCCCGACCCGCTGCCAGCAGACTCCCATCCAGAGCCGCCAGCCTCCTGCCCACCTGGGCCCAGAAGGCATCCGTCCGCCGGGTCCTCGCCCCCCTGGGGGAGACCGCCGCTGCCGGGAGCTGCACGCCTGCTCTAGGTGACCAGGCGGGGACCGCAGGGTCCCCGCCGTCACCCCCACGTACCGACGCCTCCCGGGCATCCGTCGCACCAGGCTCGCCTGCCCTGGTGCCGGACCCCTTGCTGGCTGCAGCCCCCCGGCCACCCCCCCTCCACCCACGGGGGAAGGGGGGTAACGCTGGCCTCCGTCCTCGCCGGGCGCTCTCCTGGCCAGGAGCCGCCGCATCCAGCCCTCCTGGGCCCCATGAAAGCCTCTGTCTGCTGGGCCCTCCCCCTCCTGGGGGAGACCGCCGCGGCCGGGAGCTGCAACCTGATCTGGGTGACCAAGCAGAAACCGCAGGGCCCCTGCCGTCACCCCCACTCACCGACGCCTCCTGGGCACCCGTCGCCCCAGGCCCGCCTGCCCTGGTGCCGGACCCACCACTGGCTGCAGCTCCGCGGCCCCCCCCACCGTCCGCGAGGGGTAAAGCTGGCCTCTGTCACCGCCGGGCGCTCTCCCCGTCCGGGAGCCGCCGCATCCAGCAATCCAGGCCGCGGCTCGGACCGGAAATAGGCCGCAGACAAGCCACGCCCCCCTCCCGGCTGCCGCGGCCCGGACGGAGATTCCTCCCGCGGCCGGAGCAGCAGCTGAGTACTGCCCTGCCCACGTCCTACCGCGGAGGGTCCCCGAAGGGGCTCTCGCATCTCCTCCTCGCTCCCCCCGCACACGGCAAGTACCTGAGATATGAGGGAGGGGGGACGCCGCCCGCAGCTGACAGGGGAGCGAGGGGAAAGTGCCAACGGGTTAACCCCCAGCAGCCAAGGCGTGGGACCGCGCTGCCAGGGGCCCGTGCACTGCCATGATGAATCCGCTGCTCCCGGGTAGCAGCCATCCTGTCGCACGTCCGGATCGTTCCATATCCGGAAGTCTGGTGATGTGAGGGGCTGGGGAACCTCCATTATGACGTCCTTGTACAGATCTTTGTGTCCTTCTAAATACTCCCACTCCTCCATGGAGAAATAGAAGGTGACGTCCTGACACCTTATAGGAACCTCTCCAGTCAGATCGTTCCATATCCGGAAGTCAAGAGAGAGGGGGTAAGTCAAAGTCCTTTACTTACACCCCTCAACTGTCCCACCTCTTCCTCCAGGGAACTCCTCCTACCCACCAATCCCTTTTATTCTGCCTTATAAACAAACCATTCCTGTTTCCATTAACCCCATCACTCCTTCCCTTCCCTCTAGTCATGTCGCCCCTCCACCTTATGGGTTCCATGGCTTTCTCTAGTGATCCCTGGTCTGAGAGAGCGCAGGGTGTAATTGGAAGAGGGAGCATTGCAGAAGTTGACAGATGCAGACAGAATGGTCTCGCTCATGAAATCACAAGGGAGAAAAGAGCGGAGTTTCCATGGTAACACTAGGCCTAGGAAAGTGAGTCCGCCACCATTCACAGGTCATATGTGAGGGCTTGTTAGCAGGCAGTTTTATTAACCTGCACAAATTAAGCATCTTCTTTTGTTCTGGGGGTTTAAGGATTCTTCTAAAGTATGAAAACAGAAGTTATTGGGTAGTGAGAAGTTATCATTTTGAAGCAAAACAGCCATTAACTATATATATGACACAATGGCATGAATGAAGTGTAACATTTCCTCTATGTAACCTTACTTGTAGAAAAGTGTAATTTGGGGTGGCCCATGCCATACACATTAAAACAGTTGTCTGGGATTGTTCAAAACTGGAGAGAAAGCAGGAAATGGTGTACAAAATCGATACCCCCCACAATTTTGGCACCATCATTCCAATATTCCCCACAGGGAGATGAGCTAGGATGAACAAGAATGTCATAGACCGTGAACCAATAGTACTTTACTTAACGTTTTGTCTTCAGCAACACCAGATAGCGGGTGCACATCTTCCAGCACATTCCAATTGTACAAGGCATATTCAGACACAGTTTCAGTTCCGACCGGGGTTTCCGATCTTACTGGCCTGGTAAGTCCCAGCGCAACCCAGTCCAACACTATAGCAGAGTTTGTGATGGTGACTTCTCTTTCTAGCGGCTCCACATCCATTCTCCTAGAGGAGAGAAGGCCTCATCACTATGGCCAGACTCTTCCATACATACATCTCTTCTCTTCGTAGAGGAGGGGGTAAGGGGTAGCTGTGACACCCTGGCAAAGCCAGGTTGTCACAGAAAGAGTTAATCCTCCTTGGTAATCTGATCCCACACCGATGCAGCAGGACAAACCACAGCCCCCAGGGTAATAGAAAAGCAGAGCAGAGGGAGGGGCTGGAGCAGAGTGTTTGGAGAGGCAGACAGAAGAGGAGTCTGGAGTTGTAGCTCCCAGGCTGATGGTGAAGCGTGCTCCGAGAGGGCCGGGACAGGCTGCGAGTGAGGAAGGGGCCAGAGGTAGCCGGGCAGGGTAGTGGCCCCCCAGTACCTGGGTGACCCGGATCACTGCAGGGGAGTGGATTCCCCGTTCCCGGCTGAGGAGAAGGAGGAAGAGAGTGGAGAGAAAGGCACCTGGCTGCAGGGAAAGAACAACAGGAGCTGCTGCACCGTGTGTGGAACACTAACACCCCGTACCGAAGGCTGCGGACACCGGCAATTCCTAGTTTACCAGTGACTCTGTGTGGAATACTTGTGAGTACGCCCGTGCCCTCGGGCACCGCACCGCAGCACTGCGCCCTGCTCCCTGCTTACCCCATCACCGGGCCCCGGGACAACCAACCCCCTACCCACGGAGGGGATATATAACAACCAAGCTGCTCCCTGTCACCGCTCCCGGGATCCCCATAAAGAGCAGCGGTGGTGTCAACAAATCACCACAACCGTGGGTGGCGTCACGGACAATCTCCCTTAACAAAACCCCTTTTACTGTGGAGCCTGGGATCACAGACCGGGTCACGTCACCATGATACCCACAGAAGTGACCCTGTGGCCCGGATCTGAGTACCCCCTGGTCCCCGGATGACACATAGCCACTAGTGCCAGAGCAGAATCTTGTGCTCTCGGATGATTGAGGAGAATAAGCCAGAGCAACCGACTTAATTCACAGGCCAGTTAAGATTATCCGGTTACCTTAACTAGATTCCTGTCATCCAGCTTCCTTCACTTGTGTAAGACGACTTTATTCACACACCAGTTGGGATAACCCTTTACTTTAATATTTGCGTTCTTGGCCACTAAAGTCCTGTGTCTGAGCTCCAATTGTTTGAGACCTCTTCGTTCCAATGTCAGGCTCTAGCCTCAACATTGTTCCCACTCTGTGTTTCGATTAACACTAAGGATCATGCTATCTTTCGAAAAATGGCTCTGTGAAAAGCAGTCAGATTGGGCCAGTGGTTAGCCTGAACTGTCAGCCTTCAGGAGCACATTGTCCCCATCAACCAGGAAGCCAGAAGGCAGGGGAGCAGTGTGCTTCTGAAGAAAAGAAGAAGTTGAGAACACTCCCTTTAATAACAATCTGACTCTGAAGACGACATTATGGTTGTATTATACACCATGAAAACAGGATAATGGGGGGCAAGTCAGTACTAATGGTGTTATGGACTTCACGTGAAAATATACTTACAACTGGGATAACTTTGTGCCGCCCTCGCGACAGCCGACGGGCTGCTCGGATCCGGATCCGCAGTGGCTCGAAGGGTCTCCGGACCCGAGGCGGGGTCACGCGGCCACTCGAAATGAAAAGGGGTGAACAATAAAGTTCTTGATGCCACCCACGGGTCGTGGTAATGTGGGATACCACCACTGCTGCATTTGGGGGAGTGCCCGGGAGCAATGGGATGACAGCTTGTGAGGTTAACCCCTCCGTGGGAAGGGGGAAGGTATCCCGGGGCTCGGTAGTGGAAGGATGGTGACCCGTCGGGAGGAGAGGGGCACCACGTACTCACATAGTCCAGGAATTCTGACACCGACAACGGGTAAACCAAAGTCCTGAATGCCCTGCAGCTGTAGTTGGAGCATGCTGGGTCCGTGCCCTTTTGGCGTTGCTGGTTGGTCTGAAGCCTTGTCCCTTGGCACTGTGTTTACTCTTTGTGGATCCCTTTTGCCTGAAACTACTCAGGTCCCGCTCACCCGTGTGGCTAATGGAGTGAGATTGCTCTCAGGGTTCACGCTTGGGATTTTCTGGACGGTTTTGGGAAGTTCTATCACCCTCGTTGCGCTAGTACCCTGATTTTGGAGCGGGTGGAGAACGGCTCGTGAAGACTCCATCCTCATCGGGTAAATTACTGGGCTGCATGAAGCTACTTCCCAGCCTAGGGTCCGTTTACCTCGTGATGCCCTGGCCCCTGCCCGATTGTAGCACAAGGCCGCTTAACTGCCCTCCGTGGCAGTACCGTGCCCCTTGCCACTACCCCCTGCGACCAGAGTTCCAGCTCCTTCCAGGCCAGGCCAAAGTCCGGCACCTGGGACGGGTACAGGAGCCCAGCTCCGCAGCGTGACCTTTTACTGTCACCGCTGCACTCGAATCGACTACTGACTACTCACTACTGACTGACACTTCTGGCCCTCCTTCTACCATCACTCCGTCTGGGCGGCCCTATTCCCCTCAGGCTGCCCAATGGGTGTCTGGTGGGTGTGGTGCAGAGTATTCCTCAGGATTTGTGTATACCTGTTCTTAGCAACACCAAAGGGATAGGACCCGTAACCAAGGAGGAGAGGGTACCATGCAAAAGGGCAGATTGCACAGCACCCTTGTGATGACCTGATAGGCCAGAGTGTCACACCTTCAATATGGGAGAAGTTAAAATGCTATAACAGTGCTTATGGAAGTAGTTATACGCTACATATTTATTTTTATAGGAAAGAGAAAAATATGACTGGGCTCTTAGATGAAGACAACCAAGGAGCAAGGATTGGTGACATTGGCCATTACCGGATACATAAAATGCAACACATAATGACCTGCTCACAAACCTCAGAGCAGTAAAGGGTGGATGGAGGCACGCTCAAGTGAACTATTAAGAACGAACCCAAAATACTATGCTCTGTGGCAAGGATTCGCCACAGATCCTTAAAGGGAGAGCGCTCCATTTATAGCACTAGTATGTATTTTGCAACAGTGATGAGAAATAGAAATTGTGCTCCAAGGAAGAGCTTCTATAAAAAAATTACAGGGTCTGCAAAGTCCAAGAAAGTTCCCTTAGGGCTCTCAAGACATCAGTATCCATGTATTTTGTTGCTATGGCAGCCTGGCATCTGCGGTTTGAATTTGAATTTGTTCTTTCTCGTTCCGCGTAGATTCTGAATATGTTGATTTTACTACTGATGCGCTCATTTCTTCGGGCGCTCTGTCCAGCCAGCAGAATTGACAGTCTTGATCTCAGTGGAGTTAGTTCTCTCTCTAAAAAAATGGCCAATCTGTAATAGATTCTGTATCCCACGGGAACTAATCAAAAATTAGATTTGATCACTGAAGAGTAACTTAAATTTGTGTCTTTCACATGTGTTTAGTTTTAAATGACTGACTTGGCAATTCTACCCAAAGCCAAGAGAATTCATGATTGGCATCCCCAACTGAAGCTCTGAGGCCTGTATCTCATGTCTAGTAAAATTATCTTTTTTCTCTGTTTGCTATAAATGTGACAGTTTATCAACCAAAAAGAGAACTAAAATTATACAAAAGTAAAGCAAAAGGAGAACTAAAATAAAACAAAAAAACACAAAGCAAAAAGAGAATTAAAATAAAACAAACATAAAGCAAAAAAGAACTAAAATAAAACAAACATAAAGCAAAAAGAGAACTAAAATAAAACAGACAAAAGGCAAAAATAGAAGTAAATGAAAACAAACAAATATAAAGCAAAAAAACATGATAAACAAGCATGATGGCATTTACACAAAAAACATCCAGTGATGCGGTTTGAATTTCATCACAAATGCTACATATTTACAGAATATTGGCACAACTCTACGAAAAAGATACTGCAGGCCCTGGTGAGCGCCATTATCACAGTACTATAGCGGCTGCTATAGTGCCATATATCCCACAGTCTCAGAGCCTCCAAGTTTCATAAACACATTTTTACTGTCTATTGAATTTACTTTGTGTGGTTCTGGAAAGACTTAGCTTTCCCAGGGGCAACATAAAAAACTAGGTGCACTTTATGGTAGACTGCTCTAGTGCTTAAAAAAGACTGGTTTTGTGTATGTTGGCGCAGAAGTGGGTTCCCATTTTTAGCGAAAGGTTCCTTCTTTCGTGATGGTTATCTACAGCCTGGTCCACCAAACACAACTAATCTACTTTACTAAACTGAACTGGTGTTTGTGTTACGCCCCATTTGGGGGGTGCGACACTTACTTGGGTCTTCAGGGGTGCGTCCGCCACCCAAGAGCCGGTCACCATCGTAGATGTAGCAGGACAACACATCACACCAAGAGATTCTTTACAACACAACAAACGCTTTATTTGACTTTCAATGTTCTGGATAGGCATGGCCACTTTCACTATGCATTCGTATTATTCCGCCTTTCTTTTGGGGTACTTATCCTTACACTTGCCCTCTTCCTGGGTATTAGCCTTCCAGTAGCCAAGTCTACGAGTCTAACATTCTGTTTCCCCTGTTTCCTGTTCCCACGGCTTACCAATGTAATGCTCACCACTGGGGCTGGAGAAGAAGCAAGCTGAAGTGGACTCACTACATCATAGGGAGGCCCTGGGCCTACCCTTCCATGGGGTAAAGTCAACGATTGTGGCAGCTGACCCCCAGGACAGGGGCAGACACATGGGCAGACAGGACTGAGTCTCAAGTGCAGACAGGGACCAACAGGGTGGCTCAAGGCAGAAAGCATAGGCAGGATGGACAGGCAGAGTCCGTAGCACCAGTAGGGTAGGACAGACAGGCAAAGTCACTAGCAAGGCAGATGGCATGGCCAGGAGGAATAGGCAAAATCTTTAGTACCAACAAGGCAGTACGGGCTGGTAACCAGGTACGAGCAGGACATGACTAGAACCAGGTGCGAACAGGCAGGACAGGCTGGTTGCCAAGGACAAACAGGACAGGTACAAGCAGAACCGGATGGGACCAGGCGGGACAGGACATGAACAGGTGTGACAGGACGGGACCAGGTGGGACAGGACAACCTGAAAATTAACTAGACAGAACTAAACTGATGGTGTTGAACAGGCAACTCCCCTAGTGGGAGCGAATCTTAAATACCCAGTGCATCTCAGTGATAGGCAATGGCCCTTAAGAGGAGGGCAGTAAAGAATGCACGCCCTAGGAGCACTCCTCGAGACCCTGTGTGGTGTGCACATGTGCCAAGAGGCAGGGAAAGGAGAAGATCATGTGGAGGAGTCGCACAGATGCCGGGCAGCAGAGATGAGTGACAGCTCGTCCCTGCAGAAAGAGAGCAGGGACACAGCATTACAACCGGGTCCGCTCCACTACCTCGGACTGCTTCTGGTCTCTCACTGTGTATATGGGCCCGAAGAAGTTTGGGACCACCTGAACTCTTCCTAGAACTCTACTTAGAACTCTTCCTGATCTCCAAGCCAAACTGAGCAATCGTGGAACAAGAGCCTTGGTGAGAGAGGTAAAGAAGAACCCCAAGATCATTGTGGCTGAGCTCCAAAGATGCAGTAGGGAGATGGGAGAAAGTTCCACAAAGTCAACTATCACTGCAGCCCTCCACCAGTCAGCTTTTATGGCAGAGTGGCCTGATGGAAGCCTCTCCTCAGTGCAATATGAAAGGCAGCATAGAGTTTGCAAAAAAAACACATGAAGGACTCCCAGACTATGAGAAATAAGATTCTCTGGTCTGATGAGATGAAGATAGAACTTTTTGGTGACAATTCTAAGCGGTCTGTGTGGAGAAAACCAGGCACTGCTCATCACCTGCCCAATACAATCCCAACAGTGAAACATGGTGGTGCCAGCATCATGCTATGGGGGTGTTTTTCAGCTGCAGGGACAAGATGACTAGTTGCAATTGAAGGAAAGATGAATGCGGCCAAGTACAGAGATATCTGGAAGAAAACCTCTTCCAGAGTGCTCTGGACAAAGAGACAGGGAAAGACACAGACAGACAGGGAAAGAGACAGACAGACAGGGAAAGAAACAGACAGAGACAAGCAGAGACAGACAGACGAAAACACAGACAGACGCAGACAAAGAGACAGACACAGGGAAAGAGACAGACAGGGAAAGAGACAGACAGGAAAAAACAGGATAAGAGACAAACAGGGAAAAAGACAGACAGAGACAGACAGGGAAAAAGATAGAGAGACAGACAGGGAAAGACATAGAGAGACAGATAGGGTAAGAGATAGAGACAGAGATAGGGAAAGACAGATAGACAGACAGAGACAAACAGGGAAAGAGACATACAGGCAAAGAGATAGAGAGATAGACAGACAGACAGGGAGACAGACAAAGACTGGGAGAGAAACAGAGAGACAATTACTATCCCGGACAACGCCGGGTGCTACAGCTAGTATATGTATATATATATATATATATATATATATATATATATATATATATATTGTGAGACTCATGTGGGATTAGTGGATGAGGGCAGGTATATCTCACCCCGGTGTCGGTCCTATGTAACTTAGCCTGGTCAGGATCACCTGGTTACTAATGGATTAATGGGAGGTGAAGGACTGATGTAAAAAAGAGTCTGAGAAGTTGGGGGAGGATCTCCATCTGGGCAACACAGTAAGCCTGTCTGTGTAGGAGACACTTGTGAGGAGCAGTGCTTGATGTTTGTATGGTTTAGCTGGAAGGGAGAAGCCCTCCAGTTTGTAGTTAGGATATCACCGTGTATAGTTAGCGCCGGACAGGCAATGATTTATTTTGTTGGTGTTTTTCTTTTGTTTATGCTTCACTGCAATAAACCTGACCAAGCGTCAGTTACACCTTGAATTCGGCTGTCTGCCTGAGGTGAATACGTGCCCTTTGAACCCAGCAAAGGCGATCCCCGAGCGTGTTATCACAATATATATATACTAGAAGGTGGCCCGATTCTACGCATCAGGTATTCTAGAATTTACGTATTGTGTAGTTAATGTATGATTTTTGTTATATATACATATATATATATATATATAGATGCTGTGTGTAGTTGCCAAGTGTTTGTGTAGGGCGCTGTACATGTTCTGGGTGTTGTCTGGGGGGAGGGTGAGAGCGGTGTTGTTTGTGTGTTGCGTTGTTTGTGGAGTGCTGTGTGTCTGTATGGTGATATGTGTGTTGCACGGTTTGTGTGGCTGTGAGGTGCGTGTGTGTGTTTTGGGGGGAGGTATGTTTTGTGCAATGTGTGTGTTGCGCAGTATGTGCGTATATTTGTGTGTGCCGTGGTGTTTGTGTGTTGGGTGTTGTGTGTGTGTGGCGTTGTCTGTGTGTGTGTCTGTGTAGGGCAGTGTTTGTCGTTCCCAGTGTGTGTGGTGTGTTGTGCGGTGGTGTGTGTGTGTTGCACCTCGTGGCTCTCCTGTTGCAAGGAATGAGGTGGTCCCCCATTCCTTGTCTGCCACGAGCCTTCCTGCTCAGCAGCACCAAAGGTCTGGGAGACTGCGCAGTCTGCAGGAGTTGCCTCCTCAGAGACGCAGCAGAAGGGTGACACCTAGTGGTTCTCCCCTGGCAAGGAATGGAGCGGTCTCCCATACCTTGCCTGCCACGAGCCCTCCTGCTCAGCATCACAGAGGGTCTAAAAGGTTGTGCAGTGTGCAAAGGATTGATGGTCAGGGAAGCAGCAAGACTTCCCTTATCTCTGCACATTGTGAAACCGAGGATCCCGCCTTTATGACCCAGAGGCAGGAAGATGATCATGTGCCCCACGTGACGTCTTCTGATTCGCTCACTGATATCACACGGCCCGATAACGAGGCTGGTGATGTGCTGAATCCTGACTGGCCGGGCCAAGACGTCACGAATTCTGATTGGGTCACGCCCATCTCGCGCCCGCCCTTGGGTGGAGCTTTGCCTCCTTAAAAGCTCCCCCTGCCTTCAAGGCAGCGTGCGACTGTCCTTCTATGTTTGGATGTCTGGCAGCGTGCTGCCACGCCACTGCTCAGGCATTATTGTCTTTTGTGGGCTTGGCCCTTGCTGCTTAGGCAGCACCTGGTTTGCAGGCCGTGTTCCTGCCTTGCTGCTCTGGCAGTATCTCCTTCAACAGGCCGTGTTCCTGTCCCAGGTGAGCTCTTCGAGTCTCCACCGGACTCACCTGGTTATTGAAAGCACACGTGCGTGGGCACCTCTGTGCTACCCTCGTGCCATATTCCTGTGACTCCCGCTGGCACACGTGCATAGGCACCTCTGTGCGTCCCCGTGCAACAGGTACACCGAACGAGAAGCCCCGAGTCATACAACCCTCACGGGTTAGGGCGGATCGGTGTACATAGATCATCTGTGACATTCCAGACGATCACTAGTAGCAACCCGCTCACTCTTTACTGACCATAGCAGCGGTCCCTTACACCACACAGTGGACCTTGACCGGCGGAAGCTGTCCATTTCCCATCTTGGCACGCTTCCTCGGGTCCCCCTCGTAACAGAGGTGTGCACCCCTCATCGTGGTCCACCCCCCATGCTGCACCCCCCATCATGCTCCATCCCCCATGCTGCGCACCCCCCATCGTGCTCCATCCCCCATGCTGCGCACCCCCCATCGTGCTCCATCCCCCATACTGCGCACTCCCCATCATGTTTCATCCCCCCATTCTGGGCACCCCCCATCGTGTTTCATCCCCCCATTCTGGGCACCCCTCCATCGTGCTCCATCGCCCACGCTGCACCCCTCCATTGTGCTCCATCCCCCATGCTGCACCCCCCATCGTGCTCCATCCCCCATGCTGCGCACACCCCATCGTGCTCCATCCCCCATGCTGCACCCCCCATCGTGCTCCATCCCCCATGCTGCACACCCCCCATCGTGTTTCATCCCCCCATTCTGGGCACCCCCCATCGTGGTCCAACCCCCATGCTGTACCCCCCATCGTGCTCCATCCCCCATGCTGCACACCACCCATCGTGTTTCATCCCCCCATTCTGAATTGGCATCGCGTGTGGGGGGCGTGGCCTAGCGGGCATAGCGTGTGGGGGGCGTGGCCTAGCGGGCAACGCGTGGGGGCGTGACCTAGCGTGCGGGGGGCGTGGCCTAGCGTGCATCGCGTGCGGGGGGCGTGGCCTAGCGTGCATCACATGTGGGGGCGTGGCCTAGCGGAAATCGTGTGGGGGCATGGCCTAGCGGGCATCACGTGCGGGGGGCGTGGCCTAGCGGGCATCGCGTGCGGCGGGCGGGCCTGGTCAAACGGTTAATCCATGCGGGGGGCGGGGCCAAGCGGAGCCGAGCGGCCAATCCGTGTGGGGGGCGGGGCCAAGCCTAGCGGCCAATACGACGGTTGTCACTGTAAGGACACAATTTTGGAGCAAGACAGACAGACAGACAGACAGAATAAGGCAATTATATAAAGATACATATGCATATATATATATATATATATATATATATATATATGTGTATATATATATAATATACACAGTGGGTACGGAAAGTATTCAGACCCCCTTTACATTTTTCAGTCTTTGTTTCACTGCAGCCATTTGGTAAATTCAAAAAAGTTCATTTTTTTTCTCATTAATGTACACTCTGCACCTTATCTTAACAGAAAAAAACTGAAATGTAAAAATTTTTGCAAATATTTTAAAAAAGAAAAATTGAAATATCACATGGTCATAAGTATTCAGACCCATTGCTCAGGATTGAGTAGAAGCACTCTTTTGAGCTAGTACAGCCATGAGTCTTCTTGGGAATGATGCAACAAGTTTTTCACAAGTTTTTGGATTTGGGGATCCTCTGCCATTCTTCCTTGCAGATCCTCTCCATTTCCGTCAGGTTGGATAGTGAACGTTGGTGGACAGTCATTTTCAGGTCTCTCCAAGGATGCTCAATTGGGTTTAGGTCAGGGCTCTGGCTGGGCCAGTCAACAATGGTCACAGAGTTGTTCTGAAGTCACTCCTTTGTTATTTTAGCTGTGTGCTTAAGGTTATTGTCTTTTTGGAAGGTGAATCGTCGGCCAAGTCTGAGGTCCAGAGTATTCTGGAAGAGATTTTCTTCCAGGATATCTCTGTACTTGGCCACATTCATCTTTCCTTCAATTGCAACCAGTCGTCCTGTCCCTGCAGCTGAAAAACACCCCCTTATAATGATGCTGCCACCATCATGTTTCTCTGTTGGGATTGTATTGGGCAGGTGATGAGCAGTGCCTCGTTTTCTCCACACATACCGCTTAGAATTATCACCAAAAAGACTATCTTCGTCTGATCAGAGCAGAGAATCTTATTTCTCATAGTCTGGGAGTCCTTCATGTGTTTTTTGCAAACTCTATGATGGCTTTCATGTCTTGAGGACAGGCTTCCGTCAGGCCACTCTGCCATAAAGTCCCGACTGGTGGAGGGCTGCAGTGATAGGTGACTTTGTGGAAATTTCTCCCATCTCCCTACTGCATCTCTGGAGCTCAGCCACAGCGATCTTGGGGTTCTTCTTTACCTCTCTCACCAAGGCTCTTGTCCCACAATTGCTGGACGGCCAGGTTTAGGAGGAGTTCTGGTGGTCCTAAATTTCTTCCATTTAAGGATTATGGAAGCCACTGTGCTCTTAGGAACCTTGAGTACTACAGAAATTCTTTTGTAATCTTGTCCAGATCTGTGCCTTGCCACAATTCTGTCTCTGAGCTTCTTGGGCAGTTCCTTTGACCTCATGATTCTCATTTGGTCTGACATGCACTGTGAGCTGTGAGGTCTTATATAGACAGGTGTGCGCCTTTCAAAATCAAGTCCTATCAGTTTGATTAAACACAGCTGGACTCCAATGAAGGAGTAGAACCATCTCAAGGAGGATCACAAGGAAATGGACAGCATGTGACTTAAGTATGAGTATTTGAGCAAAGGGTCTGAATACTTATGACCATGTGATATTTCAGTTTTTCTTGTTTAATAAATTTGAAAAAATTTCTACCTTTGTTTTTTTTTCTGTCAAGATGGGGTGCAGAGTGTACATTAATGAGAAAAAAAATGAACTTTTTTAAATTTACCAAATGGCTGCAATGAAACAAAGAGTGAAAAATTTAAAGGGGTCTGAATACTTTCCGTAGCCAATGTATATTGGGATAGAATCTGGGAGATGGGAATAACCCTTCAAGTATGGAGACTTCCACTAGGAAGCCGCCCGAAGAGTTATCACTTCGTAAGACAGTACATGTGCACAGGGACGTATAAATGTTCATTTTATAGTTCCCTTTTTTATTTCTGTTACATGTGTTGAGTTTTGTTTTTTTTTAATTGAGCAAGAAAATGCCGATGTCTTAGTGATGTTTAACCACTAGAGGGAGAATAGATATAAACGTAAGGAGCTCCGTTGCCTGAAGCTTATATTGCAGAATGTGTGTGTCTTCTCTGATAAAATAGAAAACACTAGCACAAAAATATTTGCCAGGGATCAATAAAATATATTAAACACATACTAAACTTGGTATTTTCTTCAATAGGCAAAATAACTCAGCTTACATTTCTGCAATGTAGATATTGAGCAGTTGGAATTCTTCTGATTGACTCACATTACTTCTATATTTCACCCATCTTAACTAATTTTGTTTTTCTGATGATCAATTTGAGATACAAAGTGAATTTCTGCTCAAAATACATTTGGTTTGGGCCAAAATACAAAACCCTTGTTAGATAAAGTGAACAAGGTTTTAGAATTGTGGAAGGTTAATAAAATCCAAATTTTATTTCGTCCTTTAAAATACAGCATCCAACATGGAAGGAAAATTGCAATACAGGAGAACGTGTTTCGAACGCAACCCGTGTTCTTTGTCAAGCCCAACGGTAGTGTGCCCAACACTTTTGTAAAACGTTGTAAGGTCCGAACTGTTGTTTAAACTGCTCCAGATTAATAGATGATGCTGTCACGCACGGCCTTGGGGAAGGTCTGGCGTGGGGCAAAACACACGACAAACAGAGGTTTCACCATGACAAACAAGGGGTACACCGGGGCACATTAACAACGGTGGGCCTTAGCGCTAGTGAGAGAATAGAAAGGACACCTCCTTCACTTACCTGCAAAAGTATTCTGCGCTCCTAGCCAGTCCCTGTACTGATTCCTCACCTGTGCCGAGCAGGAACCTGAAGCCCTGAGAGACCCTACAATAGTCCTGGCTAGTGAGTAGGCAGGTAAGGATCACTAGTCCCACTGATACACTAAAACAACACACCAGGGATGGAAAACAAACAGGGGAATCACCAAAGTATAAACTCAATCTTCTTGGCTACAGTCAGGCACCATGCCTATACCACAACAGACAGAATGGGTTCCAACTTCCACCTCCAGGCCAAGTCTCAGATTGTTGACTCAGTATACCCGGTGCTCTCTACAGGGAGTAGAGGGTAAATATAGGGACTCGGAGTTGTTCCAAATCGGAAACACCTGAAAAGGTAAATCTGTTGGTAAGGAAAACTGTCATTAACCCTAAGACTGCCAAAGAAAGGAAATACATTTAATATTGAGAGCATAGCATGTAAATGACTCTCAAGCCCTGAATCTGGCACTAGTCTCATAATTCAGAGAGAAAACCATGACAAATGCAATGCACAGTGGGAATTTTGCCATATAACTAAAGCCTTTCAAAGGCAAATCCCTGGGTGAAATTTAAAGAACTGGGTGCAAATTTGATAGAACTGAGTGCAGTCACTGATAGCACTGTTGTTGAGTCAGAGGTGGTCACAGACAGAAGAGGACCCTCTGCATAAATAATACATGGGTCCTTTACAGTCCTATGATGTGTATGAGAGTAAGGGGATTTGCTGTTTCGTAGATAGATGTTGCCCCCTTATTTCTTCGGACCCAGTGTAGCTGCACAGATTGCACCAATGGTAAATTCACCAGAGAGGTCAATACTACGTAGAACCATTCATCTACTTGTGACACCCCCTTTCTAAGCCAGAGAGGAAAGCAGCTATCAAACAACTTTGAACCAGTTTGTATGAGGAGCTAAATATATATATAAAATACTGTGTATGTCTAGAAATCACCAGTAAGGCTAAGTTCACATTTCCATTAACACATTCCGTCTGTCTGTTCCATTTATTCGCAACACCTATCAAGAGAAAGAAGTACAAGGCAAATATTTAAGATAAGGACACATCTTTACTATTAAATTTAACATAAAATAAATTACTTTAACAGTATCAATATGGAAATAACACGAGTTTTTAAGAATAGAGATAAAATAAAAGGAATTGGAAAACACCTGGATAAAAAATTTACACCCTGCGAGTTCAATGTCTACCACAAGATAGCAGTAAGAAAGAAAGAAAGAAAAAGACAGAAAGAAAAAAAGAAAGAAAGAAAGAAAAAGACAAATAAAGAACGAAAGAAAGAGAGAAAGAAAGAAAGAAAAAAGCAAGCAAGAAAAAAAGAGCAAGCAAGAGGGAAAGAAAGAAAGAAGGAAGCAAGAAAGAAAGGAAAAAGCAAGCAAGAAAGAAAAGGGAAAAAAAAAAGAAAGAAGCAAGAGAGAAAAAAAGAAAGACGCAAGCAAGCAAGAAAGAAAAAGAAAGAAAGAAAAAAAACAAGAAACAAAAAAGAAAAAAGCAGGCAAAAAAGAAAGAAAAAGAAAAATGCAAGAAAAAAAGAAAAAGAAAAAAGCAAGTAAGAACGAAAGAAGCAAGAAAGAAAGAAAAAGCAAGAAAGAAAAAGAAAAAAGCAAGCAAGAAAGAAAGAAAAAGAAAAAAGCAAGAAAGAGAGATACAAGAAAGAAAGAAGAAAGCAAGCAAGAAAGCAAGAAAGAAAAAGAAAAAAGCAAGCAAGAAAGAAAGAAAAAGCAAAAAAAAAACCAAGAAAGAAGAAAAGCAAGAAACAAAAAAGAAAAAGAAAAAAGCAGGCAAGCAAGAAAGAAAAGGAAAAAAGCAAGCAAGAAAGAAAGAAGCAAGAAAGAAAGAAAAAGCAAGAAAGAAAGAAAGAAAGAAGCAAGCAAGAAAGAAAAAGAAAAAACAAGCAAGAAAGAAATATTTCAATGCTGACAAAAAGAAACAATATAGCAAATGGAGTAATAAAGTAAAGACAAAGGATATAAGGCATTGATTGACTAAATTAATATATGTAGGGTGTCAGGATAAGCAAACAAGTAGTAAAGGTCTTGAAGCAGGAACACGAACAAGTTACCCTAGCAATATAGTCAAAGTGATATACGGTAGAATGGAAGGAAGAAAAGATCAGCGTTTCGACAGGCGTTTCGCTTGGAAAGCTTCATCTGAGAGTTTAGAAGAATAGACAATCAGAATATGCAAAATGGATTATTATTATTATTATTATTATTATTATTATTATTATTATTAATATACTATATATAGAAGCAATGACATTCCATTGATTATTATGATGTCATTTTGGGAAGACTTGCGTAACTTATTCTTCTGTTGTAAAATATTAACACAAAACAGAACACAGTCAAACCCCATAATATTGGGTTCCCTCTGCTACTGTTTACATCAGTATTGCAATGTATCTGTTTTGCAGATGAATTCCAATTGTCTGTTCTTCTGGCAATGCGTGAAAGGAAATTTGAACATATGAACATATCCTAAGGCTTCATTCAGACGTCCGATTTTTGAAAAACATGGATAGTACTCCTACCTGTGATAGTCTAAAGGCTGCTTTACACGGTACGACCGATTGTGCAATTTCACAATCGATCGTACCCGCCCCCGTCCTTTTTGCGTCACGGGCAAATCGCTGCCCGTGTCGCACAAAGTCAGTAACCCCCGTCACACATACTTACCTCTCGTGCGACCTCGCTGTGGGCGGCGAACGTCGACTTCCTGGAATGGGAGGGACGTTCGGCGTCACAGTGACGTCACACGGCCGCCGGCCAATGGAAGCGGAGGGGCGGAGATGAGTGGGACGTAAACATCCCGCCCACCTCCTTCCTTCACATAGCCGGCGGCGGCCGCGTGACGCAGGTGAGCTGCTGTTCATCGTTCCCGTGGTGTCACACGGAGCGGCGTGTGCTACCCCGGAAACGATGAACAACTAAATTAAACGATATTATGGAACCTAGCAAGCAGTACACGACTCACGATTTGTGAGCGATACTGCGTCGCTAGGAGGTGTCACACAGGCCGACATCGCCAGCGATGCCGGATGTGCGTCACAAAAACCGTGACCCCGACGATCTATCGCATGATAGATTGTCTGGTATAAAGCAGCCTTAAAGGGGGCTTTACACCTTAGCGATATCGCTAGCAATTTCTAGCGATAGCGAGCGTGTAAGTACCCGCCCCCGTCGCGCATGCGATTGTTTGTGATCGCTGCCATAGCGAACATTATCGCTACGCAGCGTCACACATACTTACCTGGTCGGCGGCGTCGCTGTGACTGCCGAACAATCCCTCCTTCAAGGGGGAGGGACGTTCGGCATCACAGCGACGTCACCGCAATGTCACACAGCGGCCGGCCAATCAAAGCAGAGGGGCGGAGATGAGCAGGACGTAACATCCCGCCCACCTCCTTCCTTCCTCATTGGGGCCGGCGGCAGGTAAGGAGATGTTCCTCGCTCATGCGGTGTCACACATAGCGATGTGTGCTGCCGCATGAGCGATGAACCACAACGCTAAACAACCCTTACCGATTTTTGACTTTGGGACGACCTCTCCATGGTGAACGATTTTCACCATTTTTGAGGTCGCCTAAGGTCGCTGGTCAGTGTCACACGCTGCGATATCGTTAATGACGCCGGATGTGCGTCACTAACAACTTGACCCCGGCGACCAAACATTAACGATATCGTAGCGTGTAAAGCCCCCTTAAGAGGCTATTCACATGTCTGTGATTTCTCGCGGACTGTGCGGTCCAAATAAAATCGAAGAGATATGTCTGATTTTGATCCATGAGCTGGATCAAAATCGGCAATGCAAATCTATGGGTCCGTGAGAAAAATCAGATAGCACTTAAAGGTCTGATTTTCACAGACTGTCCGAAAGGAGAAGGTGGAGAAACTTGTTTTCTTCTCCACGTACGAGAAAAACTGATAGCACTCATACCAAATTCTGATCAAAAGCTGATAAAAAAACAGTCCTTTTTTCTTGTGTGTGGAAAAATCGGATGTCTGAATGAGCTTTTAGGCAAAAACCCCCAAAAACATATACATTACTAAAATCCCAAATTGGTTCATCCTATACCGTTACTTTAACCAGACAGCTAGAATTACCTAACCGATATTTATATAGAACTCCGAACCAACAGAACCTCATTCATAGGCGGATTATAAAAGAACACTAAGGAGCAAAGGCGCAAAATAGGGTCTTATGTGGTATAAACGGAAAAAAAGAGAAAAAGGTACACTCACCTTTTCAAGTTGTGTGACACACAAGATGTGCTTAATAATGGAGCAGCTTCTGCAGATTCATGAGTGCACAAGACAATGCAGACAATGCAGAGAAAGGACAGAAGACGTGTTCACTCCGCGCTGCTGCTGAAGACTTTCCAAAGGAAGATCCAGGACTCACCAGTGGAGATAAGTGGCTTTTATTCAACGCATTTCAAAGCCATTACAAGCTTCTTCTTCAGGAAAATCTAGGTACTGGTTGTTTTCCTGAAGAAGAAGAAGCTTTGAAATTGATTGAGTCCTGGATCTTCCCTTGGAAAGTCTTCAGCAGCAGCAGCGCGGAGTGAACACGTCTTCTGTCCCTTTTCTGCATAGGCAGATTATAATGAGAGCAATCTGGGCTACAGCCCGGGGCCCAAGGCTCTGGGGGGGCAGGCCATGGCCAGATTGCTCTCATTATATTGTTTTGTATTGTAATGCATACTCACCTCACTCCGATTCCCTAGGCGCAGATCTCTGAGCAGAGGAAACTACTGGCAATGCAGAACAGCAGCACAGCTCCGGGAGAGCCGCCATTGCTGGCGTGATGGTGCCATCAGCCGACACCGACACAAGCATATACGCATCAGCATCAAGAAGACATGGAGCCCAGAGGGAATGGAAGCAAGATGAGTATGTTTTATTTAAGGGGTTATGTGGGGGCTCATGCTGTATATAGGAGTATGTGTGGGGGCTCATACTGTATATAGAGGGGCTGTGTGGGGGCTAATACTGTATATAGGAGGATGTATGAGGACTCAAACTGTATGTAGGAGGCTATGTGAGAGCTCATACTGTATATAGAAGGATTTGTGAGGGCTCACATTGAATATAAGAGGCTATGTGGGGGCTCATGTTCTATATAGGAGAATATATGGGGGTTCATACTATATATAGGAGGCTATGTGGGGGCTCATACTGTATATAGGAGGCTATGTTAGGGCTCATACTGTTTATAGTAGACTATATGAGGGCTCATCCTATATATAGGAGGTTATGTGGCGGCTCTTGCTGTATATAGGAGTATATGTAGGGGCTCATACTGTTTATAGGGGGCTGTGTGGGGGCTAATACTGTATATAGGATGATGTGTGAGGACTCAAACTGTATGTAGGAGGCTATGTGGGGGCTCATGTTCTATATAGGAGAATGTGTGGGAGCTCATACTGTATATAGGAGGCTATGTTAGGGCTCATACTGTATATAGTAGGCCATGTGGGGGCTCATACTGTATATAGGAGGCTATGTTAGGGCTCATACTGTTTATAGTAGACTATATGAGGGCTCATGCTATATATAGGAGGTTATGTGGCGGCTCTTGCTGTATATAGGAGTATGTGTAGGGGCTCATACTGTTTATAGGGGGCTGTGTGGGGGCTAATACTGTATATAGGATGATGTGTGAGGACTCAAACTGTATGTAGGAGGCTATGTGGGGGCTCATGTTCTATATAGGAGAATGTGTGGGAGCTCATACTGTATATAGGAGGCTATGTTAGGGCTCATACTGTATATAGTAGGCTATGTGGGGGCTCATACTGTATATAGGAGGCTATGTTAGGGCTCATACTGTTTATAGTAGACTATATGAGGGCTCATGCTATATATAGGAGGTTATGTGGCGGCTCTTGCTGTATATAGGAGTATGTGTAGGGGCTCATACTGTTTCTAGGGGGCTGTGTGGGGGCTAATACTGTATATAGGATGATGTGTGAGGACTCAAACTGTATGTAGGAGGCTATGTGGGGGCTCATGTTCTATATAGGAGAATGTGTGGGAGCTCATACTGTATATAGGAGGCTATGTTAGGGCTCATACTGTATATAGTAGGCTATGTGGGGGCTCATACTGTATATAGGAGGCTATGTTAGGGCTCATACTGTTTATAGTAGACTATATGAGGGCTCATGCTATATATAGGAGGTTATGTGGCGGCTCTTGCTGTATATAGGAGTATGTGTAGGGGCTCATACTGTTTCTAGGGGGCTGTGTGGGGGCTAATACTGTATATAGGATGATGTGTGAGGACTCAAACTGTATGTAGGAGGCTATGTGGGGGCTCATGTTCTATATAGGAGAATGTGTGGGAGCTCATACTGTATATAGGAGGCTATGTTAGGGCTCATACTGTATATAGTAGGCTATGTGGGGGCTCATACTATATATAGGAGGCTATGTGGTGGCTCTTAATGTATATAGGGGGGCTGTATGTAGGCTCATACTGTAGAGAGTGGCTATGTGAGGTCTCATACTCTATATAGGAGGCTGTGTGGGGGCTCATACTGTATATAGGGGGCTGTATGTGGGCTCATACTATATATAGGAGGCTATGTGGTGGCTCTTAATGTATATAGGGGGGCTGTATGTAGGCTCATACTGTAGAGAGTGGCTATGTGAGGTCTCATACTGTATATAGGAGGCTGTGTGGGGGCTCATACTGTATATAGGGGGCTGTATGTGGGCTCATACTGTATATAGGGGCTATCTGAGGGCCCGTACTATGGGGATGTTAGCATACTTAATTCTGTTCAATATTAAGCGTTAAAATTAATATTAATATAACATAATGATTATAATATATTAATATTGAGCAGAATTAATTTCAGCTGTTTAGTTCAGCCCTCCCCAATAGTCACATGGCCCCTCTGAAACATTAATTTTCCACCTCTGTTCTATTACTTGTAGACAGTGCTATGTTATGTACAGGGCTGTACATAAGGGGAAAAAATAGTCTTTCCCATTTTATGCCTGTAGATATGTCCCTGTGTGTTAATAATAAGATCTATCAAGGGGATCGTGTGACATATCACATAATACACTGGGCTGGGGGAGCCCACACCTTCTAAGGGGGCCCACACCTTCTAAACTGCCTGGGGTCCTCAATGCATAGGTTTAGCAATAGGCAATACTTTTAAATTTTGGGGAGAAATGTTCAGTCTGATACAGTGCCATCTAGTGGCTAAAATTATGAATATGGTCAGTGAAGAGAGGTACGTAGAGATTTGCACTGGTGAGCACTGAGCAGTACTATTCTATCATATGTGTAATTAATGAAAATGACACAGTTATACAGAAAAATAAACTTGTGTAGTGTTAGCCAATAATGATATATGCAGAAAGTAAAGTGTCAGGTGCACTTAGACAATATGAAAATGCACGTCTATGCCTTTAGGAGTTAGGCGCTCACAGACGTGTCCACTCTTCACTTTCCACCCAATTCCATTAAGGACTTCCAACTTTTCATGATACAAAATCAATGCATCATTCTGACATTCTAGCCAAACCACACTCATACCCAGTGGGTGGCCGCACATAGACACATACAGCATGTGCATCTCCCGACAGAGTATCGAGTATCTTATTGTTGGGTCCCTATCAAACTAATGCCTCTACTATAATGCCTCTCTTTGGATTAAAAACCCACCAATTTATGGGCGGACAGGAACCTGCAAATGGAGAACTAAAATCGCCTGAGGCTGAAGAGCAGGAGTGCTCAATCAGAAGGCATAACCCTGTAATCAAAGAAAAAGACTGATGGCTGTTGGATTCACATAAAATTGCCCATTGCCCAGGTGAAAGGTATTTCTGTGAGCTGAAGATAGGAGAGGGATGATTGCCTTGGGTGAGGGGGGCCCGCTGACCCCAGTGCCTGCCTTGCTTCAGCTAGCTGTGTGGCGTAGAGCATTGCAGCTGAGGGATGATGCCCCATGACGTGGGAGACGGGGAGGGTGAGTAAAATGTTTTTGTTTGGTTTTCCTTGCATCAGACACATATACCATATACCAGGAGGGGCTTAGGAAGAGAACATATATAACAGGAGGAGGACATATATATATCAGGAAGGGGACAGAAACCAGGATGGGGACATACAGTTAGGTCCAGAAATATTTGGACAGTGACACAATTTTTGCGAGTTGGGCTCTGCATGCCACCACATTGGATTTGAAATGAAACCTCTACAACAGAATTCAAGTGCAGATTGTAACGTTTAATTTGAAGGTTTGAACAAAAATATCTGATAGAAATTGTAGGAATTCTACACATTTCTTTACAAACACTCCACATTTTAGGAGGTCAAAAGTAATTGGACAAATAAACCAAACCCAAACAAAATATTTTTATTTTCAATATTTTGTTGTGAATCCTTTGGAGGCAATCACTGCATTAAGTCTGGAACCCATGGACATCACCAAACGCTGGGTTTCCTCCTTCTTAATGCTTTGCCAGGCCTTTACAGCCGCAGCCTTCAGGTCTTGCTTGTTTGTGGGTCTTTCCGTCTTAAGTCTGGATTTGAGCAAGTGAAATGCATGCTCAATTGGGTTAAGATCTGGTGATTGACTTGGCCATTGCAGAATGTTCCACTTTTTTGCACTCATGAACTCCTGGGTAGCTTTGGCTGTATGCTTGGGGTCATTGTCCATCTGTACTATGAAGCGCCGTCCGATCAACTTTGCGGCATTTGGCTGAATCTGGGCTGAAAGTATATCCCGGTACACTTCAGAATTCATCCGGCTACTCTTGTCTGCTGTTATGTCATCAATAAACACAAGTGACCCAGTGCCATTGAAAGCCATGCATGCCCATGCCATTACGTTGCCTCCACCATGTTTTACAGAGGATGTGGTGTGCCTTGGATCATGTGCCGTTCCCGTTCTTCTCCAAACTTTTTTCTTCCCATCATTCTGGTACAGGTTGATCTTTGTCTCATCTGTCCATAGAATACTTTTCCAGAACTGAGCTGGCTTCATGAGGTGTTTTTCATCAAATTTAACTCTGGCCTGTCTATTTTTGGAATTGATGAATGGTTTGCATCTAGATGTGAACCCTTTGTATTTACTTTCATGGAGTCTTCTCTTTACTGTTGACTTAGAGACAGATACACCTACTTCACTGAGAGTGTTCTGGACTTCAGTTGATGTTGTGAACGGGTTCTTCTTCACCAAAGAAAGTATGCGGCGATCATCCACCACTGTTGTCATCCGTGGACACCCAGGCCTTTTTGAGTTCCCAAGCTCACCAGTCAGTTCCTTTTTTCTCAGAATGTACCCGACTGTTGATTTTGCTACTCCAAGCATGTCTTCTATCTCTCTGATGGATTTTTTTCTTTTTTTTCAGCCTTAGGATGTTCTGCTTCACCTCAATTGAGAGTTCCTTAGACAGCATGTTGTCTGGTCACAGCAACAGCTTCCAAATGCAAAACCTCACACCTGTAATCAACCCCAGACCTTTTAACTACTTCATTGATTACAGGTTAATGAGGGAGACGCCTTCAGAGTTAATTGCAGCCCTTAGAGTCCCTTGTCCAATTACTTTTGGTCCCTTGAAAAAGAGGAGGCTATGCATTACAGAGCTATGATTCCTAAACCCTTTCTCCGATTTGGATGTGAAAACTCTCATATTGCAGCTGGGAGTGTGCACTTTCAGCCCATATTATATATATAATTGTATTTCTGAACATGTTTTTGTAAACAGCTAAAATAACAAAACTTGTGTCACTGTCCAAATATTTCTGGACCTAACTGTATATACCAGAATGTGGCCAGGAGGCGGATATATATACCAGGAGGGGCCCAGGATGGGGAAAATATAGACCAGGGTGGGGACAAATAAACCAGGATGGAGACATGGGTACCAGGAGGGGCCCAGGAAGGGAACATATATATACCAGGAGGAGAACATATACACCAGGAAAGGGACAAATAAACAAGGATGGGGACATATATACCAGGAGGGGCTCAGGAAGTGGACATTATACCAGGAGGAGGACATAAATGCTGGGAAGGGAACAAATAAACCAGGATGGGCACATGTATACCATAGAATCATACAATGGTAGAATAGGAAAGAACCTCAAAGGCCGTCAGTTCCAACCCCCTTCAAGTGCAGATTTTCCTAAATAATCCCAGCTATGTTTATCCAGTTCCAACTTGAAGATTACCATTGATGGCAAGCTTACTACCTTCCGTGGTAGCCAGTTCCAGTCTCTGACTGACCTGTCAGAAAATTATTCTAATGTCTAATCTGAATCCCCTTCCTTTTATTTTCATCCCATTGCTTCTTGTACTTCCTTGTGCTTATGAAAATAGGGAGGTTCACTCTGCACTGTGACCATCTTTCACATATTTGTAGACTGCTCTAAGTCTCCTCTCAGCCTTCTCTTTTTCAAACTAAACATTCCTAGTTCTTTTAGCCAGTCTTCATATAACATGGTTTGCAGACCTTCTACCATTCAGGAAGAGGACATACATACCAAGAAGGGCCCAGGATGGGGACATATACTGTATACCAAAATGGGGACATATATACCAGGAAAAGGACATATATGACAGGAGGAGCCCAGGATGGGGATATATACCAGTACAGGATCATATAAATAAACTTGGCTGACAAAAACTAAGCTTGAATACCTACCCTTTACTTTAACCCCTTCACGACCGGCCGATTTTTCGCTTTCCGGTTTTTTTTTTCGCCATTCTTTTTCTGAGAGACGTAACTTTTTTATTTTTCAGTTAATATGGTCATGTGAGGGCTCATTTTTTGCGGAACGAGCTGTAATTTTAAATGAAACCATCAGTTTTACCATATAGTGTACTAGAAAACAGCAAAAAAATTCCAAATGCAGAAAAATTGCAAAAAAAGTGCGATAGCACTATGGTTTTTGAGATATTTTATTCACTGTGTTCACTATATGGTAAAACTGATGTGTGGGTGTGATGCCTCAGGTCAGTGCGAGTTCGTAGACACCAAACATGTATAGGTTTACTTATATATAAGTGTTTAAAAAAAAATCGGAAGTTTGTCCGAAAAAAGTGGCGCACGTTTTACGCCATATTCCGTGACCCGTAGTGTTCTCATTTTTCGGGATCTATGGCTCAATGACAGCTTATTTTTTGCGTCTCGAGCTGACGTTTTTAACGGTACCATTTTTGCGCAGATGCTACGTTTCGATCGCCTCTTATTGCATTTTGCGCAAAAGTTGTGGCGACAAAAAAACATCGTTTTGGCGTTTGGAATTTTTTTGCCGCTACGCCGTATAGTGATCAGATTAATTGATTTTATATTTTGATAGATCGGGCGTTTCTGAACGCGGCGATACCAAATGTGTGTATATTTTTTATTTCTTTAACCCTTTAATTTTCAATGGGGCGACTGGGGGGTGATTTGAACTTTTAGGTTTTTTTGTTTTTTTTCATTTTGTAAAAAAAATTTGTAACTTTTTTTTTTTATTTTACTAGTCCCCCTAGGGGGCTATTGCGATCAGCATTTCGATCGCTCTGCAGTATCTGCTGATCACAGCTACAAGGCTGTAAACAGCAGATAAGCTCTCTTTCTCTTTTGCTGTGCCGCTGGCACAGCGAAAGTGAAAGCAAGTCAGGTGTAGTACAGGAGTCATCACATGACCCTGTGCTACCATGACAACTATCGGGAGTCACGTGATCGCGTCACGTGACTTCCGGTATCGGGTGGTAAGTTTACCACGATCGCGCTTATAATGGCGCTGTCACATATTGACAGCGCCATATAAGGGGTTAAACGGCACGAGCAGATAACGATTCTGCTCGTGCTTAGCAGGCACACATCTCAGCTGTGAAAATCAGCTGAGATATGTGCCGATCGCAGCATGATGCTGCCGGCAGACCGCGGGCAGTAACATTATGACCGCAAGGACGTAATTTAAACCGCGGTCATTAAGGGGTTAAGATGTGTTCTCAATTTTTGCATGTTTTCCGTAGCAGTAATGCATATTTATATTGCTATAGTCATATGTATTTTACTACATTTTACATTTTACATTTTACATTTTACCGTGTTAGCCAGACATAGCAAACAAACGTGATATATCACGTTTGTTTGCTATGTCTGGCTAACACGGATTTTTTCATTGTAGTAAAATACATAGGAGATTTGATTCATCCCCATTACTACTAGCCTCTTAAATTGAGTATCTACATGCATTTGAGTTTGCACGGTGAGTGCTACGTTTGCTGACCTTACATGCCACTCCATAGGCTTGTCTCCTCTTCAGCCCCCTTTTTTTACCCCCCTTTTTTTATCTTTTCGCTTATTTTCCTTCCTGCTCTTTATTTCCTCCTTATCCTTATTTCCTGCCTTTTTCCCTCTGCTGCTTTTTTTCTTTTTTCTTTTTTCTTCTTTTTTTCTCTCTCCTTTCTTGTTCATTATTCTCCTCTCTTTATTTTCTCGTTTCTCCTTTCTCTCTTCCCCCTTTTACTCAGGTCGGACTTCCATAGATAAAGCTGGGTACACACCTTTACCACTGGCGTAACTCACATTATGATCATTCTGGGCCTAGAATATGCACCGTCTATTTACCACTATTTATTTTATATTATTTTTATTTTTATGGACATATGATGTCAGATGTACTATATGTCACGTTATGTTTCTACCTCGCTACTTTTTCCTTGTCACAAAAATGATGTTGGATGGTATATGAATTTTTTCTTTCCATTATGAATGTATTTCTGATTGTAACTTTTTATGTATTTGTCAGATAATAGTCCATGTTGACGAAGGCCTGTGGCCGAAACGTCCATGTATGTTGGACCATATTCATTTTTTCTGAATAACACCCAAGAGGTTACTGTATTAATAAAAAAAATTTTTTGCATACAAATTTTGCATGTTGCCTTTCTCTGGGAGTTGTAGTGTGCCGGGGTTATCTTTTTTCTATGGACATATTTTACCCTAGAGCACCTACTAATCAGTGACGCAGAGCTTCCCTTTTCAGTATTGCCTGTTTTTGGCTCTAGCTCCTGATCTCCCGCTCCAACATTTGTATTCACAAATGTCACAACCAAGTTTTTCTACATTTTCATATAATGATGAGGAAACCTCTACCATAGTTTCTAAGGTGACTACATCAAATAAGTTTCTGGTCATACCCCCCGAGGAATTACGGGGTAGAAACTACGAGAGAGATCTACAGAGACAAGCGGCACTCGACCTTCACCTGGTGACCCTAGCCGAGTATCACCGTACTAAAAGGATACCTAGAGGCCTGAGAGTGTCTCTCAGACCTACACTTTTTTCTGACAACCCACTTTTTTGCGACAAGTTTGAGGCAATCCTCAATAAATGCTCGATGGACGTCATCATACTAACTATTGAATATCTACAACAGGAAATTCAGCAGATATCCGAAAGTATACGTTCTACTGAAGAACAATTGAAACAATCCTTGTCAGCCTCTGATCTGGATCAGCTTAAGACCAAAACCAATAACCTCATCACAAGTTTCCGTTCCAACCTAGAAACTAAGAAACGGCATAAGTTCCTGAGAGACCAGGAGGATTACGCAAAGGGCACAGTATACCGATGGCGATCTGGGGAAAATTTTCGACCACAGCGTCCCTACAGGTTTGGCGGGTACATTTCTACCAGCGATTCGGATGGAGAGTATGGGGTTCCTCGACAGTCGACAAGTTTTTTAGAACAACGGAGACCACCCACAAGAAGACCAGGCGGGGGAAGAGACCGGTATCCCAACAACCAAGACAATCGGATATGGACTCGGTCACAGGTAACTCCAACCTCGTCTATAATATCTCTTCCTACAGTCTATCGCCGGCAGAACACTTAGTTTTGCAAAAGGGTTTGTCGTTTAGTCCTACTGCAAAATATGATACCTTCCAAGTAGAACAAGAATTGAATCAATTTTTTAGGTCCTTAAGACTAAAAGTCCATTTTAATGATAGTGACATGAGAATTGGGCCTCCAGTGGCGAGTGGTGTCTGTTTTAACCCTAAAGATCTTGGTCTGAGTATGGCCAGTACGTACATGCCGCCGAGACACTACCACCCTGTTGAGACCTTTGTCTCATTGGTTACCAGAGATGTTGATGAGCTTAATAGTAAAATACATAGAGGTGACTTCCACATTAGCCACAATCTTAGTCTGAAGAGTCAAGGGCTATCAGGAGTCTAAAGGAGAACCCTAATATCATTATCAAGCCAGCCGATAAGGGTGGGGCAACGGTCATCTTGGACCGCGAATATTATGTCAGCGAAATCCTAGGCCAATTGGCAGATACTAGTACCTATGAGGTCATAGCCAGAGATCCCACTTTTCAGATCTTATCCTTGATTAAGGACATCTCTGCACATTATCTACGATTAGGCACTATTGATCAGAAGCTTGCCAACTTCCTCATTAATCCACACCCTATCATACCTGTATTTTACACGTTGCCCAAAATTCATAAAAATCTAACACGTCCACCGGGTAGACCGATAGTGGCCTCGACTGACTCGCTTTTATCCCCCTTGGCAAAAACTATTGAAAAAATATTATCCCCATTCATATCACTGATAACTTCATACGTGAAGGACACCTCGCACTTCCTTGAGATTGTCAAGGACCTACATCACATTCCCATCAATGCATACCTTGTAACACTAGACGTCAATAGTCTATACACCAGCATTATGCATGATGAAGGTATCACAGCAGTCAAATGGTTCCTAAATGAGTTCACGACCTTACCTAATGACAACAAGCAGTTCTGCCTTGATCTCCTGAGAGTAGTATTGGAGAAGAATCATTTCATGTTCCAGGATTGTTTCTATATGCAGCGCAGGGGGACCGCCATGGGAAGTAACATGGCGCCTCCTTACGCAAACATCTTTATGGCCTACTTTGAGGATCATTTCATCCATCCCAACCCACTCATGAACAAGCACGCCCTGGTGTGGCGAAGATACATCGATGACGTGTTCATGGTATGGGATGGTGAACTGAATATCCTGTTGGAATTTTTTACGGACCTCAATGGGTTCATGCCGGGACTCACCTTTTCTATTCATTATGATAGACACCAGATCAATTATCTGGACTGCACGGTTATTGCTGAGGATGACGGCCTCCTGACGACGGACATTTACGTTAAGCCCACCGATAGGAATAGCCTCCTATACTATACCAGCAATCATCCCAAACATGTTAAGAAAGCCCTTCCCATCTCCCAACATACGCGTGTTGACAGGATTGTCAGCAAACCTGAGACCAAAGTTCTTCGCCACAACGAGATGAGTCAGAAGTTCATTCAGAGGGGTTATCCTAAGAGGATAGCTGAGGTCACACACCCTACATCCAGCCGGAGTAATATATCACACAATCCACTGACGTGTATTACCACATATCACCCTTTCCAACCTCTAGTGAGGAAAATTATTTGTCAACACTGGCCCCTCTTAAAAACTGCATACCCCAAGATTGAATCTTTTCGTGACTTACCTCTTTTCTGTCATAAGAAATCACCCAATTTAAGAAACCATCTTGTGCGCGCCGACATCGGGTCAACTAAAAAGGTCCCACGTCAGATTTTCTTTGACACACAGCAGAAAGGCACCTTCCCATGTCTGGGCTGCGCACAATGCGCTAATGTGACTAAAGGCAGCTTTTTTACACATGCCAGAACGGGCAAAACTTTCCAGATTAAGGGCTTTTATACATGTGATAGTACGTATGTTGTCTATTACATCAAGTGCCCTTGCGGTCTCGGATATGTTGGGGAGACCACCCAGCATATCCGAGACCGCATTAGCCGACACAAATCAGACATTAGATGCGGGAATACCCTGTTACCTATTCCCCACCACTTCTCAACAACCGGACATCAGATTTCACAGTTGAAGTTCCAGGTCATTGATCATGTCGATTTAGCACGCAGGGGGGGCAATAGGACGAGACGCTTGCTAGATAAGGAGGCGAAATGGATACATGTTCTAGGCACACTAGAACCGTTTGGTCTGAATAGGAAGTATGAGACAGCTGTGTCATGATTCTTATTAAATCCCCAGGTTTTGAACCAACCCCTATCATTTTGGGGCCAATCAAATATGTAAATACATCGAGCGGTGGCACATTTTGTAAAAACATAAAATGAAGGGGGTATGATTCCCTTATAGTGTGTAATGTAATTTGCATTTCCTCATGTCCAATATGTTGCGGTTCATTTCCTTTACAGGTAATTCATACTTGCATATATGCTCGCACATGTTTCTGAATTATTCATATGTTGACATCGTTTTTTCTCTCTCTTGCAGAAACACTAACTCTTTGATAAAGTGGCACCTATCTACACTCACATGGCTATGTGCACCGTTCCTGTATCTCTCTAGGCACTTAGGATGAGCCAGACCGGCCTCCATCCAATAGAGCTCACGATCTGTGTGTTGTCCCAGCAATTCCTCCTCCCCATCACATGACACAGTCACTTTTACACTTGTCAGTGAAGTCGGGCCGGGAACGCACACTGCGCATGCGCGGTGTGCGTTCCACCGCCCTGACTTCCTGTATTCCAAATACAGGAAATGGTAATCCTGAACCCGCCCTCACTTCCCTTTTAAACCGTCTCCATGCTGGTTTTAGCTCACTGTGCAGCAGTCTTTACACAGAACGCACGTTCAGCGACGGTTCAGTAAGTAAATGGCAGCCGAACCTTCTTCTTTTCTATTTTCTTCTGTTCCTAGCATCTCCACATTACATGTTACTCATATGTTATTTCATCTTTGTCGTTATAAGGTCCTGATATTTTACACCTCCGGTGCTACCGGTTCCAATCCTCCCACTTTGCAGGACATTATAGGTATTGTATCTAATGATGGTATAATTTTGGATGGAGGATAATGTTACAGGCTATAACATTAATGACTGTTCACTTCCACCATAGAACTATCAAATAGACACAGAGCAGGCTCGCCTAATAGTGGCTACATCTTTCTTTTTCTTATTTTACTGCTTCCTAGCAGGTAATTATTATTATCTACACAATTATGTTATATACCTTATTGGTCATATTCTATCACTCATGGGCATGTTGTTTTATATAGTTGTAGTTCCATCCATTTGGAGACAGGATTCAATTCAAACGTTACCTTAAGATTACGTGCTTGTGCTATCTGACCCAACGTACGCTGTTCTTCTTTTTTGGCGTCTTACATATAGGTAAATCCTTTTAAAGGTGTTATGTACGTATCACTTCCTCCATTATGGTCCGTAACATGAGGTTTGGTTCTCTTTATTAGGGTCTGTCTATATAGCACATTTACCAATATACCCTATACAGAATTCCTGTGCTAATAGTACACCTGATGATTAATGTTGCCTAGATTGGGGATATATGAACCTACTCAGGTACCGTAATTTTCTATATAAAGAATACACATTAGAGATTAATTGTGAGTATATCACGTTTGTTTGCTATGTCTGGCTAACACGGATTTTTTCATTGTAGTAAAATACATAGGAGATTTGATTCATCCCCATTACTACTAGCCTCTTAAATTGAGTATCTACATGCATTTGAGTTTGCACGGTGAGTGCTACGTTTGCTGACCTTACATGCCACTCCATAGGCTTGTCTCCTCTTCAGCCCCCTTTTTTTACCCCCCTTTTTTATCTTTTCGCTTATTTTCCTTCCTGCTCTTTATTTCCTCCTTATCCTTATTTCCTGCCTTTTTCCCTCTGCTGCTTTTTTTCTTTTTTCTTCTTTTTTTCTCTCTCCTTTCTTGTTCATTATTCTCCTCTCTTTATTTTCTCGTTTCTCCTTTCTCTCTTCCCCCTTTTACTCAGGTCGGACTTCCATAGATAAAGCTGGGTACACACCTTTACCACTGGCGTAACTCACATTATGATCATCCTGGGCCTAGAATATGCACCGTCTATTTACCACTATTTATTTTATATTATTTTTATTTTTATGGACATATGATGTCAGATGTACTATATGTCACGTTATGTTTCTACCTCGCTACTTTTTCCTTGTCACAAAAATGATGTTGGATGGTATATGAATTTTTTCTTTCCATTATGAATGTATTTCTGATTGTAACTTTTTATGTATTTGTCAGATAATAGTCCATGTTGACGAAGGCCTATGGCCGAAACGTCCATGTATGTTGGACCATATTCATTTTTTCTGAATAACACCCAAGAGGTTACTGTATTAATAAAAAAAATTTTTTGCATACAAATTTTGCATGTTGCCTTTCTCTGGGAGTTGTAGTGTGCCGGGGTTATCTTTTTTCATTAATGTCTATGAGCTGTCAAGTTCAGATAGGGAGACCTGCGGTTAGTCCGTGCAGGGCCGCCATCAGGGCATGATAACCATGACTGGTGTATGGGTCCTGGTGAAGAGAAAGGCACAGCTGGGCCTGGAGTAATTACTTAGCTTTATTAAGCCCAGGGCCCGGCCAGACCCCCTATCCCCAGCCTCAGTCACAGCAGAAGGGCCCGGCCATATCGCTTTGGTCACTACCACTACACATAGCTAATTTGCATATGAAATGCTTCAGAGTCATTGCATGCAAATTAGCAATGTGCTTGAAGCAAGGTCAATTGAGCAGAGCAGCCCATCATCCCCCTGCCAAGGGTGCAGCAGCGGGATGAGGTCATCACTTTGCGACCTCATCACAGTGCTGCAGGCAATGCAGAGCCGCAGAGATGGCGAGAACACAGAAGCCAAAAGGTGAAAGGTATTTCTGTGAGCTGAAGATAGGAGAGGGATGATTGCCTTGGGTGAGGGGGGCCCACTGACCCCAGTCCCTGCCTTGCTTCACCAGCTAGCTGTGTGGCGTAGAGCATTGCAGCTCAGGGAGGATGTCCCATGACGTGGGAGACGGGGAGGGTGAGTAAAATGTTTTTGTTTGGTTTTCCTTGCATCAGACACATATACCATATACCAGGAGGGGCTTAGGAAGAGAACATATATAACAGGAGGAGGACATATATATCAGGAAGGGGACAGAAACCAGGATGGAGACATATATACCAGAATATGCCCAGGAGGGGGATATATATACCAGGAGGGGCCCAGGATGGGGAAAATATAAACCAGGGTGGGGACAAATAAACCAGGATGGAGACATATATACCAGGTAGGGCCCAGGAAGGGAACATATATATACACCGGGAGGAGGACATATACACCAGGAAAGAAACAAATAAACAAGAATGGGGACATATACTGTATACCAGGAGGGGCTCAGGAAGTGGACATTATACCAGGAGGAGGATATAAATGCTGGGAAGGGGACAAATAAAGCAGGATGGGCACATATATAGCATAGAATCATACAATGGTAGAATAGGTCAGAACCTCAAAGGCTATCAGTTCCAACCTTTTCAAGTGCAGATTTTCCTAAATAATCCCATCTATATGTTTATCCAGTTTCCACTTGAAGATTACCATTGATGATTGACCTTCCGTGGTAGCCAGTTCCAGTCTCTGACTGACCTCACTGTCAGAAAGTTTTTCCTAATGTCTAATCTGAATCCCCTTCCTTTTATTTTCATGCCATTGCTTCTTGTATTTCCTTGTGCTTATGAAAATAGGGTACTTCACTCTGCACTGTGACCATCTTTCACATATTTGTAGACTGCTACTAAGTCTCCTCTCAGCCTTCTCTTTTGCAAACTAAACATTCCTAGTTCTTTTAGCCAGTCTTCATATGATATGGTTTGCAGACCTTCTACCATTCAGGAAGAGGACATACATACCAAGAAGGGCCCAGGATGGGGACATATACTGTATACAGGTTGGGGACATATATACCAGGAAAAGGACATATATAACAGGAGGAGCCCAGGATGGGGATATATACCAGTAGGGGATCATATAAATAAACTTGGCTGACAAAAACAAAGCTTGAATACCTACCCTTTACTTTAAGATGAGGCTCTACAGCCAGGTATTGTGTGTTTTTGGATTATATTATTTATCTGTGGACGCTGCCTTGTTTAGATATTTATTGTGCATTCTATTATAAGGGCCCTGATACTTCACTGGGGATAAATACAGGATTATTATGTTCATCCCCCTCTTTCATACATTCTTTTTCTCTTGTAATCATGTTTTTTACCTTTGCTTTTGTCAGCATTATGTGTTTTGTATCAATAAAAGCCATGTTTATATATAAATAGCTGAGTGTGCACATTTTTTTACTATGCACTTTTTTCCTCCAATGTTAACATTCATTTTGCATAGTTTTTGTTAGCACTCCTCCCTTTATTTATATTTATTAATCAGTGGTGTCCACTACTTCTTTCTTAAGAAAGTGTTGCGAGGAGCAGTGTGTGGGAAGTATTATACAGAGAGGTATTGTGTGTATGGGGATATTATATAGAGGGGCAGTGTGTGGGGAGATATTATACAGAGGGGCAGTGTATGTGGGGGAGAGATAGTATACAAAAATTTTAGTTTTGGTGTGTGGGGCGATATACAGAGGTGCAGTGTATGTGGGAAAATATTATAAAGAAGGCAGCTTATGTGGGTGGGATAGAATACAGAGGGGCACCGTATGTGAAGGATATTATACAGAGGTGCACTGTGTGTGGTGGGATATTATACAAAGAAGCAGTGTGCGGGGAGGATATTATACAGAGGGGCAGTGTGGGAGAGATATTATGGAGAGGGGTGGTGTAGAGGATGTATTATGGAAAGGGGCGGTGTAGAGGGTGTATAATGGAGAGGGGCGGAGTGGAGGATATATCGTGGAGACGGGCAGTGTAGAGGGTGTATTATGGAGAGGGGCGATGTAGGGGGTGTATTATTAATGTTCTGAGTGAAATATTTCATTTTCTGGAGCAACTTCAATGGTGCTAACACTTTTGACCTTGACTGTGTGCATATATACTGTATATATATATATATATATATATATATATATATATATATATATATATATATGTTATGTGTGTGTTTTTGCAAGAGTGACTGGGAGAGTGTGGAAGGTTTAAGTGGTAGAGGCAAAGCTGGGATGAAGACAGGGTGGAGTCTCAAGGGGGCCTGAAAATTTTGCCAGTATGTGACCCTGAAATTCCAAGTGGCAGCCCTGAGTTCATGTATTGAATGCCATTGTCGGACAGTGACACATCAATGTGTAAATCCATAGATCCAGCCCTAAGGGTTGGAATACTTTCCTGGCCCGGGTCCTGGCAACCTATGCTATGCCACTGATGAAGCATGGCTGCTCGTGTTATCAGCACCTGCTGGCATATAGGACACTGTTGTATACAGGAGTAATCACTGGTTTTCTGTAGTTTGGTGCTATCTTGAGCCATATTCATTCCTAACATTTCTACAGGCAGAATGTAAGTTATTAGTCTGAGCTTCATGTACTGTATTTATAATTTGTTCGCTGCCCTATAAATGCCAATCAACTGTAACAACTACATTGGAGGTCAAGTCTTTCATGTGAAATGGCCTCCAGCCGACAGTTCTTGGAACAATCCTAATCACAGGTGGTGAAGAGCTATAACAATATGCCTCAAGCGATGTTTCATATCCCTTCAACTCCCGTTTCGTTCTCCATCCCAATCATAGATTTATTAACCAGAAAATTAAACAAAGGTCATCTATACACAATAAACGAAAAAGTATTTCATGGGCTTATTCTTGTGCAACCTAAAGGGGAAATCCATTCACATGTTGTTTGCGTATTATAGATACTGTACTTGTAAAAATGTATACTGATGTAGCCTGTGAGCATGAGACAACCCTATAAAGAGCTTAAAGGGGACCTGTCAGTAAGATCAACTCTCCCAAACCACATTCACAAGCATACGGGTCTTTGACATGTAAATCTGAAGACACCTTTATATCTTTTATCCTTTGCTCTATTCTTGAGAAATTAGTGTTTTCATATGTAAATGATATGTAAAGAGCTCTGGGGCTGACCGAACACTTAAAAGAACACTTAGATGTCACAGATGTGTCAAGGGTGACAGAGTCCTGTGGTGTCCAGCTATAGAAGATCACAGAGTTTGGCACTACAAACTGCTCCCTGACCTTCTATTATTCCTGCTTGGTGTACATGGTATCTTATTCATCTCCTCTGGTTGGGGTTAATCCCTTTCCCTTTAGGGCCCTGCGGAGTTCCTCACCCTTTCAGCTGTTTTCATCAGCACTTCCCTTTGTGTCCTTAAATTCTCACATTCTCTTCTAATCTACGCTGGTGATAGCTCTAAAGCTGGTGTCACACTAAGCGACAGCGACAACGACGTCGCTGTTACGTCACCATTTTCGGTGACGTAACAGCGACCTTGTAAGTCGCTGTTATGATCGCTGCTTAGCTGTCAAACACAGCAGAAGCAGCGATCATAACGTCGCTGTGCTACATGTGCAGAGAGCAGGGAGCCGCGCTTAGCGCTGGCTCCTTGCTCTCCTAGGTACAGTACACATCGGGTTAATTAACCCGATGTGTGCTGCAGCTACATGTCACAGTGCAGAGAGCAAGGAGCCGCGCGCACTGCTTAGCGCTGGCTCCTTGCTCTCCTTGCTACAGTATACATCGGGTTAATTACCCGATGCATACTGCAGCCACATGTCACAGTGCAGGAGCCGGCGCTGGCAGCAAGAGCGGAGGCTGGTAACCAGCGTAAACATCGGGTAACCAGGGAAAGGTCTTCCCTTGGTTACCCGATGTTTACGCTGGTTACAGCTTACCGCAGCTGCCAGTGCCGGCTCCTGATCGCTTCATTTCGTCGCTCTCTCGCTGTCACACACAGTGATGTGTGTGTCACAGCGGGAGAGTGACGACCAAAAAATGAAGCTGGACATTCAGCAACGACCGGCGACCTCACAGCAGGGGCCAGGTCGTTGCTGGATGTCACACACAGCGACAGCGACGGGACGTCGCTGCAACGTCACAGAAAATGGTGACGTAGCAGCGACGTCGTTGTCGTCGTCGTTATGTGTGACACCAGCTTAACTCCATACAAATCCTGAGTGCAAGCAGTGTAAGTGGAGTAACTTTGTTGCGTGTTGCAGTTTCTCTCCCTGAAATTTATTGGAGACTAGCTGTACTACCCGGCTTCACCCGGGTTAATAACTGCTGTTAACAAAATAGAATGTATTAACAAAAATGTATTCTGCACACAACACCCACAAAACAAATAGATAGAAATGTAATTATAATGTCTGTCTCCCCCTCTGTATATATCTCTCTGACTCTCTATCTCTTTGTCTCTTTCCCTGTCTGTCTCTGACTGTCTCTATCTCGTTCTCCGTCTGTCTCAATCTCTTTCCCTGTCTGTCTATCTATCTCTTTCCCTGTCTATCTCTGTCTCTTTCCCTCTCTTTCCCTGTCTGTCTCTTTCGCTCTTTCCCTGTCTCTTTCCCTGTGTCTATCTCTTTGTCTGTCTCTTTAGTCTTTACCTGTCTTTGTCTGTCTCTTACCCTGTCTGTCTCTTTCCCTCTCTTTCCCTAACTGTCTGTTAACCTGTGTCTGTCTCTTTCTCTTTGTCTGTGTCTGTCCCTTTACCTGTCTGTGTCTGTCTCTTAACCTGTCTCTCTCTTTCCCTCTCTTTCCCTGTCTGTCTCTCTCCCTCTCAGTCTTTCTCTTTGTCTGTGTCTGTCTCTTTGTGTCTGTCTCTTACCCTGTCTATGTCTGTTTCTTACCCTGTCTGTGTCTGCCTCTGCCTCTTTCCCTGTCTGTGTCTGTCTCTTTCCCTGGCTGCATTGTGACACGCCAACATTCCATTTAAGGGCGTGGCTGCGCATTCTTCTGAAGTTCTGGCTGCACTGTGGCTGCCAGCTCCATTCGCTTTAATGGAGGCAGGTTTTTGGTGAATAACTGTAAAGCGCGGGGTTAAAATTTCCCCTCAAAACATAGCCTATGACGCTCTCGGGGTCCAGAAGTGTGAGTGTGCAAAATGTTGTGGCTGTAGCTGCGACGGTGCAGATGCCAATCCCGGACATACACACACACACACACACACATTCAGCTTTATATATTAGATAAGTTGCTTGTTATTTTCCCTTGATTGTTATCCCTGTGTGTCCTTTAGCTCTTACTAGGGTTGACAAAGCGTTCATCCCATCCGTTCCCTACCTAGGGCTCAGATCAGGGTCTGCCTAGGGCCAGGTATCCAGTTCGGCGCATAGGTGTGAAACCTATCTAGGGTGGTAAGGGAAGCCAAGGCCCAGTGGTACGGTTGGTCAGGGGTCAGCAACTTCCCCTTCTTTAGACACAGGGTCTCTCTTCCCTTCCCTTTAGCCGTTTGCTGCGTACTTCCTCGTACCTAGCGTTTCATTAGGTAGAGATACAGCAAAGAGAGATACGCCTTGACACTGGCTGCTGGGCTCAAATAATTCTGCCCTTTTTTATGCATTAAGTATCCCAATTTTTTTACCTATTTCTTTAGCGGTAATGCATGTCCAAATTCCTATATTCAATGTTTGCATACCTTAACGCCTCAGAGTGCAGCTGTACATTTGTTAAAGTATATTTTATGTTCAATTTGCACCTGTTCAGATCTGTCTGTTAGAAAGTGCAGTGAGTTTTCTCATTTTCGAACACTTAAAGAGCCGCTGCCTTCCAAAGTTGTTCTCCTGAACAGTACCAGCCTCTTAGCTTGACGGTCTGTGTGATATCAGGAGCCAGGCAAAGAAATCAGACAGTGAGCTGTCAATCAATGGAAAGAGGCTGGATCTGGGCAGGGAAAACACAGAAGACAATGGCTAGTTAAGTGGTCTGTCCCACCCTGAGCACTTAACAAATCATTTGCATATGAATTAAAATAGCTAATTACTCAGGAATGCAACAACAGATAGAAGATGTCTGCATGCCCATGTGTGTGGTTTGATTATGGGCAGTTGAACTTTCTGACTGATTCCCTCTAAACACTGAAGATTATAATCACCTAATCTGAGAGGCCAAATCCTTTTCTTCCTTGCACACAGCGTGGGTTTACACAAGATGAGCAATACAGTGATACCTGACATGCTGAAGTCTTGTAGGCTTTAAGCATATAACAGCTTGAAGTCTACAGAACAAAGAGTGGTGGGGTTTGGGAGCCTAAAACCCCCGTCACACATAGCGATGTCGTTAGCGAGATCGCTGAAACGTCACAGGTTTTGTGACGCAACAGTGACCTCGCTACCAATCTCGCTACGTGTGACCGGCACCCCGCTGCGATATCACCGATCATACCTGATTGTCCTGGTTCATTTTTTGATCATTGGTGTCCCGCTGGGCAGCATGCATCGCTGTGTTTGACGCCATAATAACGACGAGCGACCTCGTTGGCACGCCTGGGTGACAGGGTCCCAACGACCGCCGAGGAAGTTATACGGATTGCCGTATTGTTGCTCCGTCGTTAATTAGATTTGCCTGCTCACTAGCAACCATGTAGCGATGTACCAGCGATCCTGACCAGGCCATATTGTTGTCGGGATCGCTGGAACGTCGCTATGTGTAACGGGACCCTATAGCTCTGCTCTACCACAGGGTCCATCTGTATTGTCATCACATTGGCAGTTAATTGTGGTAATCACCTTGAAATCATGGCCATAACTCTGGAACAATGCCACTGCTACTTTCTTTTTCTTTCTCTAAGAATTTTGCACCCTGGGCAAGTTTCCTTGTGCCCATCTCATGCCTTAAATTTGATCCAGAAGTCTCCTGTGCTGTGGTCCGGTTCCCTCACCACTGAGCTACAGTCATGTTTGGTTGTTCTTTTGGTTCTGAACACTTTGTGTTCAGGTCCTTTATGCCAACAAGTGTTTCCAATGCTGTAATTCAGTCTGCCCTATCACCTGGTGGGTGTAACTATTTAAAGCTTCCCCAGCCTTGCATTTGCCTTTGGTGATATATTTCTGATGTGGACCCTGCTTGGAATTACAGCCGTTCTGCCAAGTACTTTCCTGCCCAAGTATTACTTTTGGTTTAGCTTATTTTTTACTCTGCACCTTCCACTGGATTTTTAGAGAGGTACGTGATAGCCTCAATGGCCACTTTGGAAGCAAAGGTCCAAGTGGTCATCTTAGACATCCAGTTGGGGTTGTTTCAGTCTACGCAGGGGCCTTTAGGGGCTGCACAGCTGGGACCTTTAGCCGGTACAAGAACCCAGCTTATCAGGTGTAGTAGTTTTGAGCTTGATCTTAGTTTACGTTATTTTCCAAGTATGCACTATAGGGCGCTTAATACACACACACAAACTCTTTCCTGTTGAATTTCTTTATCCATCAGAAAGATCGAAATTCTATAGCATGTAAATTTATATAAAATACGCAAAACAGGTCAATTTCTTCTACAGATATTTTCTTCTACAACATGAGAATGACATTTGTTGATATCACATCCGTTTCGCTGCTACTGTAGTAAGCTTTCTATATATATATAGAAATATTGCAAATATTCACATATTTGAATGGAGAATTTGTAGTAAACATTACCTGCCAAGTGTTTATATACTTATATAGATCCATCAGTATTAAGCCAATAGCACATATTTCTCCATTGTAATCCTCTCTTCTTACGTGTATATATGACACATCGGAAAAACATTTCTGTTTAGATTTAACCTTTAAAAAATAATATTCTGGTATAACCTCCCACAACGGTTTTGTATACTGTAGTATATGTTGGACATTACATACCATAATCTCCTCCACCCCCCCCTTTAAATTCCTGCTATTGTTCCAAGCACTATTTCTTATACTCCACATATATACAACATCAGGGTCCTTCCTGTACGTGCGCCTCTCACTTTAGAGATCACCATGAAAAAAGATTCATAAAAAGAATGAAAATGAATTAAGGAAAACTCATCCTGCAGCCATCATATCATTGTATTGTAGTGCTGAGCAATGTAACATAGGGGGTGCTAAAGTAGAAGTTGCACCTGGTAACGAGGAGGCACAAAGACCCTTCTGCTATCTAAAGGGAACCTGTCACTCAGTGGTGTACCGCCAATAGAGGCAGGCCACGCCACTGCTAAGGGGCCCGTGAGCTGGGGGGGCCTGCCGGTGGCTGCCCATGGTGTCAGAGCTAGCACCAGGACCCCCCACCCAGGATCGCACTTTGAAATGTATCACAGATGCTAATACAGTTATGAGCAATGATGAGAAGGAGTGCTGCACTCCTTCTCATTATTATCCTGCTGTGTCTGTGCTCTCTTGCAGCTCAGCACAGTGGTGCTGTCACTACTGCGCACCAGTCGCCCCTGTGTTGAGATGTGCAGAGAGGAACAGCGGCGGGGGGGCCAAGGATAGGTGAGTATGTATTTATGCAGTACACAGTGGGGGCGTATAATACTATGTGGGGGTATGTAATACTATGTGGGGGTAGTGTAATGCTATGTAGGGAGTGTACACTGCTATCTGGGGGGTGTATAATGCTATGTGGGGGGTGTATAATGCCATGTTGTATAATGCCATGTGGGGGTGTATAACGCTATGTGGGGGTGTATAACGCTATGTGGGGGTGTATAACGCTATGTGGGGGTGTATAACGCTATGTGGGGGTGTATAACGCTATGTGGGGTGTATAACGCTATGTGGGGGTGTATAACGCTATGTGGTGGTGTATAACGCTATGTGGGGGTGTATAACGCTATGTGGGGGTGTATAACGCTATAATAAATAATTGATCCACATAAAACATAATAATACTGCTAAATGCCTGTCAGATGCACTACAAAAGCTGCATGTGAGATCCAGTTTAGACCTCAAATCATTTTTGGTAAGAAAACTAAAAGATGAGACTCAGCAAAAAAAGGACAAGCAACACTGGGGCTGATTGCACAACTGAGGTCAGTGAGTGAGGGTATAAAAGACAGATATATTGTGTAATAACATTACTTTACAGTATACCTGGCACATACACTGCACTGATTACTAGAGGAAAGGACTGATAGAAACCTGACACTAAAATCTGTAAAGATTAGGCTAGTTCAGAGTGGGCAATTAATTTTCATGTTAATTAATTAACATGACTGGTGTGACGGGTCCAACCAATAGGCTGAAATAAATTATGCTTAATATTATTTTAACATATTAATTATAGTTATTATTTTCTAGTAATATTAATTGTATCACGTAATACTGAGCAGAATTAAGTATGCTGACACCCCCCTTATACAGTTAGGTCCAGAAATATTTGGACAGTGACACAAGTTTTGTTATTTTAGCTGTTTACAAAAACATGTTCAGAAATACAATTCTATATATAATATGGGCTGAAAGTGCACACTCCCAGCTGCAATATGAGAGTTTTCACATCCAAATCGGAGAAAGGGTTTAGGAATCATAGCTCTGTAATGCATAGCCTCCTCTTTTTCAAGGGACCAAAAGTAATTGGACAAGGGACTCTAAGGGCTGCAATTAACTCTGTAGGCGTCTCCCTTGTTAACCTGTAATCAATGAAGTAGTTAAAAGGTCTGGGGTTGATTACAGGTGTGTGGTTTTGCATTTGGAAGCTGTTGCTGTGACCAGACAACATGCGGTCTAAGGAACTCTCAATTGAGGTGAAGCAGAACATCCTGAGGCTGAAAAAAAAGAAAAAATCCATCAGAGAGATAGCAGACATGCTTGGAGTAGCAAAATCAACAGTCGGGTACATTCTGAGAAAAAAGGAATTGACTGGTGAGCTTGGGAACTCAAAAAGGCCTGGGCGTCCACGGATGACAACAGTGGTGGATGATCGCCGCATACTTTCTTTGGTGAAGAAGAACCCGTTCACAACATCAACTGAAGTCCAGAACACTCTCAGTGAAGTTGGTGTATCTGTCTCTAAGTCAACAGTAAAGAGAAGACTCCATGAAAGTAAATACAAAGGGTTCACATCTAGATGCAAACCATTCATCAATTCCAAAAATAGACAGGCCAGAGTTAAATTTGCTGAAAAACACCTCATGAAGCCAGCTCAGTTCTGGAAAAGTGTTCTATGGACAGATGAGACAAAGATCAACCTGTACCAGAATGATGGGAAGAAAAAAGTTTGGAGAACAAAGGGAACGGCACATGATCCAAGGCACACCACATCCTCTGTAAAACATGGTGGAGGCAACGTGATGGTATGGGCATGCATGGCTTTCAATGGCACTGGGTCACTTGTGTTATTGATGACATAACAGCAGACAAGAGTAGCCGGATGAATTCTGAAGTGTACCGGGATATACTTTCAGCCCAGATTCAGCCAAATGCCGCAAAGTTGATTGGACGGCGCTTCATAGTACAGATGGACAATGACCCCAAGCATACAGCCAAAGCTACCCAGGAGTTCATGAGTGCAAAAAAGTGGAACATTCTGCAATGGCCAAGTCAATCACCAGATCTTAACCCAATTGAGCATGCATTTCACTTGCTCAAATCCAGACTTAAGACGGAAAGACCCACAAACAAGCAAGACCTGAAGGCTGCGGCTGTAAAGGCCTGGCAAAGCATTAAGAAGGAGGAAACCCAGCTTTTGGTGACTTAAGGCAGTGATTGCCTCCAAAGGATTCGCAACAAAATATTGAAAATAAAAATATTTTGTTTGGGTTTGGCTTATTTGTCCAATTACTTTTGACCTCCTAAAATGTGGAGTGTTTGTAAAGAAATGTGTACAATTCCTACAATTTCTATCAGATATTTTTGTTCAAACCTTCAAATTAAACGTTACAATCTGCACTTGAATTCTGTTGTAGAGGTTTCATTTCAAATCCAATGTGGTGGCATGCAGAGCCCAACTCGCGAAAATTGTGTCACTGTCCAAATATTTCTGGACCTAACTGTATACAGTATGAACTTGTGACGCTCCTGGACTATCAGGTCGTCACAGGGTACTGCACAAGCTGCCCTTCCGTGCGGTATTCCACCTCCCTCTTGGTTCTGGGTCCCTACTTAAATGGTGTTGCCTCAAACAACAAATCAAATCCTAGATACACCCTGTACCACACCCACCAGACACACCAGTGGATGGCTTGAGTGGAATAGAGTCGCCCACCTGGGGGTCAGGGAGGGGAGGTGATGAGTGTAGTGAGTAGTTAGTAGTTAGTAAATAGCCCTCGAGCTGTGAGGAGCTCAGAGAAAGTTGGGAGTGGTGACTCCTGAAGGAACTGTCCAAGTTGCAGACGGTGGTCTGGGCCTAGATGAGTCAGACCTCCTTCGTACGGGATTGTGGCAAGGTGCTCGGACCTGTCGAGGAGGACAGCCGCCGCCTAGCACTATCACCGGTCCGGGACCGAAGGCACGACAGGGTACACGGACCCTAAGTCGGGCAGTAGCTTCAGGCAACCCGACAATTCACCTGAGGAGAACGGAGCCTTTATGATCTGTTCCCACCCAATCCAGAATCGGGATATTAGCGCAACGAGGGGGGATAGGACTGTCCAATCTAAAACGGTCCAGAAAATCCCAAGCGTGAGCCCTGAGAGCAAGCTCCCATACTTAGCCATAGTAGGTAGTGGGGCCCGGCTAGTTCCATGCTACCGGGCCATCAAGTTGAAGTCAAACTAAGTGCCAGGAGGCAGGTAACGGATCACCAGGCAGCACCATTGGGGACGGGCCCCGGGCGAGCTCCCCTCAACGGCAGCGGTACCCAGAGACTTGGTTTACCCGGTTGTCAGTGTCTGCTTATGAACCGAGTGAGTAAGAGAGTGACCCCTGCACCCCACGACACCCCTCACCGAGTCCCGGGGCATCCCCCTATCCATGGAGGGTTACAACACCTTGCTGCCCCACTTCATCACCCCGGGTACTCCCAACGGCGGTACTCCCCAAATTACCACCACGGGTGGCGTCACGAACTACCGTATTTTTCGGACGATAAGACACACTTTTTTTCCCCCAAATGTTGGGGAAAGTGGGGGGTGCGTCTAATGGTCTAAATATAGGGCTGCGGCTGGGAACGGAGGTGCTGCGGTGGAGTGGGTCATCAGGGGCACGAGCAGGCTGTGGCAGAGGCTGCCGTGAGCACGTGGGCCTGCTCATTACATATGCACACCCATCATCCCGCCCATCATCTGTCAGCGCTGAAGCCGGCGCTGACAGGTGGGCGGGATGATGGACGGGGGGTGCGCGCCGGCCGTGATCACCCCTGGCAACTACAGCCTGGAGTGATCCTGTGCGGCTGTATTCACTGCTCCCCGCGCATCATCATCAGCGCGGGGTGCAGTGAATCAGTACGGCATACTCCCCGTTCCCCTTCAGCTTCGCGATGTCCTCCCGTCTGCCGGTCAGCTGATCTGTGTAGAGAGCGATGAGCACAGCGATGACGTTCATCGCTGTGCGTGCCGCTAGTCACGCAGGTCAGCTGACCGGCAGACGGGAGGACATCGTGATGCTGCATGGAAGTGACTGCTCCACACTCAAGCAGCGGCTGCTGCCGCCACAGACAGGGGGAGAAGCAATGCTGCATGGAGTGAGGAAAGGTGAGTATAAACGATTTTTGGGGTTTTTTTGTGTGTGATACAGAATACATGCCATATACCAGGATGGGGGTATATAGCAGGATGGGGGTATATAGCAGGATGGGGGTATATAGCAGGATGGGTGTATATAGCAGGATGGGGCCATATAGTAGGATGGATGGGGTATATAGCAGGATGGATGGATGGGGGTATATAGCAGGCTGGATGGCAGTATATAGGAGGATGGGAATATATAGCAGGATGGCAGTATATATCAGGATGGGGGCATATAGGAGGATGGCAGTATATAGCAGGATGGGAGTATATAGCAGGATAAGGGCATATACCAGGATGGGGTACATATACAAGGCAGGAGGATCATTACCAGGATGGGGTACCTTAGCAGAAAATTTGGGGACATTACCCCCATAACAGTGTCAGCAGCAGATCTTCACCCCACAACAGTGTGTCATGACCACAATTTTTTATTAAAATTTTATTTTCCTCCTCTAAAACCAGGGTGCGTCTTATGGTCCGGTGCGTCTTATAGTCCGAAAAATATGGTATACATCAATTCCCCTGTAAATACCCCCTTTCATTTGAGCTGGCGCACGACCTCGGGTCCGGAGACCCTCGAGCCACAGCTAACCCGGATCTGAGCAGCTCGGCTGCTTCTACGGGGGCGGCACAAACCCACACACAGCCCTGCTACATACAATATAAGTTCACACAGCCCTCTATATACAAATCATCAGTAGAGGAAAAATCCAGCATCCAAATCCTGAAGTATTTCTTAAAACGTATCCATTTATTAGATGTACATTAAAACCCATTTCCTAATTCATTATGGGTAAGGACCAGGGGGCACTCACTGCGAGTGGAAGAAAAGCGATTCCGAAACCTAAATAGGAAAGGGTTCTTTACAGTTAGAGCGGTCAGACTGTGGAATACACTACCACAAGAGGTAGTAATGGAAGACACTATAACAGCTTTTAAAAAAGGGCTGGATGATTTCCTCAGTACACAAAACATTGTTGGTTATAAATGACTTAGTGACTAAATGTAGAACTGGTGGAGGAAGGCGGAACTAGATGGACCTAGGTCTTTTTTCAACCTAAGTAACTTTGTAACTATGTACTCACATAACGGTATGTGACGCATTTCGGATGTGTAGAGTCCTTAGTCTGAAACTATACTGTACTAGTTGCACATTCAGGCTTAAAAGGATGCATTCATTACGCGTTGGAGTGTAGCAGGAGATTAGTTTGGAGATATACGGAGGAGAAGATTATGGATGGCTTTGTAAGTCAATGTTAGTATTGGATACGGTGGAGAATTGGGAGCCAATGGGGGGATTTGCAGAGGGGAGAAGTGGAGTGGTGTTGAGGAGTAAGGTGAAACAGTCGGGCAGCAGAGTTAAGGATAGACTGGAGAGGGGCGAGTGTGTTACATAGCCTTATGTATATATTATGAGCCCAAACATAGCCTCCTATATACAGCAAGAGCCCCATATAGCCTCCTATATATATATATATATATATATATATATATATATATATATATATATATATACATATATATATATATATATATATATATATACATATATATATATATATATATATATATTATGAGCTTATGAGCCTCACATAACCTCCTATATACATTATGACCCCAAATTGCCTCCTATATACAGTTTAAGACCTCATATAGCCTCATATATATACAGTATGAGCCCACATATAGCTTCCTATATACAGTTCTGAACTTGGAACATAAAATAACTGCAGAATTATCATATTAGATGGGGGAAACCTCCTTAAATAGTTTTGCTGAACATATGTTAAGATAGAGTTAATGTTTACCTACATAATGTAGTGCATTGCCATGTGAACTGTATTGTATTCTGTATAATGTATACTGTAATACAGTTATGTATATCAGTGTTATAGGAATGTATAATGAAATGTATAGTCTTGCATAAGATGTAGTAGTGTTGATAAAGTTGATAAAAACATAGCAGTCTTGGTAAGGTAATGTTTGCATAGAACTAGGTGAAATGTTAAGTCTGTCCAGCAACAGACTGCAGGGTCAGAGACAGTTAACAGTTGGGATTAGCCCACAGTGTTAAGGGCTGAAGAGCAGAGAAAGAGACAGTTTTCCAGTTAGCAGTGGGTAGTGTAGTGGAGACCTTTAGACAGCAGAAAGTACAAGGGAGCAACATCAGCAAAAACAAACCATAAGTGGTAACAGAGTTCCAGCACACAGTGAAGTGGTTGAAACCTGCTAGAGTTGGAAGGGAAGTTGTAGCACCCAGGGGGCAGGGGAAATCAGGCATGAGGTCTCGTACCTGAGTTACTCTTCACTGGGCCGGTGTGGTGGCTTGGGATGTCGTGGTGGCCTGCCCGGCTTCGTGCCCCGAGGTGTACACCAATAAGGAGGGAAGATGATGGGGGTAGTAATAGTAGATTGTTGTGACACCACCTGTGGTACACGGCCAGAAATTAGCCGCCACTGCTGTCGCTGTCCTCCGGGGTGGATGGTAATAGCAGCAGAAATTGTATCGCTCCCCACAGGTGGAGCGGGCCCCGGGGAGGATGATGAGGGAAGTAGTGATGGCGATGGCCCTTAGCACCGAGGCGCGGGGTGGCAGCGCCGGTAATAAGAATCCGAGTCAAATGCTGCGGTTCCAGGTGTCTTTACTCACTCTTTATGCGGCTCGCTCGGGTGGTACTAGTCACTCGCTGTGATGAGCCCCGTCGACCTCAGATAACTTCGAAGCAGTCACCGGTGTTTGAAAGAAGAAAGCCCTTTGTCAGAATTGGCCTTCCAGCCTTGGGGAACTCGGCTGAGCGCTACGCTCCAAGCAGCAGGCCCCGTTAAGAGAAGAGCGGTGATGGTGTTGTGTCCCAGAACTGGTGTCCCGGGTAGACTGACTGAAGATTGTGCAAGTTGCTCCTACTGCTACCCCAAGTGGACCCCGCCCCCAAGGTGGCTGGCTTCAGTGACCGGGGAAGTCCCATGCCTCGTGATGGCTACCCCCCTCCCTACCCTGAGCCATCCCCCCTGTGGGAAGGCTCCTAAACTATATGTAAACTGTGATTATGGAACTCCGGTGATTAACCCCCTCCTTATCCGAGGCGAATATCGCTCCTTAAATAAGGTGCAATACTCTGTGGCGACTGAAGCCTCAGGGGCGCCACAAAGTGAGTCTGGTGTCAGCCAGACATGGGGGATCTTAGAGAAGAAAAAGATCTGCCCAGCTGTGAACACAAGAAGAGGGAAGTGGCTCTAGGAGATGCCCATGTCAGGGATCACAGCAAGTAGTCTGGGTGCAGGGTCCACAGCGTAACGCATTGACCTGTGTGCTCTGTAGTGGGAAGATGGAGGTTTACCTTCTGTTCAGCTTTTATACAGTTAACAAGTAAAGTTCCATCGCCTGTAACTGTGATGAATGCCTCTGTATCATACAAAAGGTTCCTTAAAGTACTATGTCTGCTGCCCTGTGTACCTGAGTTTATTGCCAAGTAAAGAAAACTCTATATTTACCAACTTGTCTGTTTCCTCAATCTGGGGACAAAGAGGTCAGATGCTGGACAGAGCGTGGCAGGCCCAAAGGTGAAGGTATCTGTCGTGGGCGGGGAGGCCGCCGTCGCTGCTGCGCTCTCGCTAACGTTCGGGTCCGGCGCTGCTGCGGCTGCTGCTGCTCGGTGGCTCGAGCGGTGGGCCGGATCCAGGGACTCGAGCGGTGCTCCTCGCCCGTGAGTGAAAGGGGTGGTTGGTTTGGGGGATTTAGTCCGTGACGCCACCCACGGGTTGTGGTGAAGATGGGCACCACCGCTGCTGGTGACGGGAATCCCGGGAGCGATGGTAGGGAGTAGCTGGGTTGTTGTTTTCCCCCTCCGTGGGTAGGGGTCGGTGGTCCCGGGGCCTGGTTGTATGACGGGGAGGCAGGGTTGGTGAGGTGCAGGGTTGCAGGGACAGCGCGGTGCGGTGCCGGATGGCACGGGTGTACTCACTCAGTAAGAAATGAACAAAGTCCTCGGTAAACCAAACGGCTGGATGAACGGGTCCCGCAGCCGGCTGCTGTGTCTCTCCCCGGACAGGTGATGGCGGCTGTCTTTCCCTGCACCTTGATGTTCTCGTTTGACTACTATGGATCCCCAATGGTAGTCCGCTCCCCGGTGTATGGGTACCGGAGGAGCCCGTTTGCCCGCAGGCGCTGGCCCTTGGGTCTCTAGCCTTAGGCGGTAGCTGTATACCCTCACGGTGTGGGCGGTTGCCTTCTATCGGGACTTTTGCTGTTAGGAAACCCCTGGGGTACCGGTCACGTTCGGATTTGACTATTGTCGGCGGCTCCAAGCATGGTCGGGGTCCGATGGCCCTGCCTGTGTGTGCTGGCTTCACTTCGCTCCCCGGTCGGTCCTACGGTTCTGCGTTGCTCCACCACTCCTGCAGACGGCCACCACCTTCTGCCAACCTTGCTGTCAGTGCCTGGGCCACAAACCCAGGCACCCAAGTGCTTGCTCCTCTCACTTAAAACTCCTAAACTGTTCTGACACTTTTCCCGCCTCCAGGCCTGTGAACTCCTCGGTGGGTGGGGCCAACCGCTTGGCTCCGCCCCACCTGGTGTGGACATCAGACACTGGAGGGAGGCAACAAGGGATTTGTGTTTGGCTAGTGTCCCTGTCTAATGGGGGTGGGGTGTTTGTGTGTTATCTGTGACGACCTGGCTAGTCCAGGGCGCCACATATCCACAGTAGTAACAGCACCATTATACATACAGCAATCAAGCCCAATATTTTGTAGTGTGCCAAAGAGTATAAAATTGCAGCCACTCGTCCATAGCTACTCCCCAAAGCCACCTTAGAAAATTGTGGTTTTATTGAAAGACACTAACTTTTTTCCTACACCATTGCTTGAAGAAAGTGTTGTCACAGGTTCCCAGGGAACACAAGGTAACCTATGCTGGCCCTAAGGTTGGGGCCCCTGCACTCACCCTCATACCTGGAGGTACTGTTGAAGGTAGGGAGGTCCGGACCGCTGGCATGGACCTGCCTCCTGTCCTAGGCTTGGTGTAATTCCCTTTCCCCAACCTACACCCGAGGAGTGAGCTGGGACTGTAAACACGAACCCCCACAACCAGACATGGACAGGGGAAAACGACAACTCGTACAAACGGCAACCACACACAAAGGAGCCACTAAAAGTGCAAAAGGGGAAAAAAACTTAAAAGGGGAGAAGATAACAGACTATTGGGAAACTTCCATACCGTACAACCAGCACACCATGAACTGCTGCACCCAACACCTATGCTGCAGCCCAAAAAGCAGAGCAGAGAGAGGGTTTCTCCAGCTCCTATCTCCTTCTGGCCAAGCTTCCAAATGAATGAAAATAACCGGCACCCTCTGCTGGAAGTAAAGAGTATCAAAACACGTGACGAGGAGTAAGAAGCTGCTGAAACGTAAACTGACATTAATCCTCTCCTCCTCAAAGAAAAGGGAATTCATTTAATCAGCACAGTCCCACAAAATAAAGTGAGACTCAGACCCAGAATGTGTCACTAAACTCTACAACAGAGAGATGACCGTGACAAGTGTCATCTAAAAACTGATAGTAGATTTGGGAGTAGATTTTGATTCCAAATTCAAATTGAAAAGGTCCAACTAGCTCCTTTGTAATAATCCCAGCCCATAGCAGAGTCCCAACTCCTTTTTGATGGTTTCTGAGTCAAAGTGGAGGTCTGCACCAGTTATTTATCCAGCCTTGGGCCATCCATCTGGTCCGTCAAGAGTCACTCTCATCTCATCACTTCATAAAAATTTGAAAAATCTGAAAAGAGAAAGAGAAAGCTGAGAATCAGTTCTACAGAAGGGCTCGAGGAGTAAAGATGTGGCACGATGTCTGGAGCCAGTCAGGGAACCCTGAGGTAACCTCTTAAAAGTCTGCAACCTACAGCTCACCCCAGCGGTCTCAGGGAAGTTGTGAGGCTAGACAGTCGCCAAGGTCCAGAAGAGGACAATGGTAAGAAGTGTGAGGGAATGGAGGCATAGGTGCCCGGCAGCTTGCAGGACTAGATCCTAGATAGTGGGGAGAGTATCCCAAAAATACAGTAACCGCAGAACCGTCACGAGTGAGGCCATGTCTGTCATAGTTTGGAAAGAGTAAACTGTTCAAGTTTTGGCTTGCTAAGAGAACTCTGGTGTCACATGTTTGTCTACTGCATTTACGACGTGGACGTGGACACCAACCTCAAGAAAGCAGTAGCACACACCCTACCTAAAATCATACACACACTGACTCTCTCTGGTGAAAGGATGCAGAGCCCCCATGGCCCTGCGTCCATACCATCTTCCACCTGGTCTATTCATGTTTGATTCTTCTCAAATCTTTGCAACTTAATGTGCCTCTTTTTTTCTTAACACATTTGTATGCCACTCTGTTGACTATTTGCAACAAAACTTTTGATGGTTCTGTGATTGTCGCGGGCGGGGAGGACGGCGCCGCTGCTGCGCGCTCGCTAACGCTCAGGTCCGGTGCTGCTGCGGCTGCTCGGTGGCTCGAGCGGTGGGCCGGCTCTGGGGACTCGAGCGGCGCTCCTCGCCCGTGAGTGAAAGGGGTGGTTGGTTTGGGGGATTTAGTCCGTGACGCCACCCACGGGTTGTGGTGAAGATGGACACCACCGCTGCTGGTGACGGGGATCCCGGGAGCGATGGTAGGGAGCAGCTGGGATGTTGTTTTCCCCCTCCGTGGGTAGGGGTCGGTGGTCCCGGGGCCCGGTGATGTGACGGGGAGGCTGGGTTGGTGAGGTGCAGGGTTGCAGGGACAGCGCGGCGCGGTGCCGAATGGCACGGGTGTACTCACTCAGCAAGAGATGCACAAAGTCCTCGGTAAACCAAACTGCTGGATGGACGGGTCCCGCAGCCAGCTGCAGTGTCTCTCTCCCCGGACAGGTGATGGCGGCTGTCTTTCCCTGCACCTTGATGTTCTCAGTTGACTACTATGGATCCCCAACAGTAGTCCGCTCCCCGGTGTATGGGTACCGGAGGAACCCGTTTGCCCGCAGGCGCTGGCCCTTGGGTCTTTAGCCTTAGGCGGTAGCTTTATACCCTCACGGTGTGGGCGGTTGCCTTCTATTGGGTCTTTGGCTGTTAGGAAACCCCTGGGGTTCCGGTCACATTCGGATTTGACTATTGTCAGCGGCTCCAAGCCTGGTCGGGGTCCGATGGCCCTGCCTGTGTGTGCTGGCTTCACTTCGCTCCCCGGTCGGTACCGGCGGGCCAACGCCCGACCCCGGTCCTACGGTTCCGCGTTGCTTCACCACTCCTGCAGACTGCCACCACCGTCTGCCAACCTTGCTGTCAGTGCATGGGCCACAAACCCAGACACCCAAGTGTTTACTCCTCTCACTTCCACCTCCTGGACTAAACTGTTCTTTTCCCGCCTCCAGGCCTGTGAACTCCTTGGTGGGTGGGGCCAACCGCTTGGCTCCGCCCCACCTGGTGTGGACATCAGACACTGGAGGGAGGCAACAAGGGTTTTGTGTTTGGCTGGTGTCCCTGTCTGATGGGGGTGGGGTGTTTGTGTGTTATCTGTGACGACCTGGCTAGTCCAGGGCGCCACATGATCACTCCCCAATAGGCTACATCCCCCTGAGAGACTCGTAACAATTTTTGACTTTTCAGAGTCAGTTAAGTCTCTTTTTTAGCTCATTTTGCCTGGGGAAAGCAAGCTACCCAATTATTCTGCTATCCTGATGAAGGGGCGCCATATCCTTAGGCTGCACCCTTTCTCATTACACAAATGCACATCACCTGATCTGCTTCATCCAATAAGCATTCATATTTATACAACACAGAGTTGGAAAATCTGCATAAAAATGATAATAGGGTCAAAATACTCTATTTTTCAGTTTATAAGATGCACCCCAAATTTAGAGAAGAAAAGGTAAAAAAAATGGGGTATGTCTTACAATCCGTTAGTCTCTTACCCGGGGACGGCAGCGGTGGTGGAGTGGGGTCACAGGAGGCAGGGGCTGTGGTGGAGCATAGCAATGCTGTGGGCGGTGCAGCAGGTGTCCCAAATGCTTGTTGCAAATGCTGTAAAATAGGCAACATCCGGAGACTGTCGACGGTGCAGGCATCAAAGAAATGGTGCCCAGGACTCAGCGCATGCGCAGATTGAGCTACCTAAGCATGCGCCACATCTAGGCACCATTTTCCTTAAGGCTGATGCTGGGAGATCAATGTGCTGGAAGCGGCGTGTGCGCAGATAAGATCTTGAGCCGAGAGCTCCATCTGCGCATGCGCCGACTCCGGGTGCCATTATTTGAAGACCGCACCGCCAACATTTTCAGGATGGCCAGAGCTTCACTGCTCGCAGCACCACAGCCCGCAGCATAGCACCCACAGCATCGGCCCTGCCTCGAGCTACCCTTCTCCACCACCTCCTGGTAAGCTACATTTGGATTATAAGACGTACCCCTCATTTTTCTCCCAAATTTTTGGGAGGAAAACTGCATCTTATAATCCAAAAAATACAGTACTCACCTAATAATTCTGCACTCAGTGTATTGGGATCCGATTTAAGTAAAGTGACACTAGATGGCGGTGCATGTTATTTGCTCAATAGGCGGCTTTTATTGTGTACACTCAGTGATTTACTCTGGATTAACAGAGACAGAAGAATATATTTTATGAAAATGAAATCAGATTATATTGTTACTTGAACGTAACTTAGCATAACAATTCAGCTCTATCTGGCATTAAGGGCTTCTGGAAAGCTCTGTGAGCACAACCCCTAGGAGTGCCATAATGGGTCCAATTAGTAGCGATTGTTCTCATCTTTGGAAATCCGGCATCTATTAGAATAAGATAACTCAGAAGCGGAATAGAATATGAAGAAAACTTCACACAAGAGGACAATTCAGGAACGTACATTTTTATTCTTATTTTAGGTAGAAATGTTCTTTGAAGAGGAAATCCACTTTTCTAAGGTTCGGCGTCTCAGACCGGGCACCTTGAGTGCTCTTACATTGTAACAGCTATGTAATATTTATGTAGTAGCTGATCTCAGGGACCGCGGTCGAGGATGTAATGCTTGTTTATGAAGCCTATCCTTGTTCTTGGTTGTAATGACAACCTGCACACACTAACAGCTGTAAGCATGAGCTGGGTACAAAAAGATCTGCATCTGCAGCTGATCCTTAACCCCTTCCCACTCTATGATATACAGTATATAGAAATGCTTGGTGTCCCATGACTAATATGTTGTAGCAGTCGCACCCTCAGGCAAGGCAAAATCACAGGGGAAGCGAAAAGGAAAATGGCCCAGGGGCCTCTGCCATTTAGGAGCCTCCACCCGCCATTTCTCGCAAGTTCCCCTCCGACATTTCTTGCTACAAAACATTGAAGTTTGAAAATAAAATTAAAGTTTATCTCTAACAATAAGTTTTATGAAAAGATGTAATTCTTCAACTTTTGCTAAAATTTGAATACTATGATTTAGAGCTTCATTCTTCTTGCCTTATCTGACAGTACTGCTTCTAGAATCCTGGTGGTCAACCATGCATATTTATGGCCCTGCTATAAGAGGAAAAGCTGCTGTGATTACTTATCTCCTGGTTAACTAAAGGATTGGGTATGTTAATAGCAGAAAAAGAGTGAGGTTTCTAAATTGTACATTCATAAAAAAGCAGTGGCGTTGCTAACAAGAAGGGAGGGAGAATAGGGAGGGTTGGAGTTGAACCATCCAGAGCGATCAGAGGAACCCCCTCAGAATGACTGGGAGAGCCAACCAGAGGTACCAGTGGAAAAATCCATCCAGGTGCCCAACCAGAAAGAAAATCCATCCAGGGGGACCCACCCAGCATGACTGGTGGACCCAACAAGGGCAAAAAGAGGGAAAATCCATCCAGGGGGCCCAACCAGAGCAACCAAAGGGAAAATCCATCCAGGAGGACCCTCCCAGACTGACTGGGGGACCCAGCCAGAACAACCGGAGGGAAAATCCATCCAGGGAGACGCACCCAAATGACCATTGGACTCAACCAGAGCAACCAGAGAGAAAATTCATCCCGGGGGACCCAATCAGAGCAACCAAAGGGAAAATCCATCCAGGCGGACCCGGCCAGAGTGAACAGGGGACCCAACTAGAGCAACCAGATAAAAAATCCATCCAGTGAGACCCACCCAGAGAGACTGGGGAAGCCAACCAGAGCAAGTGGAGGGAAAATCCATTCAGGGGGACCCACATAAAATGGCCAAGAGACTCAACCAGAGCAACCAGAGGGAAAATCCATTAAGGTGGCCCACCCAGAGTGATCAGAGCAACCAACCAGAGCAACTGGAGGGAAAATTCATCTGGGGACACACCCAGAATGACCGATAGACTTAACCAGGGCAACCAGAGGGAAACTCCATCCAGGGGGACACCAAACCAGAGCAAATGGAGGGAAAATCCATCCAGAGGGACCCACCCATAGTGATCAGGGGAACCAACCAGAACAACCGGAGGCGGAATACATTAAGGGGGACCCACCCAAAGGGACCGGAGGACCCAACCAGAGCAACCAGATTGAAAATCCATCCAGATGGATCTGCCCAGAGTGACTATCACTCTAAAGGCCGCGTTACACTCTATGATATATCTAACGATATGTCGTCTAGGTCACGTCGATAGTGACACACATCCGGCATTGTTTGACATATCGTAGCGTGTGACAGCTATGAGCGACTGTGAACGAGCAAAAATACTCACCTTATCGTTGCTCGTTGACACGTAGCTCATTTTCATAATCTCATTCCTCCTTCTGCGCGCTGGTTGTTTGTCGTTCCTGAGGCAGCACACATCGTTCCGTGTGACACCTCGGGAACGACGAACACAGCTTACCTGCGGCCGCCGGCAATGCGGAAGGAAGGAGGTGGGCGGGATGTTACGTCCCGCTCATCTCCGCCCCTCCGCTTCTATTGGGCGGCCGCTGTGTGACGTCGCTGTGACGCCGAACGTCCCTCCCCCTTCAGGAAGAGGATGTTTGCCGCCCACAGCGAGGTCGTTCGGGAGGTAAGTACGTGTGACGAGGGTTACCGACTTTGTGCGTCACGGGCAACAAATTGCCCGTAACGCACAAACGATGGGGGCGGGTGCGATCGCACATGCGAACGCACGATAAATCGACGCGTGTAACGGGGCCTTAATAGCTTGTGCACACCACCGATTTTCTTGTCTGAGCGCTATCTGTGGTTTTCACGGATAGCACTCGGATTTATTACATTCTATGGATGGCAGGAAGGGGTTAAAATTAGTTTTATTTGTGGCTGAAATTCTATTATTGGTGCACAATATTTCCCTATGTTTGATAAACCTGTTGAAATTTATTCAGAGCTCTTACTCCGATTTTTATATAAACTCTTACTGAAGTGATTTTCAAAATTACTTTCTGCTGGAAAATTCCAAAAAGTGAAGGCTCTTTTAAATGTTTGTTTTTTGTCACCTATGAGAATAACTGTCCTAGAGTTTCATCAGAGTTTGGTCCTAGTTTCGTTTTTCTCAGATGGAAAAAAAAATTCTCTACCTTCTCCTGTCTAAAGCGGGCTTTACACGCTACGATGCCGTTGCGTGTGACACCTATGAGCGATTTTGCATCATCGCAAAAACGTGCAAAATCGCTCATCGGTGACATGGGGGTCCATTCTCAAATATCGTTACTGCAGCAGTAACGAAGTTGTTCCTCGTTCCTGCGGCAGCACACATCGCTCCATGTGACACCGCACACCGCACGAGGAACCTCTCCTTACCTGCCCCCCGGCCACAATGCGGAAGAAAGGAGGTGGGCGGGATGTTCGTCCCGTTCATTTCCGCCCCTCCGCTTCTATTGGGCGGCGGTTCAGTGACGCTGCTGTGACATCGCTGTGACGCTGAACGAACCGCCCCCTTAGAAAGGAGGCGGTTCGCCGGTCACAGCAACGTCGCTAGGCAGGTAAGTATGTGTGACAGGTCTGGGCGATGTTGTGCGACACGGGCAGCGATTGGCCCGTGTCGCACAACCGATGGGGGCGGGAATGCACGCTAGTGATATCGGTACCGATGTCGCAGCGTGTAAAGCAGCCTTAACAGTCCATAAAAAATTGACAGATAAATGATGGCATCCTAGTGATGTCTGACTTTTTCACGGACCCATAGACTTGGATTGTCAATTTACATCAGACTTTTGGATCAATATCAGACATGGCTCCGCGATTTTCCATGCACCACTCAGACATGTGAGGGGGACGGTCGCCCTGTATCTCGTGATCTCAGGGGCCCACCCAGAGCTACACTACTTTTAACTGTGTAAGCGTGCGCAGCATTGATGCAGTTAAACTCTGCAGTGGAGCAGGGAGACATGATCTCCCTGAAATCCCCCTCTCCATTCTATAGAGTGCAGGCCAATTTAGGCCTGCAGACTACGGAACAGCAGGGAGAGGTGGGGACATAGAGCAGTGTGATGATGTCATCACAGTGAAATTCTGACAGCCAACAGGGGAGCCCAGTTGTGAGCAGTGATGTCACTCAGTTGACCGGAAGTCATACTGTTGGAACTCATCTGGGACCTCAGGTGAACTGAGTGACGTCAAAGCTCACAGCTAAGCTCCCCCATCGGCTGTCATTGCTTCGCAGAGCCTGTGGAGCCCGGACTTGTTTTTTCTCTCTCCAGGCTCCAGATGTTGCAGTGTGGGATCATTATGGGTCTTTATATGGTATACATTGGATCTTAAAGGGTGTTTGGGGGGTTAATAAAGTGGTGAAAGAGGGTGGGTGAATTTTATTTCAAATAATGGATTTTTTTGGTGTTTGTGTTTTATTTCCTTTCACTTACACAATTAGACACCTCCCATTAATAATCTAGGGCTTTATGACAACTGACAAATCACATATGTCTTTAACCCATTATATTACCCCGATTGCCACTGCACCAAGCAATCAGGATGAATAGTCTGCAATTGTCGCATCTAATTGATGCAACAATTCTGGGCAATTGTGGACTGGTATTTTTAGGCTGGTGGGTGCAATATCAATGGTGCCTCCCATCCTAATAATACTAGCCACCCCCTGTCTGCTTTACTGTGACTGGATATCAAAACTAAGGGGATCCTACGGTTTTTTTTCCTCCATTATTTTGATATCCAGCCACAGTAAAGCTCACAGCTGCAGCTGTTGTTTTAGCCGGGTTGGCTATCAAAATATGGCAGGAACCTACATCATTGTTTTTAAATTATTTATTTATTTTTACACTACTATACAGCAAACTGACTGCAACCAATCACAGATGCGGACACAGGGTGAGGGGCATGTATAGAGGTTTGTAAACAATCACAGACACTGGCACAGAGGGTGGGTGGGGGAAGCAGTGAATATGGATGTACCTTAATTAGCGGTCCCAGAAGAGAGTCTGACTGCAGCATGATCCTCCGGGAAACATGGTATGTATAACTATCCTGCTCTCACTACCTTTTACCTTCCACCACAGTCCCCTAGCGCTTACTACTCACATTTTACAGCCCCGAACGTCTCATCCCTATTGACTTGTATGGAGTTCGTTGTTCATGGTCAAGTTGCTCGCTGAACCGGATTTTTTTCTTTTCCAGTCCTGGTTCGGTGAACCTGAATATCCCCGGGTTCACTCATCACTAGTTCTAAATACTTCTCAGCATGAGAGCAAGGATGAGGTCTCATCTCCATACGATTATAGCCCCAAAAAAAAACATTTACCTGGGACCAAACATTTCTATGGTCCAGGACACAACATAAACCATACTAAAGATGCCATATTAAAAGGCAACTTCAAATCCCAAAAAACATTGAAGGGTCTGGGAATACAAATTCATTAGTCTTTGATTGCCTTCACACAGAGCTGAATCTGTCAGGAAGATTTATGACCCACTACAAAATCTGAGGAATCTGCTCCAGAGACAGTAATGGGCACCAGGCCTCTGATCCTACATGGATATTGGGACTAAAAAACTTTCACACCACTTATCTCAGCTTATTAAGGATTCCCTATCTAATATCACTGTTTATATATTTAAATGTCCATTTATTATTCTGCCTCTGCCATGTTTGTGTGTATATTTGTGTTTCTTCAGATAGTTTGTCATACTATGCCTGAAGAAGAGACTTAAAGGGGTTTTCCCACCAACAATATTAATTTTAAAGTTGATTTTAATCGATAGATCTTAGAATAATAATAATTTACACAATTGGATGTGTTTAAAAAAATGTTCCTGTACTGAGATAGTCTTATATATGAGTCCCTGCTATGTACTGTGTAATGTCTTTTTCTGACCGTACAGGAACATGGTCTGAGCATACCACATGTCTTGGGCATGGAATAAAATAATAAAGTATGCAAACAGTACAGTACGGGATCGCAAATTATTCTTTCTATGAGGTAAAATATTTTTTAAAAACAGGCAGGGAAATGTTTTACCTCACAAAAAGAACGAGATACGATCCTATGCTGTGCTATCTGTATACTCTCTTTTGCATCCTCCCAAGCCCAGGAAATGTGGTATGATGAGACCATGTCCCTTTACGGTCAGACACGGCCATTACACAGTACACAGCAGGGACACATATATAAGATTATCTCAGCACAGGGACATTTTTTTTAAACACATCCAATTGTGGAAATTATTATTCTAAGATCTATTGATTGAAATCAACTTTGAAAGTGAACCTGACAGGTAAAATCAACTTTGAAAGTGAACCTGTCAGGTGCAATATACACCCAGCACCACAAGCAGTTCTGGGTCCATATTTCTAATCCCTACCTAACTGTCCCTGCATCTAGTAGCATAGAAAAAGAGATAGAAAAGTATTTCTAAATATCTTTTATGATCTGCTAATGAGTGCAGGAACTAGCTGTCACGCTGTACTCTAAGATGTACAATAGCAGTACAGCGCAGTAATGTGGGACTGAGAGGATTCCTGAAACTACCTGAGAAGGTAGTTAGCTGGTAAACCACTAGGGGGCGTAAAAGTGGAGGAAACATATGAGCAGGGAATTCCCCAGCAGAGGTAATACTAGTCAAGCCCACCAGATGGCAGTAGAATTGTCAGAAAGCCGTGTCACAACATGAGGTCTTGTAAATACACAAGGGCAAAGTCTAAACGTAGTCAGAGGGAAGCAAATAGTCAGTAGCCGGGAAATCAGAGCCTAGAAGCGAGGGGGAGTGGGAAGACAAGACAGAATAAAGGTAAACAGATAAGGAACGAACAGGGAGACAGCGGGAGAGACACTGATGGAAACAAACAACAGAGGAGGTTAACAGGTCAGGTGAACACGGAGGTCAGGAGGGGGCAGGGCAGACAACAGGTCACTCAAGAGCAGAACACAGCAGAGCCAGAAGTATCATTGGCGAAGTCCAAGAGAAACAGTGCCCTAATAAAGCAGCCTGACCTCCAGAACGAGGCAGGAAGGATTAACCCCTAACGTGACCTGCATCAGAAGTGAAACTAAAACAAAGGCTCAGCTCCAGCTGAGCCAGGAGTCAATCATGACACTAGCTGCAAGGATGTTAGTTCCTGCACTCATTCTGCCCTCTTAGCATGTTAACACGCCCACAGGGGCATGCAAACATGTTGTTAAATGGCGATTACCTAGCGCCATCAGCGGTGACGCGCATGCCTGTATCCGTCGTCACCACATCAGACATCAGATTTAGGATCAGCGCGCATGTTTAGAATGCCCCGCACTTCTGGTCATGCGCACAATCAAGCCGGGTGTACGCGTCCTGGCTTCAGAAAGGTCTAGTGCGCATGACCGGAAGTGCCGAGACTTCTGACCCGTGTGCACTGCCCGTCAACTGAGGTGGTGCAACGGACACAGGTACGAGCGCCACCACTGATGATGCTGGGCAATGGCCATTGAACAGTATGTTAGGACATCCCTGTGGGAGTGCTTACATGGTAAGAGGGTGGAATGAGCGCAGGAAGTAACGCCCTTGCGACTAGTTCCTGCGCTTATTAGCATATCATAAAGGATCTTTAGAAATACTTTTTCTAAAGATCTCTTTATCTATGCTAGTGTATACAGGGAAATTGATGCAGCAATCCCAGTAACAATGTATATATCAGCATTAAAATTAAATCCTTTATTGATATTAATCTAAAAAGAAGAACACCAGTTCCTCTGATTCATATATCATCAGCTCACAAAGCCATCACCCTGTATAGATGATGCAAATACCCAAGCAGCTCAATAGTGATTAAAACTGCATTGGGTATACAAGGTGGTGGCCACTAGGTCAAAACAAATTAGCAAAAACAACACAATAAACAAACAAAAAAGTGAATATGCCGAGTCAAAGGACAATGGTCCAATTTGATAGAAAAACTAAGCATAAAAAATAAATATACCTAACAAAAATATTGTCAATTAGTACCAGGTACTGACAATGGTCAGTTACCATAGATATTAACATATGTTAAGGCATATAAAAAGGAGTGGTCTCACCAAATCCTTCCAAATAGAGGGGCAGGCAGTCTCTCCTTCAGAATCCTGGGTTCAGTATGCTGGTCCAGCATTCACTCTCCCTATCCACAGGTCAAAAAATAACAAAAATTACCTGCCTCCCCAAACTCCTGTCCTAACAAGGACGGTCCACATCTAAATTGCAGAGTTGGACCCCCTAAGCTGACCCTGTTGGTGAGACCACTCCTTTTTATATGTCTTAACATATGTTAATATCTATGGTATCTGACCATTGTCAGTACCTGGTACTAATTGACAATATTTTTGTTAGGTATATTTATTTTTTATGCTTAGTTTTTCTATCAAATTGGACCATTGTCCTTTGACTCGGCATATTCACTTTTTTGTTTGTTTATCGTGTTGTTTTTGCTAATTTGTTTTGACCTAGTGGCCACCACCTTGTATACCCAATGCAGTTTTAATCACTATTGAGCTGCTTGGGTATTTACATCATCTATACAGGGTGATGGCTTTGTGAGCTGATGATATATGAATCAGAGGAACTGGTGTTCTTCTTTTTAGATTAATATCAATAAAGGATTTAATTTTAATGCTGATATATATATATATATATATATATATATATATATATATATATATATATATATATATATATATATATAGTGTATACAGGGACGGTTAGGCAGGGATTAGCAATATACACCCAGAGCTGCTCGTGGTTCTGGCTGCATATTGCACCTGACAGGTTCCCTTTAACTTTGTTTGTGGGGAAAACCCCTTTAACTAGTCTGGAAAGCTTGCTGTGTAACATTATTTATTTTATTTTTGTTAGCTATTAAAAGATATCTTAACTACAAGATTTTTTTTTTCTCCCACTGAGACCAATCAATCCATTTTCATCTGGCTAACACCCTACTAGAAAATTGATTTTAGGTGAGATTAAGAAATGCTCATTTTATTTGCTCTTTAATTTGATTTATAGAGCAAAATCTTAAATGGGGGAGCCCGATCACAACTCTTATCTCCGGGTACTAGGAAGGTATTTTCTAGAGATGAGCTGTTGAGGCTGTATAGCCGATTCATTCAATATATTTGCTTTAACAAGGAAGACTTTCTATGTGTGTATGAGTCCAACCATTAATCAATTATTGTTCTAAAGCAGATAACAAAGAAACCCTATTGATCATCCGTTTAAACTTTAACAAAACTTTTTGATGCTACCCTTTTATGTTGCCAGTCTGCCAATTTCCATATGGCTCGCTATCAAAACAGCTGATTTTCTCTTTCTGATCCTGCCAGCTTTCTATAGTATCGAGGTAACAGAGTAAAAAGGAAATACAAGCTCATATTAACAATCCCCATTACAGAAAAAAAGGTGAAAAAAGTATTGCAATATCATATACTATAGAAATACTGTCTGTCTATCTATCTATCTACTTATTATTGAATAATGATTCAGCAAAACCACTTTAAAAATTGTTTCCCCCCTTCCTGGAAAATGACTAGAAATTGATGACCACGAGGTGACTCCCCTCTTCTAAACTTGCCGTCCTCGGCCTGTCATCAAGTGTAATGCTTCTATGTCAGCAGAGATGTCAATATGGATCACACAAAGTGGGGTCTGAAAGGTGAGTTTTAAGTCCAGAGCAGGCAAGCTATTGGAAAATGTCAGAGGTAATGCATGTTGAGAGGAGATGGAAGGAGGGAGTTCCAGTACCCATAGTGCTAGTAGAATGCAGATGAAAAGGAATCCTAAATTTAAAAACAGTGGATAATATAATATTAGTGTATTATAAAATGTAGTCAGAACATAATTATCGAGGAAGCCTGCTATGAATTATTGAGGACATCATTTATCTTGACAACCAGAAATGTAATCTGTCAGGGTCATATGTGCATTGGAGAACATCTGACAATAGCACAATAGCAGCTCTTTGTTCTGGGTTTTTTTGAAGGCTTATATCAGAGCTGAAGGATAGCTCAGTGAATAATAGAGAACCTAAAATATAACCTTTAATATAATTATAATTAAAAATCCAATTAGGACTTAAAAAATATAAAACCGCCAATACACTCAACACCTGCAGAGGTAGAGATTGGCTAGTTAGAGAATGTGGACTTTATTGTTCATGTAACCAGTTACTGTATATAACCGGAAAAATAGATCCGCAGCATATTAATGAAGTATGTGCTGTATATTATACCGCCATATAGTCACCTGACTCAGATGAATGGCAGTAACACAATTGGTAGAGAAAATCAGGAACGGTCTTACCCAATCTGCCGTATACACCTTTCCCTACTTATAAGGCACTGGATGCTGGATAGTCTTGGTAACCACCATAACGGAGAAAACACCTGGTCCTTTATCTGAATGACTCAGGATCCCCACTGGTTCCCAACATGCGTCCAGCCGTTGTGCATGAAACTCCCAACGCGTTTCTTATATCATCAGGGGAGCATAAACATCCCAAATTCCGGTCAAAAATGACCAACACAATATGGCATAAGTTAATGTTGAAAAATATATAAACCACGTTAATCAAACGATCCGAGTATGATAACCAAGGTAAACGGTACATGCAACAAAGCGAGTATAACTTACATCCATCACCTCCAGGAATAACCTGGGCAGATCGCGTCTATCATGCATCGCCGCCTGGTTTAAATAAACCGCTCATTCGGAATAGCGTGTGACGTCACATCCGCTTGTAGCGGTGAGCTCACTTCCGGGTCACCTGATCGCAACCGCGGTCTGCACGTCACAGAAGGGGCGTATAATTTAGTCATGTGCTCCTATGCTTCAAGGCAGTATGACTACAACAAAATGGCCGCGATTAGTCTCGCAAATACGCGGTAGTGATACGGCCAATCTATTAACAATGGCCCATCAAAAATGGCAGATGGGCCATAAGAGTAACTGTAACATCTGCTACAGGCACCCAGATGGGTAGATGACTCTACAAACATTGCAAACGGGCAGAAAATAAAAATTTAGAAAAAAGCAAAAAGAATCAGGACGACTCCCAGGAGGAAATATCAAAAAGGCAGAGCCAATGGAAAAAATATATATAATTGTTAAAAATAGACCACACGACAATGGATCAGAGAAGGCCAGAATAGACCAGGAGTATTAGATCACAACCAACATCAGATCACTTAAAAGATTTTTGACCAAAAAACCTCAATATGGGCATGAGGGAAGAAAACCACCACCAATCTAACCACAACTAAGGGCCCTAAGATAAAAGCTGACCCTACCTGTTTGTGGAGGTCGGCACCCTAAAAAGTACGGTGATTGGTGCCCCCACTCGGGCGGCGACTGTCCCTCCTACATTATCTCTAATCTAGTCTACCACAAAGGGTGCAAAGGAGAGAGCTTCATTGAGGCCCAATGGTTTACTAGTTTTAAGCCAAAAAATCCACTTGGTTTCTTGTTTAAGAATTTTATTGTCCCAATTCCCACCTCTAAGAGGGGGGGGCACTACATCAATGCCCTGGAAGCTAATTGCTTTAGCATCCCCTGCATGATGTTCCATGATGTGACGGGCCACTGGAGTATCATTGCCCAGGCGAATGTCCCGGATATGCTCCCCTATTCTCCTCCTAAATTCCCTTTTGGTCTTGCCCACATACTCTTTGTGACAACTACAGGTGGCTTTGTATATAACGCCCTTAGTTCTGCAATTAATGAAAGAGCGGATGTCATATCGTTTTTCCAGAACATGGGAAAAGAAAAATTTTCCCGGCTTAAGGTAACTACATGCAATGCACCCGCTACACTTGTAGCAGCCTTTGACTGGATTAGTCAGCCATGTCCCAGTATGACATGAGAAATGGCTGTGCACCAGTCTCTCTTTTATAACTTATGCCATATTGTGTTGGTCATTTTTGACCGGAATTTGGGATGTTTATGCTCCCCTGATGATATAAGAAACGCGTTGGGAGTTTCATGCACAACGGCTGGACGCATGTTGGGAACCAGTGGGGATCCTGAGTCATTCAGATAAAGGACCAGGTGTTTTCTCCGTTATGGTGGTTACCAAGACTATCCAGCATCCAGTGCCTTATAAGTAGGGAAAGGTGTATACGGCAGATTGGGTAAGACCGTTCCTGATTTTCTCTACCAATTGTGTTACTGCCATTCATCTGAGTCAGGTGACTATATGGCGGTATAATATACAGCACATACTTCATTAATATGCTGCGGATCTATTTTTCCGGTTATATACAGTAACTGGTTACATGAACAATAAAGTCCACATTCTCTAACTAGCCAATCTCTACCTCTGCAGGTGTTGAGTGTATTGGCGGTTTTATATTTTTTAAGTCCTAATTGGATTTTTAATTATAATTATATTAAAGGTTATATTTTAGGTTCTCTATTATTCACTGAGCTATCCTTTGACCAATTTTGTGAATTTATACCCAGTAGCTAATTCCTTATATCAGAGCTGCATTTAACTTTGCATGTAAGACAGGAGCAGAGGATCATATTTGGTTGGACATATAGATGTGTTCACCTTTACCTATCCAGAAATTTGTTAAAATTCCATTTCCTCACTACACAGATTCAATACATTGATACAACTTGTTAGGAAAATCCACATCACAACCGGAATGACCACATATAGACATGCATAGCATGAACAACTCTGGGCAGAGTATCCCAAAATCATGTTTTATTTCTAAATCTAGTCATCTCGCACATAAATCTCAGGATATGTTGAGTCAAGAGGAAAGATAACGAGCAATTATAGCTTACAAGTCAGTAAGTGATCAAAGAACAAAATGGGCAACTACCGTGTTTCACCGAAAATAAGCCCAACCCCGAAAATAAGCGCTGGTAGAAATTTGCGGCCTTTTCAGAGTAAAGGGGGCTTTACACGCAATGACATCGTTAACGAGATGTCTTTGGGGTCATGGAATTCGTGACGCACATCCGGCCTCGTTAGCACGTGAAACGCACGAACGACCGTTAACGATCAAAATTACTCACCTAATCGTTACATATAAGCCCTACCTCGAAAATCAGCCCTAGTTGTGGTTCAATAATGACTTGTCCGTGCAGCAAAAGTTAAAGAATATAGCAGGACTCTTCATTAAAGGAATTAGACAGGCCCAAAAGAGAGAAGACACAAGACCCCACAATCATACCCATGAGACCTTGAACAGGATGTTGTGGAACACAAGGACCTGCAGTGGAAGGCATCGAAGACCTGCGGTGGTACGTACACACACAGCCGGTGAAACTGTACTGCTTACGCAGTGGAACGTGAGGACCTGTGGAGGAACATATCGAGGACCTGCAATGGAACGCATCATTGTGTTCCATCGCAGGTCTTCTATGCTTTTCCCCGCAACTTCTCACGTTCCACAGTGCTGCCAGCTGGAAGCAGTACGGTATCACCGGATGTTTCTCTCTGTGTGTGTGATGTTCCTGCGAACTGATGTGTGTGCGTGAGTGCCTGCTGAAAACAGGGGAGGGACTGCCGTGGAGCACACAAGGACCTGTTGGGATTGCAGGAGAACCTGGGAGTAATGCAGATGTCCAGGGTCTGGTAAGTATGATTCTCCTGGGATGATGTCTAAACTTACCCCCAACCTGTGTTTCCCCAGAAATAAACCATACCCTGAAAATAAGCCCTAGCACATTTTTTTGAAAAAAAAAAAAAAATATAAGGCAGTGCCTTGGTTTTGGGGAAACACAGTCAAAAGAGACTAAGGCCGGCGTCACACGGGACGATATATCGTGTGATCGCATGAGTGATCACACCCGCCCCCGTCGTTTGTACGTCACGGGCAATTTGTTGCCCGTGGCGCACAGTCGTTTACCCCGTCACACGTACTTACCTCCCGAACGACCTCACTGTGGGCAGCGAACATCCTCTTCCTGAAGGGGGAGGGATGTTCGGCGTCACAGCGACGTCACACAGCGACCGCCCAATAGAAGTGGAAGGGCGGAGATGAGCGGGACGTAACATCCCGCCCACCTCCTTCCTTCCTCATTGCCGGCGGCCGCAGGTAAGCTGCAGTTCGTCGTTCCCGAGGTGTTACACGGAGCAACGTGTGCTGCCTCGGGAACGATGAACAACTGTTGCGCAGAAGGAGGAACGATTTTATGAAAAGGAGCGACGTGGCAACGAGCAACGATAAGGTGAGTTTTTTGCGCGTTAACAGTCGCTCGTAGCTGTCACACGCTAAGATATGTCAAACGATGCCGGATGTGCGTCACTAACGACGTGACCCCGACGACATATCACCCGATATATTGTAGCGTGTGACGCCGCCCTTAAAAGGGTTACCTGGGACTTTAACATTGATCAATGTCTGATCAGTAACAGTGCGACACCCGTCACACCCACCGACCAGCTGTTCCCAGTGCTGTCACCTGCCAGAACTACTCAATTCCGAAACTCCAAATCGCACCTTTGTCAGCTCTACAGTGTTTACATCTGGGTACTGCATATCTGCCCCCTATTTAAATCAATAGGAAACGGATGTGCAGTACCCAGAATCGGCCACTATTCTATTGACAGAGTTGTGCAGCTCCGCAACTGAGAAGTTCCGGTAGTCGGTGGCACCGGGAAAAGCTGATTAGTGGGGGTGCCAGGTGTCGCACTGCCACTTTGATGAGCTGTCCTAAGGATAGGTCATCAATGTTAAAGTTCTGGACAACCCTTTTAAAATTATACAATTGATACCAAGGGCCCTAGCATGGGAAAAGGCTTTTTACAAAATCAGAATTAATCCCTCTACAGAATAGGTAAGAATTGTCTGATCTTTGGAGGCTCTACCACTGTATACCCCACTAATCATTAGAACAAGTGTCTTGTGTTCCCTTTCCTCTCATTTTTCTCATACCTTTGGGTCAAAAGAAAGCAAGAAGGTTTCAAAAAGAAGCATTTTGTTAACTATAAAACTGATTTTGCACATGACACAAACTTGACCCTGAGCATCATATAAGTCATTGGGAACTTGAATTTTAGTGCTGTAAAATAGTTGTAAGATGGTGGTAATATAGGCTAGGAGGCTGCAAAAGGAAGCAAAATGGGGGTAAGAGCAGGAGAACTGCCCTGCAAACAAATGTGGATAAGGAATAAATAAAATAAAAAAAATTACGTGGGCTCCCACCTATTTATGATGACCAGCGCAGGTAAAGCAGACAGCTGCGAGCTGCAGCCCTCAGCTGTCCGCTTTACCTTGGCTTGTTATCAAAAAAGAGGGGATTTCAATTCATTTTTTAAAATTATTTAAATGATATTAAAAAATGGTGTGAGATCACCCTTATTTTTGATCACCAGCCAATGTGAAGCAGACAGCTGATTTATCAAAAATAGCGGGGTACGGTATCCAATGTAATTTTTTTTTATTCTGTTCACAGCAGCATCCAGCCATCTTCCCCGTGCTGAAAAGCTTGTTGATTGGCTGTGCTGCAGTCTGTCAACAAACTTTATTCAGCATCCGAACTCTCAGACATGAACTTCCATGAAAGTCCATGTTCGAGACCTAGATACTAGGTGGCTGGTACAAATCCTGAACTTTACCTTTATGACTCATACATGATCATCAGGTGTCTTGCACATGTCCAGGACAAGTTCCCACCACCTGTCAATTGTGCACAAATACTGTTTATTAGAACAGGGCATGCAAGGGTGGACATACCATTGGTTAAACCATTGCAGCCGTACAGGGGCCCATGAGGTCAGGGGACCCATTTTTGCCTTCAAAGAAGGTGCAATTTTGCATTTTTATGAGCTCTTGGGCTGTAAAGGGCCCATATATTGTTCTTGCACAGGGGCCCTTTTCTGTCTGTGTCTGCCAGTGACTGTGTAATGCTACCACTAGGGAGAGCCACAACTCCAGTGATATACAGTATAGTGCAGCTATATGTGATATAGAGCAAACCCACTACATGGCACTAACATTCATGTATGGATGCAATGGGATAGTCATACAAGCAGAGGTCGGAGCCAGGAGGTAAAGTAGTACAAGGGAGCAGATGGAGTCAGAGTCAAGAGAGAGCTGGAGGTCAAAAGTCAGGAGGTGTCGTCAAAAGCCAGAGGAGAACACAGCCGAAGTCAGATAACAAGCCATAGTCAGAGACCGGGAGAGCATGTCAATAGGCGGAGGGCATGGAGACAGAACAACAAATCAGAGAGCAGGAAAAGGAGACAGGGAGGTCGGACTAGACTGGGAGGACAGGAGTCTGGGAGATGAGGACTGGGTAGCGGGCAGAATAAGAGCAAAGTCACAGGGACCAGAGGTATACACTGCAGAGCAGGAACTATAACTGGCACCGACCCTAGGAACACAACACCAAGATAAGGCAGCATGACCCCAGGAACAAGGCACGGAATGATAAGCTCCTTCCACTGGACCCAACACTGGGGAATACAGATGGCAGGACAAACCACCTATGAAGGCTCTGTAACAGCAGAGTTGTACATGAATCGTGACAGACGCCATCACCACTGTACCAGCTGTTGGTGGAAATCTATCGGAAGATGTGCCAAGTTGTAATGTCAACAGTGTGGCTCCCTTCCAATGCAGAAGTGACCACCCACCGGCCACCACCAGATAAAAATAAAAAATAAATCTTTATTTTTATATAGCGCTAACATATTCCGCAGCGCTTTACATACATCAGGAACACTGTCCCCATTGGGGTGCACAATCTAAATTCCTTATCAGTATGTCTTTGGAGTGTGGGAGGAAACCCACATAAACACAGGGAGAACATACAAACTCCTTGCAGATGTTGTCGCAAGACTGCAGTGCTGTCAGGGCCAGGCGGTCGGGCAGACCCAGGAGGTGGATCCACTGGGCCGAACTCTAAGATGGTGGTAAGGAGTCCGGTAGCTGAAGCACTATGGGCAGCAGAACAGTCCGTGCAAGTGAGTGTAACGGAGAAGTCCCTGGGACCACGGAGTCACAGATGGTAGTCCGGGTGACGTAGCTCAGGTTCGGAAGCCGAGATGATGTCAGGCGGGGTCCGGAACCTTTGGAGCGAGATGACGGGTCACCGCAGGGATCCGAGATGGTACGGACTGTCAGATGGCAGACGGACAGCGTGCTGGGTTCAGGATTCAGCAGGACCGGATGCCGAGGCAGGATCAGCTCTAGAAGAGAGATACGTGAGTATGGCAAGGAGACACAAGGAGACCTGACTCCTAGCTTGGAAAACACGAAGATCAGGCCCCGCCCCCTTGGACAATAAACCCTTATATACCCTGTACCTGTTTAGCTTCATTTCCTGTTAATGGACGCTGGCCCTTTAAGAAAGGGTCAGTGACCGCGCGCGCGCCCTAATGCGCATGCGCGCCGCCCGGGTGCCAGAAGCCAGGGAAGGAAGCTGAGAGGAGGACGCAGGGGAGCCGGCCAGGGCCTGGGAAGCCGTCGGACGCCGGGATCGGAGGCCAGGGAACCTGGGAAGGACGGGCACCGGAGGCTGGAGAGCGGGGAGCGTGGCAGGTGAGCCGGGGAGCGGGGCTGAGGACCCGGGGAGCGGGGCAGAGGACCCGGGGAGGGGAGCCGAGGACCCGGGGAGCGTGACAGTACCCCCCCCCCCACGCCCCCCTCCCCGCAACCGGGACATGAAGGCACGGATCAGAGGAGTGCCCACGTTCTCCCTGGGCTCCCAGGACCTATCCTCAGGACCATACCCCTCCCAGTCCACCAGGAAGAACTGTCGGCCTCGAACAGTCTTCATGGCCACGATATCCCTTACCGCATAGATGTCGTCCTCAGCAATAGGAGGAGGAGCCGGACTGGCAGCATCGGAGAAGGGACCAAGGAAAACCGGCTTGAGCAGAGAGACGTGGAAGGAGTTGGGAATCCGCATCGTGGCCGGAAGCCTCAGTTTGTAGGAGACCTCATTGATCTTGCTGAGGACCTTAAACGGCCCGATGTAGCGAGGACCCAGCTTGTAGGAAGGTATCTTCAATCGGATGTATTGGGAAGCAAGCCAGACCAGGTCACCAGGAGAGAAACACGGAGGGTCCAGGCGCCTCTTGTCGGCGTGTTTCTTCATCCGCTGGGAAGCGCGCCCAAGGGACGCCTTGACAGACTCCCAAATGGTAGCGAAGTCACGGGCTACAGTATCAGCAGCAGGGACATCCGAAGAAGGGGATATAGGCAACGGGACGGAGGGCTGAAGTCCGTAAACGACATGGAAGGGAGATTTGGAGGACGACTCACTGATGTGGTGGTTATGGGAGAATTCAGCCCAAGGCAGAAGCGTGGACCAGTCGTCGTGATGGGCGTTGACATAGTGACGTAAGAAGGAGGTCAAGATTTGATTGACCCTCTCCACTTGGCCATTAGACTGAGGATGGTACGCAGATGAAAAGTCCAGAGTCACTCCCAGATGTTTGCAGAGCGCCCTCCAGAAGCGGGAGGTGAACTGAGTTCCCCTGTCGGACACGATGTGGGATGGAAAGCCATGCAAGCGGAAGATGTGATGTATATAGGCTTCCGCGAGTTCCTGAGCAGAGGGCAGTCCGGCCATAGGGACGAAGTGAGCCATTTTGGAGAACCGAGCCACCACGACCCATATGACTGTATGCCCGGAGGATAATGGCAAGTCCGTAATAAAGTCCATCGCTATGTGTTGCCATGGAACTGAGGGTATAGGCAGAGGCAGAAGACGGCCATATGGCAGGTGCTTGGGCGTCTTGTTCCTGGCACAAGAGGAGCAGGCAGAGACAAAAGCAGCGACGTCCGTGCGAAGGGATGGCCACCAGTAATGGCGTACAATCGCACCCCATGTTCTCTTCTGACCTGCATGACCGGCGGTTTTTGAGGCATGACCCCAGTGTAAGACTTTTTGCCTGTCGGTCTCAGATACATAGGTCTTCCCGGGCGGTATCTGGGCCAGGGTGACAGGAGCCACCGGAATAATCTTGCTAGGAGAGATGATAGGTTGGGTACTCTCCTCCTCCCGCTCCATGGGCATGAGAGACCTAGACAGGGCATCAGCGCGTACATTCTTGTCCGCGGGTCGGAAATGGAGCTGGAAATCAAACCTGGCAAAGAATAAGGACCACCTGGCTTGTCGTGGGTTCAGTCGCTGAGCGGACCGAAGGTATTCCAGGTTCTTGTGGTCCGTGTAGATAATCACGGGGTACACTGCTCCTTCCAGGAGGTAGCGCCACTCCTCCAGAGCCAGTTTGACCGCCAATAGTTCTCGGTCACCGATGGTGTAATTACGTTCAGGCGCTGAGAAGCTCTTGGAAAAGAAACCGCAAGTCACCATCTTCCCGGAGGAGGACTTCTGCATGAGCACTGCTCCGGCTCCTGAGGAGGAGGCATCCACCTCCAAGGTGAACTGGCGGTTTAACTCCGGTCGGTGAAGTACAGGAGAGGAGGCAAATGCTCGCTTCAGAGCGCAAAACGCGGCGTCGGCCGCAGGTGACCAGTCCTTTGGATTAGCCTCCTTCTTGGTCAAGGCGGAGAGAGGGGCAGTCAGGGCAGAGAAGTGAGGGATAAACTGGCGGTAGTAGTTGGCGAATCCCAGGAACCGTTGGATTGCCTTCAGTCCAGAAGGGGGAGGCCAGTTGAGAATGGAGGAGACCTTCTTTGGATCCATCTGCAGCCCTGTACCCGAGATGATGTATCCCAGGAAAGGGAGAGAAGACTGCTCAAAGACACACTTCTCATATTTGGCGTAGAGACGATTCTCTCTCAGTCTTTGTAGAACCAGCTGTACGTTCTCTCTGTGGGTCTGGAGGTCCGGAGAGAAGACAAGGATGTCATCCAGATAAACTACTACACAGATGTAGGGGAGGTCCCGGAAAATGTCGTTCACCAATTCTTGGAATACGGCAGGAGCGTTACACAGACCGAAGGGCATTACGCAGTATTCATAGTGCCCATCGCGAGTATTAAACGCGGTCTTCCATTCGTCCCCAGAGCGGATACGAACTAGGTTGTAGGCACCCCGAAGATCCAGTTTGGTGAACACACGGGCTCCTCTGAGCCGGTCGAACAATTCGGGGATGAGCGGCAGAGGGTACTTGTTTTTTATGGTGATCTGATTCAAACCCCGGTAGTCAATGCATGGGCGTAGGTCACCCTCTTTCTTCTTAACGAAGAAGAAGCCTGCTCCCGCAGGAGAGGAGGATCTCCGGATGAATCCCCTTGCCAGGCTTTCTGTGATGTAGGCAGACATGGCCCTGGTTTCGGCTGGAGACAACGGATATATCCGTCCTCGAGGTGGTGTTGTTCCTGGGAGCAGGTCGATGGCGCAATCGTAGGGACGGTGTGGCGGAAGTACCTCAGACTCCTTCTTGTCAAAAACGTCTGCGAAGGACCAATAGGCCGAGGGCAGTTCCGGTAGGTTCTCTGGAACCGGAGGTCGTCGGATGGGTTGTATGGACTTCAGACACCTCTCATGACAGGCAGAGCCCCATCGGGTGATTTCGCCAGTACCCCAGCTGACTGATGGTTCGTGTGTCCGCAACCAGGGGAGGCCCAGCAGGATTTGATGGGACATGTGTGGAAGGACGTAGAGAGTAATGTTCTCGGTGTGCAGGGCACCGATACGCAGTTCGACCGGCCTGGTGACCCAGGAGATGGTATCAGCGAGGGGTCTCCCATCCACCGAGGCAATCACTAGGGGCTTATCGAGTAGAGTAACAGGCAACTGGTACTTGTCCACCGTGGCCTGCTGGATGAAATTGCCTGCTGCTCCAGAGTCGAGGTATGCCTCAGCCGTGAAGCTCGTCTCTCCCGCTGACACTTGCACGGTCCACATAACCGGGTCTGAGAGAGTCCCAGCACCTAGGGTGGCCTCTCCTACCAATCCTAGGCTTTGGAGTTTCCCGGCCTTTCCGGACAGGAGCGTAGGAGATGTGTGCCCTCTCCGCAGTAAAAGCAGAGACCTTTGGCGAGCCGCTCTGCTCGACGTTGTTCAGACCGCCGTACTCGGTCGATCTGCATGGGCTCGTGGATGGGGATCCCAGCTGTTGATGACTGAGATACGGAGGGTTTCTGTGGAGGAGAGGAATGCCGTACCGGACGTCTCTCACGAGATAGCTCTTTGGAGCGCTCCTGAAAGCGAATGTCCACTCGAGTTGCTAGAGCAATCAGGGCATCTAGGGTGGAGGGCATGTCACGACCCGCCAACTCGTCTTTGATGCGACTCGAGAGTCCTTCCCAGAAGGCGGCTGTTAGGGCCTCGTTATTCCACCCGAGTTCTGAAGCCAAAGTGCGGAAACGGATGGCATATTGGCCTACCGTCAGTGTTCCTTGACGTAAGCGGAGAAGGGATGAAGCAGACGCAGAGGCGCGTCCCGGCTTGTCGAAGGTACTGCGAAAGGCCTGCAGGAACTCTTGAAGGTCCTTGGTCATAGGGTCCTCCTTCTCCCACAAGGGATTCATCCACGCCAGTGCCTCGCCCTCTAGGTGAGACATGATGAAGGCGACCTTGGCTTGGTCGGAGGCAAACAAATGTGGCAGCTGCGTGAAATGAAGGGAGCATTGGTTTATGAAGCCCCTGCAGGTCTTGGGATCTCCGGCATAACGAGGTGGTGAAGCCAAACGGAGTCGGGAAGCATCCGAAGAGGCTGCCATGGGTGCGGGAGCCGTGGATTGACTAGTGGAGGCCCGGAATGTTGAAGGCGTAACTGCCGCTTGTAACGTGTACAGGCGGGTGTCCACGGACGTCATAAAGTTCAGCATGCGGGTCTGGACTTCACGCTGGCGTTGGAGTTCCTCTTGCAAGGCCGCTAGTGCTGCAGCGGGATCCATGGCCTGATCTTACTGTCAGGGCCAGGCGGTCGGGCAGACCCAGGAGGTGGATCCACTGGGCCGAACTCTAAGATGGTGGTAAGGAGTCCGGTAGCTGAAGCACTATGGGCAGCAGAACAGTCCGTGCAAGTGAGTGTAACGGAGAAGTCCCTGGGACCACGGAGTCACAGATGGTAGTCCGGGTGACGTAGCTCAGGTTCGGAAGCCGAGATGATGTCAGGCGGGGTCCGGAACCTTTGGAGCGAGATGACGGGTCACCGCAGGGATCCGAGATGGTACGGACTGTCAGATGGCAGACGGACAGCGTGCTGGGTTCAGGATTCAGCAGGACCGGATGCCGAGGCAGGATCAGCTCTAGAAGAGAGATACGTGAGTATGGCAAGGAGACACAAGGAGACCTGACTCCTAGCTTGGAAAACACGAAGATCAGGCCCCGCCCCCTTGGACAATAAACCCTTATATACCCTGTACCTGTTTAGCTTCATTTCCTGTTAATGGACGCTGGCCCTTTAAGAAAGGGTCAGTGACCGCGCGCGCGCCCTAATGCGCATGCGCGCCGCCCGGGTGCCAGAAGCCAGGGAAGGAAGCTGAGAGGAGGACGCAGGGGAGCCGGCCAGGGCCTGGGAAGCCGTCGGACGCCGGGATCGGAGGCCAGGGAACCTGGGAAGGACGGGCACCGGAGGCTGGAGAGCGGGGAGCGTGGCAGGTGAGCCGGGGAGCGGGGCTGAGGACCCGGGGAGCGGGGCAGAGGACCCGGGGAGGGGAGCCGAGGACCCGGTGAGCGTGACAAGTGCTAACCACTGAGCCATCGTGCCGCCCCCTTAATAGAGATACTACTATTTACTCATATCAATTTTTTTTTTGTATCTTGATAATGACCGTTTATCCCATGGGCGGAAATACCACTGGCCCAATCACAAGATAAGGTGGCCACTTTCGCCTCCAAAGCAGGTGGAATTGTGCATTATGAAGACTTATTGGACAGCAAAGGGCCCATATATTGGCCTTCTTTTGTGTGTCTGCCCCTGATTTATGGCACAGCTACAACCAAAGTATTAATCATGGTTAGGGTTGCATTATGGCACACAAGTGACTGCAACCACGACCTGACAGTTTGCAGAGATCGGACCCTGCTGAATTTGTGTGAGAGCCAATTTCCTATTATTGCTGGTGATTGTTGCAGTGGGACACGGTGACCTTATGTTGCATGTCACTGGGTAGCCCTAAGGGACAACTCGCACTATGACGCCTCGTACGTTTAGTAACATCATATATTGGGCTATTGTTAACTCAGATGGATGGAAATAACAGGTATCCTGATATGAGAGTGAAATGAAAACCTATGTAATAGCCAATGTTGATAGAAAGTGCTGCCGATACATGAATCAACAATAGAAGGAAGAGGTAAAAATAGCAGCAGAGACAGACGGTGGAAGGAGGAGAATAGACATTACAGGAGAGCCTTACACACAACCTGTCCCATGTGCAACGATCCCAAAGTGCAACCAACAAGTCATCACAAGACACTGAGAATAGCTGATGACAAACATATCCCTTCGGGACCGTCAATGCCGGCAGCCCCCAACCCTTCCACACCCCTTTTAGGAAGCACTAATTCCTCCTCCGTCTCTGCTCCACATTTCTGCAGCCGGCGCACAGCGTCTGAAATGAACCATTGTTTCAAACTTTGTCCATTTCCTGTCTGGACTAAAACATCCAAACAATACGTGAACACAAAAGCCGTGTTATTCCAGGGTCATATGAAAAGCACGGATCAGAAATGATAGAAAACCCACTTCAATCATCAGAATCATACGTAGAACCATTATGAATTTATACAAAGAGGCAATTTAGTGAGCGTATTATTTTTAAAGGGAATTTGTCAGGTCCAATATGCACCCAGAACCACGAGCAGTTCTCGGTGTATATAGATGATCCCTGCCTAACTGTCCCTGTATCTAGTAGCATAGATAAAGTGATCATTCAGAAAAAGTATTACTAAAGATCGTTTATGATATGCTAATGAGTGCAGGAACTAGTCACAAGGGCGTTAGTTCCCCGACTAGTCCTGCCCACTGGGATGTTCTAACATACTATTGAATACCCATTGCCCAGCGTCATCGGTGGTGACGCGCATACCTGTGTCTGTTGTCACCACTGATGATGCCGGGTTTAGGGTCTGTACACATGATCAGAAGTCCCAGCACTTCTGGTCATGCGCACTACACCTCTCTGAAGCCGGGATGTGTACACCCGGCTTCATAGTTTGCATGACCGGAAGCGCCTAAACTGAGCCAAAACCCGTTGTCATGATCTAGGACCGGTATTCCCCACTCCAGAGTTTCCCAGACCTGGCCTGGTCATGTCAGGGGTTAACGCCCATCAGCCTCGTTCCAGTTTCAGGAAATACTATATCTGGGTGCTGCACCTGCATTCCTGTGCTGGTTATAGTTTTGCTCTGCAGCCTGTGACTGGCTCTGGTGAGATTTCCTGTTTGATTTTCTGACTCCTTGTTACCGTGCCCTGACCTGTACCCTCCCCTGTTCGTCTGTCTGTCCCAGTCCCTGACTTCCCTCCCCTGTCATTTGTTTACCCATCCTGGTTCATCCTCCTTCCCGTGTTTGTGTATCCTCACCCTCCGGTTAACTCTTTTGTTCCCTGTGCCCTTTGTGTTTCCTTCTGCATATCTGATCTCTCAACATCCAAACTCTGTTCTTTTTTCTGACCTGATCTTGATTTTCCCTTTGCAGTGACTTGACATTCCTGGCTAGACCCTGACTGCTGGACTACTCTATTGCCCCCTGGTGGTTCGCCTGTGAACTGCCTGCTGGAGTTACTCTGCTGTACTTCAGCCTCCTTTCTATTAGGCCGACGTCACACGGTACGATCTATCGTGCGATCGTATGAGCGATCGAACCCGCCCCCGTCGTTTGTGTGTCACGGGCAATTCATTGCCCATGTCGCACAAAGTCGTTAACCCCCTGTCACACGCACTTACCTCCTGAACAACCTTGCTGTGGGCGGCGAACATCCTATTCCTGAAGGGGGAGGGACGTTCGGCATCACAGCGACGTCACACAGCGGCCGCCCAATAGAAGCGGAGTGGTGGAGATAAGCGGGACGTAATATCCCGCCCACCTCCTTCCTTCCGCATTGCTGGCGGGACGCAGGTAAGCTGTGTTCGTCGTTCCCGAGGTGTCACACGGTGCAATGTGTGCTGCCACGGGAAGGATGAACAACCGGCGCGCTGAAGGAGGAACGACATTTGGAAAATGAGCGACGTGTCAACGAGCAACGATAAGGTTAGTATATTTGCTCGTTAACAGTCGCTTGTAGCTGTCACACGCTATGATATCTCTAGCGATGCCGGATGTGCGTCACAGAATCCGTGACCCCGACGACATATCGCCCGATATAATGTAGTGTGTGACACCGGCCTTACAGTGTTACTTTGTCTCTCCTTCACTACTCTGCTGCCACCTAGTGGGGAATACGCTGTACTACTTCTTACCAGCCCTTTGTACAGCGTGACACCCGGTGTCTGAGAGGCGATGACAACAGACACAGGTACATGCATGACCGATGCTGGGTAATGGGCATTGAATAGCATGTTAGCACGCCCCTGTAGACATACTAACATACTAAGAGGGCGGACTAGTAAGGGGAAATAACTCCCTTGGGACTAATCCCTGCGCTCGTTGCGCTCATTAGCATATGATAAACGATCTTTAGAAATACTTTTTCTAAAGATCCCTTTATCTATGCTACTAGATACAGGGACGGTTAGGCAAGGAATGAGCCACCAGTCCCCCAGTCTCTTTTTTTGTTTTTCTTTTTTGTTTTGCTTTACGACAAAATTGGTTAATGTTAAACTTGGCCCCTACATGTCAGAAATGTATATGTAATGGCAATGTTACAATAAACTGCTTTTTTTCCTTCTCCTAGGCAAGGGGTTAATCGGCTCCGGAGGCTGAAGCTGGGAATCTAGTGGATAAAATGAATTGGCAAGTAAGCCCGAGGAATGCCAGGGCAAAGCAGCTGTTCCAAGTTATGAGCAGATTCAGCGCTGCACTGTGAGAACCCCTCCGAGCGTGCCCCACTCCGCCATCATCCCCGGTATGAGTTTTGATGATCATGTCTTTGTGTGTGACACTATTGCCATGCAGCAGAAATAATGTATTTTCATCTTCGAAATGGAAGTGATACAAAAAAATGTAAAAATGTATGCTGTAAGGAGTCAAACTATAATGATTAGGAATGTTAGAGAATATTCCGCTGCACAAAAAATGTATAAACAGAGAAGAGGCATTAAAAAGTAAATATATATATATATATATATATATATATATATATATATATATATATATATATATATATTAATAATACATGTGAAAATAAGAAACTTTGTAATATATCTTATTGAAGACATCTGCTTCTTTCTCCTCATGAACTGATTTACTGAGATAGGAGATGACTGGTGCTCATAATAGACAGTTGGTGCTCGTAATGTTCTATGGAGAACTTGCAGTAGAATTTCTGTGTCTGAATCTTGCTACTCCCCACCTCCATAGACTTTTAAAAGCTCCAACTGCCTTCTCTTATCTCAAATCAAAAAGATCAGTGAAGCCTCTGTTAGGAGTCTCGACACGGAAAATTTCACTGTGTTGAGCGCCCTCGCTGGCTCCGGGAATGTTTTCTCTGGCTGGTCTCCCTGAGATCAGTGATTATTTTGTCTTGCTGGTCTACTAGGCATTGCTCCCACCTAGCCAGAATCCTACTCCACACTGATGAGGGGCAATACCCCGAAACAGCTGTCTGTGGATGGATACCTGGCCTTGGTATTTCCCTTGTCATATCTTTAAACTCGTCAAGAGCTGGATATTGACTAAAAGGGCCACTTAATATGGTGGTTATTGTGGTCTCCTAAAAAGAGCCACTCCTAGGCTAAGTCCTTCCCACAAGGATATCTGGCTATTTTCCGTGTCAAGACTCCTAACAGAGGCTCCATGGACCTTTTTGATTTGCATACTTCCCAGGGGCAATGCACCTAGGATTTCACTGTGTTGAGCACCTTCACTGGCTGCCAGCAGTGTTTTCTCTGGCTGGTCTCCCTGAGATCAGCGATTGTTTTGTCTTGCTTCTCTTATCTCAGTAATGATCAAATCTGTCTTCACTGAATATAGATTTTACACATCTTACTCCTGATTTGAGAATGAATGATCAGTCCAGGAGGAAAAAGGAGAAGATTTCTCTGATAATATACACTACTCACAAAAAGTTTGGGATATTTGGCTTACAGGTGAAATGTATGTAAAATATAAAAAAATTCACCCTACAGTGATATTTTATCATGACAGTAGGGCATTTAAGTAGAAACATACAATGGTGATTTCCTCATCTTAAACAATTTATTGAATTTATTGAGAGAAAAAAGCAACAACAGTGGTGGGTATACCCCCTAAAAATGTCAATGTCTCAATAACGTCTCACGTGGTCTTGAGCATCAATTACAGCTGACAACAACGTCTCCTGCTAGTCACAAGTGGAGTTATTGTCTGCGAGGCATGGCATCCCACTCATTTTGAAAGATGGCCCTCAAGTCATTGAGGTTCTGGGGTACAGAGTTATGGCCTCTACATGGTGACTCATCTGATCCCATAGGTTTTCTATGGGATTCAGGTCTGGAGAAAGTGCAGCCGCTCCATTTAAGATGCCCCTGTCTCCAGCAACCATTCCCTAATGATGTCACCACAATCAGATGAAGAAATGTCTTTCATGAAGATGAAATTAGGCCAGTGCTGCTCTTGGAGAGGCACAATGACTGTATTAATGATGTTATTCCAGTAGTAGGGGCTGTCACTGTCCCATTCACAAAGTGTAGGGCAGTTCTGTATTGACTAAACATACTGGCCAACACTAACACCAGCAGAACCAAAGGCTCATCTGGTAACAACAGTGGCTGATGCAGAGCGCGCTCCTGAAGGCTCTAATATCGTTGGCGGCCATCATTTCTGTTCAGCATGAATCAACTTTCATCAGATAATAGCACAGAGGCCACAATTGTATATTCCATGAGTTGGAAGTTTACTTTTGGCAAGTGAAGCTTTTGGAAAAAAACAAAAGCCAATTGCCCTCTCTCATTCTTTTGTCCAGGGGTGACCATAGTCCTTGTCTGATATTTCAGTTCTTCCTTTACCACATATAGTCAAACCAGCCTCTGGCTGTTGCAATACAAGCACAATGGGGTAGCCTATCCAAAACTAGAGGTCTAGGTTGTATCTAGTACCGTGTTTCCTCAAAAATAAGACCTACCCCGAAAATAAGCCCTAGTAGGATTTTTGGGGATTTTTTTTAGGATGCTTAAAATATAAGCCCTGCTCCAAAAATAAGCCCTAGTTGTGGTTCATTTTTGTGTACCATACTAACAGTATCCTGAAATAGGGCTTGGGCAGCCCTTTCAGGATATGCAACTTTTATTCCTGTACATTTCCCCATTGTGTTGCTGTAAGCCCTGAAAAATGTATAGTCACAGACTGGCAAGTCAAACATATGTTAATACAAAAGGAATATTCACCCCTTCCCCTGCCCATAATCTTGAACACCCTTCTGTGCCAGCATCAGTGATTGGGTGCAGTCAAATTGCAGTATTACTCGTCAGAGGATAAAACTGCTGTATTACTCACCCGATGATCCCATCGAAATCCTCGGACTGGCCGTCTGCTCTCCTGTCCTAAACGTGACAGCATGTATTTATATGCAGCTGTCACTTTCATGTCAGGAGAGCAGACAGACAGTCTAAGGATTGCGATGCGATCTTCGGGCAGTTACTATGACAATTTGACTGCACTTAATGAGTGACGTCAGCGCAGAGGGGTGTACAGGATTTAGGGTGGAGGAAAGGGTAAGCGCCTAAGCGAAACGGACTTTGAAGCCTTCCTCCACCTCCCCGCCCTGCCTTCCACCAGGTAATCTCTGGTTCCTTGCATTTCCGTGTCAGCGATGCCATCGCCATCTATTTACACCGCTCCCGCTGACACGGTCTCTTACCTATAACTGCCTGCTACACATTCTTTTCTCATACTCTTCCAGTACCTTACCTTCTCCTTTTCCTTGGATGGACCGGTTTGCAGTTGCACCGCTGTCAACCATAGCAGCATTTACTTCTTCATCTACCCTTTGGCATTCTCTGTCTCATACAGGCTTATGTATCTGGGCTGTCTACATTTCATTTACCCTTTTACTGCTGTGGTCGGCACCGGTGCTTCTGCTTGCCGTATCATCCTACACCCTCACCCCCCCCTTTTTTCCCTCTCATGGCCTCTCCCTTACATACATACCATATATCACATCATTGCTGACACATTACACCTTATGTGGTCAGGTCATGAGAGCAAGGGGCTGTACAGGTCACGTTGTTTAACTTCTGGCCAATTCCCTGCCTTATTTACTATTGGTCTTTATTTAATATTCCAATTGGGCCATACACCCCCTCTTTTTTGCAGCCTTACTTCTGTGACCTACGGCTATTCTTTTTTGTACTATAATCCAAGGGGTTTCTTTAACCATTGGTAGGCTGCATACTTAGTGACTTCTGACCTTACCCTCTTGACTCACGACTATACACATTTTTGTATTGTTGATGTAATTATGTACATCTCTTGTGGTTTGGTCATGACACAAGTTCTTTGCAGCCTTACCTCTGTGACCTACGGCTAATTATGGTCTGCTCCCCGACCAGTGGCGGGCTGCACCTGCAGTGATTCTCGGCCTTACCCTCGGGACCCATGACTACCTTGCAGCTATTTGGTTCCATGTAGCCTCATCTCTCTGACCCATGACTATAATCCTGCATTTTCTTTGGTCACCCCAACACGACTACAGGGGCTTTCCCCAGCCCCAGTTCCCCTTATTGTGTATTCCCTTCCCCCTTTCCCCACTCTACTACAGCCTCCATTGAGCCGTCCACTTGGCTCTTCTACATTCCTCTCATGTGGCAGGGTAACAGGGTTGGTGTTTTGGTTTTATCACAATTGTGTTCCCCATTGTATTCAACCTTGTCTTCCATTCACACCTCTGTGGCCTCGATTTTATTATTTTTCTTGCAAAAAAATCTTTGTGACTGTTTAATTTAAAGAATAAATTTTTTGATAATTAATATTCCTCAATAAATATAATTTTTTGCATAATATAAGTGCCATTTTCTTCTTTGTTCTCCTTGTATAACATGTTTTGGTTTGAAGTTGGCACCCCTCCTGTGGGAACCTGCGGAGTGTTTCCCCCAGAGTATTGATTATTTAGCCATGTATTTTTTGTTTACAATATGTTAATACAAAAGGAATATTCACCCCTTCCCCTGCCCATAATCTTGAACACCCTTCTGTGCCAGCATCAGTGATTGGGTGCAGTCAAATTGCAGTATTACTCGTCAGAGGATAAAACTGCCGTATTACTCACCCGATGATCCCATCGAAATCCTCGGACTGGCCGTCTGCTCTCCTGTGCTAAACGTGACAGCATGTATTTATATGCAGCTGTCACTTTCATGTCAGGAGAGCAGACAGACAGTCTAAGGATTGCGACGCGATCTTCGGGCAGTTACTATGACAATTTGACTGCACTTAATGACTGATGTCAGCGCAGAGGGGTGTACAGGATTTAGGGTGGAGGAAAGGGTAAATATTCATGTTGCATTTACATACGTTTGACTAGCCATTGTGCGACTGTACATTTTTCAGGGCTTATAGCAACACAACTGGACAACATACAGCAATAAATGTTACATATCCTGAAAGGGCTGCCCAAGACCTATTTCAAGATACCTGGTAAATATAAGAAATTCCCTGAAAATAAGCCATGTCGCATCTTTTGTAGCCAAAAATTATATAAGACCCTGTCTTATTTTCAGGGAAACACAGTGTGAGGAATATGGCATATGGCATATCAATACAGGCTAGTCACCTGCCAATCATAGATATTTCCACATATCCTGACGTGCATCAAGGTCACCATATTTAGGATAGAAATCCTATACCTCCATTCTGGAACAAATGGTAAGGGGTGAAAGGTAAATATAGTAATGAAGGAGCCCATGACTACAACAAGACCCCTTGGTGACAAAAGTAATTCAGCTAGGGAAATAGGCAGATGATTGCCAGTTTCAGAGAAGCTTCAAAGGGGACCTCGAAGACAGACAGTCACCCGGGTAACAAGAATAACATTTGGGTGTGCATAGCTCCCACAAATATATGGCAGGCATATTTTTGGCCTCAGGACAGTTGGACCCACATATTTTCCCTCAATTATGGGATGTGCATATCAGCCCATGATTATTAAACAGCCTCTGGAGGACAATGGCCACATCGTGTGTCTTAGATATGGGTAGATAAAATCATAATAGAAAACATGATGGTAATATCTTCTGCGTGGAATGCTCAGAGGTGTAGATATGTGTGTGCTATTTCATCGGTCTCTGGAACCTGAAGGCACAACCTAAGTCCAGTCTTGTTATAGGTCACCAGGTGGGTGGTATGTGGGAGGTACATAGGTTATTAAAAACAAAAGCAGACATTTTGGAGGTGGTTCTTCTCACAGAGGTCTTGTCCAGTAAATGTGTGAGGAGTCCCAAGGAAACCAGTGTCTCCACAGCGCCGAGCCGGCAGCAGGCCTATTCACAAGGAAAGGTGTGTGGACAGGGGGTGTCAGTGTTACACTACGCCACGCTGACCTTATGTATGGGGGTGTTTGCAGAAGTGGCGAGGTTGTATCGCGTGGCTCTGACGTCTGGTTGGGGCTGCGAGGTGCTGGTTCGTATGCCCCAAGCCGAATAAGGAAGGGTCAGGGGACACAGGTCAGTTAGGGGATCATGTAAGGCGCAAGGGTTATAGGACAGTGATGAGGGGTAGATTTAAGATACCATAAAAAGAATTAGAATTAATACTTATTAGTTGTATAAATCATTAGCTGATATATGTATTTGACATTTAGAGCGTCTGTATAATAACAGTGATTATTTTGCATCACACAGTTTTTGCCCTACGCCTATCATCAAGACTTGATCTCATTAGCAGCCAGATCACATTGTCGTTCAGTCTTTTGATGGAAACGATTTGATACTATATAATTGTAGAGTAGGCAATAAACCATGCAACAGTGCACAGTACCAGGAATCTCTTGAAAGTCAGGAAAACTTTATTATGTTAAAATAGCGAAAAAGAAAAAAATAAAATCATTGAAGAAGAAAAGAAGAATTTCCTTTGTGTAAATCTTTAAAAAACTGTACAAAACACTGCTGGAAAGCAATTTACAAAGGAATGTAAAAAAAAGTGCCGAAAATGATTAACTGTTACTTAGCACAACGTTTCTACATCACTCAAGGTCGTTTTTTGTTTTGTTTTTTTTTTTACATAGGAAAAAACAGTAAATGACACAAAAATTATTGGATTTTCAAATGCGGTCAAAGGGGGTCAAAGGGGTATCAAAGCAGTTTATAATGGGGTGCCTACTGTGCATCGTTCACAATGATGTGAACTGCAGAAATGATGACTGCTGCACATCTACGATATAAAGCAATAAAAAAACGAGACCGGCAATAAACCCAATATATGGTGAAGATATAAGAGATTAGTGAGGGATATCCACACCTTCTGGGGTTGGGCAATTACAGGCACAACCCTGGTGAAGGCTTTTATGGTTTTGTTCCTAAACAATAATGGACAAAAAGCAGGATATACAACAATATAGAAGAAAATTCAGGACACGGGTACGCTGATAATGACCGTCCACCAGATAGAAGATGTAATCATGGTGGAGCACCAATGTCCCTGCACAGTCCTAACTCTACCCAGCAGTGATGCCGATTCACTCATTGCCGCGGCTGGACTGCACCGGCCTGCCTTGCTACCCTGTGGTCCTCCACGTAGGTCTCTCCTGCCTCTTGCTCCCAGGGCCTGTGCACCTTACAGTGGTACACATGAATTTTCCGGTCAAGTAGAGTCTTTTCAGTATTGCACTTAAATTATCACCAAAACCAATTTTTGAGGGAAAATTCAACAAAGCTGGTGATCTTGAATTTGAAGCGATGCACTCAACTCTAGAAGACAGTTTTCAATAGGAAGGGAGACTTAAATTAGCTACAGTATATGTGGCACATTATATCTCCATGATAAGAATTGGATTAGGTGCATTGGAGCGAGACGGGCAAAGCAAAGGCTAGAAGATTGGGACATACCTAAGATGATTTTACACCCACAAATTTTAGACCAATCAAAGTGTTCTTTGCTCATTTTCCATTGTCATCATTATCCTAAAATAAAGGGTGAAGAACGTACAAGTATAGAGGAGAAAAGGAGGACTTGGATGGACTGGAGATTATGTGTAGGAAGATATCTGGAAAGTAGTTTTGGAGATATATGGAAGGGACAGATTATCGATGGCTTTGTAAGTCAATATTAGTAATTTGAACTGGAAACATAGGAGAATTGGGAGCCACTAAAGAGATTTACACAGGGGATAAGTGGAGGAGAAGCAATGAAAGAGGTGGATTAGATGAGCAGCAGAGTTAAGGATGGATTGGAGAGGTGCCAGACTGTTAGCAGGAGGACTACAGAGGAGAATATGCAGTAGTTAAGATGGGAGATGATGAGGGCATGCACTAGCAAACTGTTCTTACAATCAATGAAATTGGCCCTTTTTTCATTGTCATCATTATCCTAAAATAAAAGGTGAAAAATGTACGGAGTATGGAGGAGAGAAGGAGGACTTGGAAGGTTCAGAGATTACATGTGGGAAGATATCGGGAGATTAGTTCGGAGATATATTGAAGGTACAGATTATCGATGGCTTTCTAAGTCAATATTAGTAGCTTGAACTGGATACATAGGGGAATTGGGAGCCAATGAAGATATTTACAGAGGGGAGATGCAGAGGAGAAGCAAGGAAAGAGGTGGATTGGATGGGAAGAAAGTGAAGGATGGATTAGAAAGGTACAAGACTGTTAGCAGGAAGGCCACAGAGGAGGATATTGTAGTAGTCAAGGTGGGAGATGATGAGGGCGTACACTACTATTCTAGTTTTTTTCTATTATTATAGCGCCATTTATTCCATGGCGCTTTACAAGTGAATCATTAACAGTACAAAACAGACTGGTATAGGAGGAGAGAGGACACTGCCCGCGAGGGCTCACAGTCTGCAGGGAATGGGTGATGGTACAATAGGTGAGGACAGAGCTGGTTGCGCAGTGGTGTACTGGACTGAGGGTTATTGTAGGTTGTAGGCTTGTTGGAAGAGATGGGTCTTTAGGTTTCTCTTGAAGCTTTCCACGGTAGGGGAGAGTCTGATATACTGAGGTAAAGCGTTCCAGAGTATGGGGGAGGCACAGGAGAAATCTTGTACGCGATTGTGGGAAGAGGAGATAAGAGAGGAGTAGAGAAGGAGATCTTGTGAGGATCTGAGGTTGCATGCAGGTAGGTCCTGGGAGACTAGGTCACAGATGTAAGGAGGAGACAGGTTGTGGATGGCTTTGTATGTCATGGTTCATGTTTTGAACTGGAGTCATTGGGCGATGGGAAGCCAGTGAAGGGATTGGCAGAGTAGCGAGGCTGGGGAATAGCGATGGGAGAGGTGGATTAAGCGGGCCGCAGAGTTTAGGATAGATTAGAGGGGTGCAAGAGTGTTGGAAGGGAGGCCAGAGAGCAGGAGGTTGCAGTAGTCGAGGCGGGAGATGATGAGGGCATGCACTAATGTTTTTGCTGATTCTTGGTTAAGGAAAGCACGGATCTGGGAGATATTTTTGAGCTTAGTCTGCATGAGGTGAAGAGGGCTTGGATGTGTGGCATGAAGGATAGAGCAGAGTCGAGGGTTACTCCAAGGCAACGAGCTTGTGAGACTGGGGAGAGTGAGCAACCATCAAGTTTGATGGAAAGGCTTGTTGGAGGGGATGAGTGAGGAGGAGGGAAGACAATGAACTATGTTTTGTCCATGTTAAGCTCTAGGAATCGCGCAGAAAAGAAGGATGAAATAATGTGACGCCCTGGACTATCCAGGTCGTCCCAGGTAGACACATAACGACACCACACCCCCCTTCCCGGTTAGGTAACACCAGCCAACCTAAAACCCTTGTCACCACCCTCCGGGTTTGATGTCAACACCAGGGGTGCGGGGCTGGGTGATTGGCTCCGCCCACCGAGGAGTTCACAGGCCTGGATGTGGGAAAAACAGTGGGTCTGAGTCGAGTTCTAGTGCAAGTGAAGAGCAGTCAAGGTCACGGGCAGTTCTGTGCCGCAGTCACCATTGGCAAGGAGGCAGACGGTGGTGGCCGCCTGCAGGAGACCGGGAATACGACCGGTGGAACCGTTATGGACCGGGACAGGGTAGTGGCCCGCCAGAACTGAACCGGGGAGCCAACTGGATACCGGAGCACCAGGCAGGGTACTCAGACCCAGCACAAAGCCCTGAATTGACAGGGCCAAGTCGAATCAACTGATTGCGGGCTGGACTTAAGGACCTACCCCACACAAGTCCCTTTACAAGACAACAGCCCAACCATACCTGGTAATGCCACCGCCATGGCATAGAGACCCAAAGGGCCAGCGTCTGCGGGCAAATGGACTCCTACGGCATATACCAGCCGGGGAGTGGACTACCGGTGTCTAGGCACAGGAGTCAAAACATTTACACAGAGGTGCAGGAGAAAGGTAGAGACCACCAACCTTGTCTGGAAGAAGCTGCAGCCGGCCCCGTTCATCACTCCGTTTGGTTTACCAGCGACTCCAGTGTCTTGTGTCAGAGTGAGCACACCAGTGCCATCAGGCACCGCACTGCACCGCGACACTTCACCCTGCACCCCGGCACTCTCCTACCGGGCCCCGGGACCAACAACCCCTACCCACTGAGGGGTCAACACCTAGCTGCGCCATTACACCACTCCCGGGATCCCCGCACCTTTACCGCAGCGGTGGTGTCCACAATCACCACAACCCGTGCGTGGCATCACGAACTGTCATTCCAAATCAAACACGCAAATCCCCGTGTGTAGCGCCAACTCCCTTGCAGAGCGACGTGACCCCCGGGTCCGTGAGAAGCTCGAGCCACCACCCGCAGTACGAGCACGGATCCGAGCGGCTCGGCGGTCGCAGCCGAGCCCGCGGGGCGGTACACATCGGTACACATCGACTCCTCTGGTGTCTGCGAACAGGATTCGAACCATCAACTTACCTGTGGAAATGCGCCTTGAAGTCCCCGTCAGCGGTGTCCCGCTGAAAAATTGGAGAATCCGCCATCTTGGGCGCGAACAGTTCCCGCCCGAGCTGTCTTCTCTGAACAGAAAGGGCGCGAAGACGAAGCCCCGCTCCCCGAGAGCGGAGTGGAGCAAAAAAAAAAAGAGTGCTCGGAAAATACCAAGGGGGGACGGAAAGAAAATGTCCGCGCCTACCGGAGACAGCGAAGTGTCGTCCGCTGCAGGAGTGGCGGCGCCTGAAGACGGAAATGCGATAGCTCCCGCTCCGGTCGCACGAGTGGAGGAGGCCGCGGGTCCGGCAGTCACCCAAGTAATGCTGATCTCCCTGCCCTACGTGCCCGGTGCTGCCTGGTTACCCCAGTACGGTGGAAAGCCTGACACGTTGCAGGCGTTTCGGAAAAAGATATGCTCGGTTCTCGATCTGTATGCCATGACCGGCAGACTGCGTGCAGTGGTAGTGCTGGGGCAGCCGACCGATGCGGCCGAGCAGGAGACGGAGACCTGGGCCGACGCGGACCAGGCCTCGGTGACCACCATCTTTGAAAAGCTCCAGACCGCCTTTGAGACCCACACTGAAGCCGAGCTACAGATGCAGTTCTACCACTGTCGGCAGCGACCCGCAGACAGTATAAGAGACTATGCCCTGCGCTTACAGACAGCCCTCCGAACCCTGAAGCGGGTGGACACCATCAACGAGGCCGACAGCAATAAGATGTTGGTGGAACAGTTTCTGCGGGGACTGGGGTCCGCTGAAGACCGCAAGCAGCTGCGGTTGTGGGCCCTGCAGCACCCTGAGCTGGACTTTGCGAAATTGAAGGAACGGGCCATAAAGGCCCTGCAACCCCTTGATGTTGGTGCTCCTGACGTGGCCCCTTAGCCGGCCGAATCAGCTCCAGTCTCGGTGGCGCCCCCGCTCCTGGCCCTGCCGGCCCCTGCAGCCCCCGCCGGGGTGAGAGATGAGTTGGCTGAAAAGGTACAGTGCATGAGCGAGGACCTCGCCCGGGTGATCGCCGCACTCAAGCTCCCACCGAGAGTCAAGCCCCCGGCCATGATCCAGCTCGCCAACAGTCCAGAGGACGTCCCTTGGATGCAGCGGAGGAAGAACACCAACCCGCGGTATGGACCACCTGTGTGCTACAGGTGCAACAAGCCTGACCATTACTCTAGGCGATGTCTGTTAAACGAGCAACCCCTGAGGCCAAGGGCCAATCCTCAGGAGTAGACCCCCATGGTCCAGCTGATTGGAGAGACCGGTTTGTAGGATGCCGCCCCATCATCTCTCTGGCAGTGGATGGCGTCCCGACCATGGCCCCTGGACACTGGATCGCAGGTAACCACTATGCCTTATTCATTGTACCAGCGATATTGGGCCGATAGTGAACTTGCCACTCCCGATGACAGCATGACCGTTATTGCGGCCAATGGGCTCCCTATGACCCAAGTGATTGAGCACTGTATGGGAGAGGTGTTGAGCCTGCTGCAGCCACTGTCTGCCACTGCAGGAGGGGGAAGGCAGAGGGCCCTGCAGCGTGAAATCCGAGCCCTCCTGCACCGGCAGCAAGTGAACCTGACGGGTGGAGAGATTGGTGGAGTGCGGGTGATGGAGGCAGCCCCTTTAGTGGTCCTGCCAAGGAGCAAGATGATGATTTGGTGTAGAGACGCAGTGGGCCCCCAGGGACGAGATTACCCGGCGTTGGTGGAACCATCGACTTCAGAGCACTGGCCCACAGTAATGGCAGCCAGGGGGGTGATTGACGTCAAGAAGGGGAGAGTGCCTGTGAGAGTGCTGAACTGCGGGGAAGAAGAGGTTAGGCTCCCCCGCTACGCCACCATAGCCAAGCTGTTTACCATAGACCCTCACACCATCCATGAGACTACCCCCCACTACCCCTACATACAACCTGGGCAGTGACACACCATCCATGCCACTAGAGGAGTGGTGTCGGGAGCTACATGTCGGCACTAAGTCTACCCCAGTACACCACAAAGAAGGGGTATAAAGGGTAGTACAGGAGTTTGAGCCGGTCTTTAGCAAACACCCGCCAGACTTCGGGAGGATTAAGGGGGTTCAACATCATATCCCTACAGGTACACACCATCCATTAAAGAAAGGTGTAGGCCGATACCACCAGCACATTATCAATGCGCCAAAGACATGTTGAGGAACATGAAGGAGGCAGGGGTCATCCGGGATAGTTGTAGTCCCTGGGCAGCTCCGTTGGTGCTGGTAAAGAAGAAGGATGGCACCATGAGAATGTGTGTAGATTACCGGAAGATCAATCAGATAACGCATAAAGATGCATACCCTCTCCCCCGCATTGGAGAGTCGCTGGCTGCACTAAAAACTGCTAATTATTTCTCTACCCTTGACCTTACCAGTGGATACTGGCAGGTGGCGGTTGCATCAGAGGACCGTGAGAAGACCGCGTTTGCTGCCCACATGGGACTCTGCGAGTTCAACAGTATGCCATTCGGGCAGTGCAATGCCCCGGGGACCTTCCAACGGCTCATGGAGTGCTGCTTGGGGCATCTCAACTTCGAGACTGTGCTATTGTATCTGGATGATGTGATCGTGTATTCCAAGATGTATGAGGCCCACCTGGAGCACCTGGCAGAAGTGTTCGCAGCCCTCTCCAAGTACGGGATGAAACTGAAGACCTCGAAGTGCCATCTGCTGAAATCCAAAGTGCAATACCTCGGACATGTGGTGAGCGCAGAAGGTGTGGCCCCGGATCCGGAGAAGATTGTAGCCATCCAGAGCTGGCAACGACCGGCCACAGTGAGGGAGGTGAGGCAGTTCCTGGGCCTGGTGGGCTACTACCGCCGTTTCATCAAGGGGCACACGAAGATGGCCGCGCCCATGCAAAATCTCCTCGTGGGACAGACCAAGAATGGAAGGGCCCCCGGTCCCCGTTTGTTTGGGATGAGAAGCATGAGGAGACTTTTCATCAGCTGAAGTCGGCCCTGACAGGAGAAGAAATCCTGGCTTACCCGGACTACGGCCTCCCATTTGTCCTCTACACTGACGCCAGCAATGTGGGTCTGGGTGCGGTCCTGTCCCAGGTGCAGGATGGAAAGGAAAAAGTGATCGCCTATGCTAGCAGAAAACTCCGGCTGACGGAAAGTAACCCCGAAAATTACAGCTCCTTCAAGCTGGAGTTCTTAGCCCTTGTGTGGGCAATAACCGAGAGGTTCAAGCATTACATTGCAGCGGCGAAGTTTACTGCCTACACGGACAACAATCCGTTGACACACCTAGATACGGCCAAGCTGAGTTCCCTGGAGGAGTGGTGGATGGCCCGACTGTCCAATTATGATTTCACTATCAAATACAGGGCCGCGGCCGCAAGAACACCAATGCAGATGCGCTGTCCCGAATGCCGCACCTGCCCGAAGAAGGGGTGGAAGATGACGACCTTGAGGAGATAGAGCTACCCGCATTCCATCAGCCGCGAGGTGAGAAGCCCTGCATTAACCAACAACAGGTGAACCTTGACCCGTTGCCCGGCCAGTGGTGGCAGGAAGCCCAGGATCAAGAACCAATGGTCCAGTTGGTCAAAACCATGATCGCGCAAGGCTCCTCCAGGATGGACCCCACGGCCCCCTCAGAGGCCCAATTGCTGTGGAAGGAGAGGAACCGGCTGTATTTACATCAGGGGAAGCTGTATAGGGAGATGATCAATCCGAAGACCCATGAGAAGGTCCGCCAGGTTGTGGTCCCCCAAGCCAGCGTGCCCAGGGTCCTGCAGGCCTACCATGATGGCGCAGGGCACTTTGGTTGGAAAAAGCTGGAGATGTTGCTGACAGAGCGGTTTTACAGCAGTGGGATCGGGAGTCTGTGGAGGCCTGGTGTCGAGAATGTGGTCCCAGCACACTGAGAAGGCAGGACGAAGCCAGCCAGAAGGCCCCCCTACAGCCGATCGTCACTCACCAGCCACTGGAGTTGGTTGCCCTGGACCACGTCAAGCTCACACCCAGCCGCAGCGTTTATACATATGCCCTGACCATTGTAGACCACTACTCCAGGTTCATGGTGGTTGTCCCTGTTAAAGATCTGACAGGCCGTACTGCGGCTAGGGCCTTCCAGGCCTACTTCTGCCGACCACACGGCTACCCGGAGAGGGTACTCACAGACCAGGGCTCGGCCTTTGAAGCGGAGGTGTTCCAAGAGTTCTGTCAATTGTACGGGTGTAAGAAGATCCGGACTACGCCATATCATGCCCAGACTAACGGAATGTGTGAGAAAATTAATCACCTGGTCCTGAAACTCCTCAAGACCCTACCGTTGGAGGAAAGCCACTTGTGGCCGGAGAAATTGCCTGACCTGGTGGACATGTACAATAACATCCCCTGCAGTTCCACCAAGTGCACGCCCGCATATTTGATGAGAGCCCGACCGGGACGGCTGCCCGTGGACCTGGAGATGGACATAGAGGCACCCGAAACCCTTCCCTCCACTAACAACTGGGAAACCATGCGGCAGATGCAGTACCGACAGATCCAGGAGTATGTGGAGAGGAATCTGCGCCAAGAGCAGCACTTCAACAAGCGGGCTCCGGCTGCCCCCTTTGAACCCGGGGATGTGGTACTGAAGCGTAAGAGAAGGACACATAAGCTCGACGATCAATGGGAAAGGACCCCGTATGTCGTGCAGCCCACTGTATGGGAGAACAAGAAGACTTACAGTATCTGATCAGTCGCGACCAGGGGAAGACCACGGCTACTGTTTCCAGGGACCACCTGAAGAGATGCTCAGACGCCTTGAGGCTGGTGGATGAGGCTCCGGTCCCCGTGCCGAGCGGGGAAAAGAAGAGAGAGGTGATTCATACCATAATGAGCGACTTCCCAGCGGACTGGCCTACACAGAATGGCACGGTAATTGTTCCCGTGATAATGTTCCCACAACTCGTGGAAGAGAGAGAGACGGAAACGCGCGCCAGCGAGCCACCTGCCCAAGCGCCCAGTGATGCACCTATACTGCGACCCCGTAGGTCTCTACCTGCCATACCTAACACACGGGAAGAGGGACCGGTTGTCCCCTCTGTCCCATTGCCTCCCACTGAGAACACTGGGCCCAGAAGGTCCACACACCCTAACCTAGGTAGGCCCCTGCTTGGGTACAGGGAGACTGCCATTTAGGGGTGCAATATGTTGATTGTGTAAATAGCTGAATGAATGAATGAGTACTGATCACCCGAGACTTTCACCTGATTAACAGAAGAAAATTTATGGTAGTGGACTGGCTACTGAAGCGCCCGTCCCTGTTGGGACTTTTGTTGCCCCTTTTTGTTGACATGAGTAATCATGAACACGGCTGAGAACTAGCAAGCCACCCAATAACTTTTGGGCTTGTAAATAGTGCCCTTATTGCCCTTTCCGCAACTGCCGGTGTCCGGAGAGGCTGGTTGGAGGGAGGACTCACAGCAGAGCAGGCTGGGGACCGGTCACCACAGAAATCGGTGACCATCCTCCGGGTCAGGGGTCCCCTGGACGTGGGGCCTCTGAGTGACTGCCGGGTGCGAAGCACTGTACCCATTCCCGCTTGGGTGGCCTGGCCAAGTTCCTGATTCCGGACTGGGGAAAAGGGGTGCTGCCCACTTCTTAGGGGCAGCATCAAGGCTAGGTTGCTTGGGTGGGAAAGCGGAAGGACATGGACGCGTTGTTGTTAAAAATGTTTGCAACGTTGAAAGTAATGTGCCTCCCGTAAGGGAAGAAAGAAAAAACAAATATTCGTGAAAATGTAAATATGTTATTATAAATGTACATGTGTTTATTATCTTTTTGCAGTTTTACAACAAAAATAAACCGGTGATGGACGGGCAGCCCGCGGACGGTCTGCATTAAACCAAGGGGGAATGTGACGCCCTGGACTATCCAGGTCGTCCCAGGTAGACACATAACCACACCACACACCCCTTCCCGGTTAGGTAACACCAGCCAGCCTAAAACCCTTGTCACCACCCTCCAGGTTTGATGTCCACACCAGGGGGCGGGGCCAGGCAGTTGGCTCCGCCCACTGAGGAGTTCACAGGCCTGGAGGCGGGAAAAACAGTGAGTCTGAGTTGAGTTCTAGTGCAAGTGAAGAGCAGTCAAGTTCACGGGCAGTTCTGTGTCCGTGCCCTGATAAGAGACTAGCTGGTGACTGGGTCGGAGCCCCAGTCACCATTGGCAAGGAGGCAGACGGTGGTGGCCGCCTGCAGGAGACCGGGAATACGACCGGTGGAACCGTAAGGGACCGGGACAGGGTAGTGGCCCGCCAGAACTGAACCGGGGAGCCAAGTGGATACCGGAGCACCAGGCAGGGTACTCAGACCCAGCACAAAGCCCTTAATCGACAGGGCCGAGTCGAATCAACTGACTTAAGGACCTACCCCACACAAGTCCCTTTAGAAGACAACAGCCCAACCATACCGGGTAACGCCACCGCCAAGGCATAGAGACCCAAAGGGCCAGCGTCTGCGGGCAAACGGACTCCTACGGCATATACCAGCCGGGGAGTGGACTACCGGTTTCTAGGCACAGGAGTCAAAACATTTACACAGAGGTGCAAGAGAAAGGTGGAGACCACCAACCTAGTCTGGGAGAAGCTGCAGCCAGCTGCGGGCCCCGTTCATCACTCCGTTTGGTTTACCAGCGACTCCAGTGTCTTGTGTCAGAGTGAGTACACCAGTGCCATCAGGCACCGCACCGCACCGCGACACTTTACCCTGCACCCCGGCCCTCTCCTACCGGGCCCCGGGACCAACAACCCCTACCCACGGAGGGGTCAACACCTAGCTGCGCCATTACACCACTCCCGGGATCCCTGCACCTTCACCACAGCGGTGGTGTCCACAATCACCACAACCCGTGGGTGGCGTCACGAACTGTCAATCTAAATCAAACACCCAAATCTCCACGTGTAGCTCCAACTCCCTTTCAGAGCGACTTGACCCCCGGGTCCGTGAGAAGCTCGAGCCACCACCCGCAGTACGAGCACGGATCCGAGCGGCTCGGTGGTAGCAGCCGAGCCCGCGGGACGTTACAATAGCAGACAGACATTGTAGAATTTTGGCTAGTAGAGAGGTAATATCAGGTCCAGAGAGGTAGATCTGTGTGTCATCGGCATAGAGATGATACTGAAAGCCGTGGGACTCTATGAGCTGTCCCAGGCCGAAGGTGTAGATGGAGAACAGCAGGGGTCCAAGAACTGAGCCTTGGGGAACACCGACAGATAGGGGACGAGATGAGGAAGTGGTGTGAGAATGGGAGACGCTGAAAGTTCGGTCGATTAGGTATGAGGAGATCCAAGATAGGGCCAAGTCTGTGATGCCCAGAGATGAGAGAATCTGTAGTAGGAGGGAATGGTCTACTGTGTCGAAGGCAGAGGATAGGTCCAGGAGGAGAAGGATAGAGTAGTGTCGTTTGATTTTGGCGGTTAGTAGATCATTGGTGACTTTGGTTAGGGCAGTTTCAGTAGAGTCATGTGGTCGGAAGCCAGATTGTAGCTGGTTAAAGAGGGAGCAAGAGGAGAGATATGAGGACAATTCAAGATGGACATGCTGTTCAAGTAGTTTTGAGGCATAGGGGAGAGCGATATGGGGAGATAGTTTGACACAGAGGATGGGTCAAGGGAGGGCCATTATTAAATCATTCTCCATGCTAAAAAAATGTATGACATCTAATAATTTTAACTAGATACATAGGGGACTTGGGAGCCAATGAAGGTATTTGCAAAGGGAAGATGCGGAGGAGTAGCGAAGACAGAGGTGGATTAGATAGGCAGCCGAGTTAAGGATAGACTGGAGAGGTGTGTGGCGCCCTGGACTAGCCAGGTCGTCACAGGTACTGCAACACACACACCCCCACCCTGAGACAGGTACAACAGCCAAACACAAAATCCTTGTTGCCTCCCTCCAGGGGCTGATGTCCACAGCAGGTGGGGTGGAGCCAGGCGGTTGGCCCCACCCACTGAGGAGTTCACAGTCCTGGAGGCGCGAGAAGGAAGGGAGTAGAGAGGGAGATGAGTTAGGGAAGTGAAGGAAAGATGAGTGGAGGAGCAAAACTCACCGTGTCCGGGTGCGTGGCCCGGACTCATACAGCAAGGTTGGCAGACGGTGGTGGCCATCTGCAGGAGAGGCCGATCAACGCGGAACCGTAGGACCGGGGACGGGTGGTGGCCCACCGATACTGAACCGGGGAGCGAAGTGAAGCCAGCACACACAGGCAGGGCCTGCGGACCCCGACCAGGCTTGGAGCCGCCGTTAAAGGTCAAATCCATCAGTGACCGGAACCCCAGGGGTTTCCTAGCAGCCAAGACCCGATAGAAGGCAACCGTCCGACCAGAGAAAGGAAATACAGCTACCGCCACAGCTAGAATTCCAAGGGCCAGAGCCTGCGGGCAAAAGGGGCTCCTCCGGCACCTATACTCTGGGCAGCGGGTTACCGGTGGGAAGCCATCGGAGCTGAACACATAAACAGGTGCAGGGAAAGACAGCCGCCATTAACTGTCCGGGAGAAGCCACAGCAGCCGGCTGCGGGACCCGTCCATTCAGCCGTTTGGTTTACCAGAGACTTTGCGTGTATCTGTTGCTGAGTGAGTACACCAGTGCCATCCGGCACCGCGCCGCGCTGTCCCCGCGACCCTGCACCTCGCCAACCCTGCTTCCCCGTCACCTCACCGGGCCCCGGGACCACCAACCCCTACCCACGGAGGGGGGAAAACATCTCAGCTGCTCCCTAACAACGCTCCCGGGATCCCCGTCACCAGCAGCGGTGGTGCCCACCTTCACCACAAACCGTGGGTGGCGTCACGGACCAACTCCCCCAAACCAAACTACCCCTTTCACTCACGGGCGAGGAGCGCCACTCGAGTTCCCGGATCCGGCCCACCGCTCGAGCCACCGAGCAGCCGTCGCAGCAGCGCCGGACACGAGCGTGCAGCGCGAGCAGCGGCGCATCCCCCGCCCGCGACAGGTGCAAGACTGTTAGCAGGAGGATCACAGAGAAGGATGTTGCAGTACTCAAGGCGGGAGATGATGAAAGCATGCACTAGCATTTTAGTTTATTATTAGATCATCCTAAAACAAAAATCTGAAATCTAATCATTTTAATTTGTTTTGGGTCACTTTATATACTTTTAGGACTTTTGTATAAATCTGAAGTCTCACCCAGGGAATGGGGTACTCGGTCCCGAGCAATTCACTATTTAGGAATGTCACTTTGGTGGCCGTTGCCTGGTCCCGTGCCCTGGGGCCTTTTTGAAAAGGGAGTATATACATGGGAGATGAAAGTCCTTTATGTGACGCCACCTGCGGGTTGCGGTTAATAGGATGGAACCGCCGCTGCTTAGTGGAATTACCCCTGGACTGATGGTGATGGCAGCTATGGTGGTAGGCCCTTCGCAGGCAGGTTTGAGCCAGGGGATTTGTGAGATGGGAGTGTGGCGCCCCAGGATCTGGTTGCCACAATAGCATTGCCGCCCCAAAGGGTTAATGCTGAGCCTGGAGGTAATTGGGAAATCAGTGGCCAGTAGGTACCAACATCCAACGCAGTTTCTCCCTCAGGCCAGCAGAGGGAGCTCTGAACCTGGAGTTCCAGGGAGCATTCCTCAAGCCTGACCTGAGGGAGGAGTTAGTGTTCAGTCTGAGAGGAAAGTTTGGAGAGTGAAGACGCAGAGTAGTGCTGTCCTGTGGATTGGGGCCTGGAGCTGGAATAGCTTGGCCCAGTGAAGCAGGATTGGCAGAGAGGCACAGAGGAGAATTAGACATCGGAGTCTGTGGTTGCCAGGGTGTAAAACCCTTCCCTGGCAGCCGAATCCGAAGGGCAGGAGGACTGCAGGTCTCCTGGCCCCCAAAGCAACCTGAAGGTACAGCTGCATCACCAGGGCCCGGTGTGAACTCCAGCAGAGAAGCACCAGAGAGGGCCTGCGCAGCCTACCACACAGGGAGAGGGACGTATCACCAGTCCCAGCAGCAAGAGGACCATTGCTAATTCAGAGTGCAGGGTCCTGTGAAAGCAGAGGAAGAAGAGGGAGTAGTCCTCATACTCAGCTGGCCACAAAGATCACCCCAGTTACTTCCAGGCCGACCGGAGCCCTCCACCACCTGTAACGGTCTCCAAGGACTAACCGTTTACACAGTAAAAGAAGAGAAGGTAAAGAGACTGTTGTTTGTGTCCGCTCCTTTCACCGCCCTGTCGGCCCTGCACTACACCCCAACTACATCGACACTTACAGGCACCAACAGTTGCCCCGGGGCACCGCTCCACCTGTGGGGAGCAGGACCATCCAAGCTGCCATTACATCAGCCCCGGAGGCCCCATACAGCAGCGGCGGCTTAATAGCTGCAAACCAAAGGTGGCGTCACGAATATAAACTTTAACAATCACCCCCAACACTGAAGCCATATTTAATTGACTCCCGCCAGGGTCACGGAGTCGGGCCCCGCCACCACTGACGACCCCCCGGACTAGTCCAGCCCGGCACCGGGTGTCCCATAGCCCTGGGGTGGGCGAGTCAGGAGCTTTGCACTTTATAATGAAGGAGATCACACCGTGGTTGTAATGAACAGTCTCTACTCATTTTAACCTGTGGACGGCTGGTTCAGGTCCATGTATTCCAGTGCCAGTTTAATGACTCGGTTGCTCTGTCCCCAGCACTCTCAGTGTAGTTTGAGTCCCCGTAGTTTGAAGCGGTTTGGGGCCCCCGACTGTCCCTGTTAGGTAGCAGTCTCCTCGTCCATACGGCTGGCAGTGTGCACCCTGTGGGGAGGTATGTGTCCGAACCCCGATCCTTGCTTTACTGCTGATGCCCCCGGATCTGTAGGTCAGTGAAGTCCATGCAGGCCCCTCCACTGTGCAGGAATTTGCCAGGCCATGTGCAACTGTCGCCTGACCTAGGGCCCTGTGCCCCGTGCGTGCTTGGTTGCAGTGGTGCTCCCTCGTACCATCCCTGGTAACTTCACTCCAGAGGTACTCGTTTGGTCCTATTCTGGCAACCTACTCCTGTGCCCCCAGTTCCGTTACACAGACCCAGCTCTAGGCCCATCTGTGCACTTCACTGTGCACCACTGTTCTGACGTGTCCACTCCAACCAGGCTGTCTAGTTTCCAGGTCTGGCTCCACCCTCTCGGTGGCCTTCCCCCAGTGTCTGACTAGTGAATGTCCCTGGTGTGGTGTGGGAACTGGGATTTTGGAGTGTGCAGGTGTTACTGGCACTGTTGTTGCAGGTCCCAGATAGTAGGCCCTGCATCCTTGTGGGGATGCAGTATCTAGTAGTGCCCTGAGTGGCTCAGGGGCGCTGCACAGACATAGTTTTAGGTCATATTTAGGCAGAAATATGGAAAATTCTGAAGGTATCAGAAGTTTTTAAGCACCACTGTACACAATAAATGGCCATCAATACTGGCATGTTCTGCTGACATGAATTTAATATGTATTGGTACCTTAAAATCTTTCTTTAGTCTCAGGTTTACAAAGGTCAGATAGGAAAGTTGGTATGCTACTTCTCGGCATGGAAAGGTTACTGTTAGAAAGCCCTGGCTTTCATGTCTGTAAAGATGAGTCAAATCGAGGTAGTGTCTATGTTTGTCTCAAAATACATATTAAATGGGAAATTGTATTAGAAATGTACTGACCCATGAAGAAGCATCTGCTTGAGGCACATCTTCAGTTACTGCTGGATCATGTTGTGAAGTAGGGCAAACAGTGTCATCTCCACCACCTCCTGAAATAGAGTCTACTGCTGCATTTCAGCCTCGTAAATGGATGTCTATTATCTGAATGCTTATAAATGTTTAATGCACAAAACCGAGCGCTAGAAATATTATTCATTCACATAGTTTAACGTTTCCTTGAACAGGAATATGCCTGTAATAGAACAACATTATTGTGTGGTCCGTAACCTCTCTACTATAATATTTCCATCAAAATTACTTGCGTAAAGTTATAAGGCTCCGACATGAAGATTAAAAGCGTACTCTGCAATGAAAGCCTGCCTGATACTTGCAGAAAGCAAAAGTTTTCTAATATATTTAGTGTCCCAAAGGGTTAATATTTCTTCATTCTCCAGTCATTCGGTTCCCCAGTGTAATGCCCATACCAGCGTCCCCGCGCTGTGTTGCCCCAGTCCCCCCGGCAGGGATGTCTGTTCTCACCTGCCCAACTGTCCTGCGATGACTGCCTTGTCTTTGGTCCATGCTGCTGTCTCCCAGAGCCTGTGTACACAACGCAAGCTACCTGGTTCTGCACGAAGAGTGCGCAGGTGGCCACATCCCTTTTCTTAAAGGGCCAGTGCACCCTGACGCGGAAGTGCCTCTCTGGTCAGCTGAGAGGTTGTAGGTATTTAAGGCACCTTCCCCTTAAGGGAGGTACCAGGGTGACATGTTTGTTACGTTGCTAGTTCTCAGGTCCCTTTGTGCTGCTGTCATTGTGCTGAGTGCTTCTGCTGACATTTATCTATATTTCAGTGCTGTGCCAGTTTGCTGATCTGCTGCTGCTACCATCCACATCAACTGGCTACCGCAATACCTGCCACTGCAAGTATCCAAGCTGGTCGCTGCTGTTGTATCCATGCATCCATTCATCCATCCAGCCATCCATCCTGGACAGATCCACTACTCTGCCTGCTGCTGCTGTCAATACTACCAGAGACTACTGTGTCTGTGGCACCAGCTACCGAAGCTATCGAAGATCCCCTGGGGCTACCCTCTGCTGGCTGCTAACTTGCGTGTGTACCTGCTGCCACTTCTGGTGGCAGTAGTGAAGACTCGGCGACTGGTTCAGTTTGCTCCCCTTGGCAAGTGAATGGTATTTTTGGTCCAGTAGACCCACTAATTCAGTGCTCACCCCGCAGGCATAACACCCAGTTCTACAGTTTTCTCCTTCCTGTGATGTCTTGTAAATCCTTCTTAGTCTTTTCTTACAGCCTCAGTTGGCGTCACATTTATTCCGAGGTTGTGCTTCCTCGGTGCATGTGTGACGCCCTGGCCTATTAGGTCGTCACAGGGTATTGTGCAATCTGCCCTTCAGCACAGTATCCACCCTCCTTGGTTACAGGTCCTGGTACGTTGGTGTTGCTAACAGCTGAGCCAATCAAAACCCTAGGAACACTTTACACTGTACCCACCAGACACACCATTGGGGCCTGAAGGGAATAGGGCCGCCCACATGGGGGGTTGGTAGGGGAGAGTGGAAAAGTGAGAGGAGAAGTGAAGTGGTAGTGGAAGGAGAAGGAGGTGAAGTGACTCTCGTGAGGAGAGGTCACAGGTGGAGCAGGGCTCTTGAGTACTGTAACGTCCTGGAGGTGGATCCACGGGACCGTGCACCGGACTCCCCCAGAGAGGCAACCCAGAGCTAACCCCTATACAGGGACTGTCCGATGACCCCACCAGAGGGCCTAGATGCACGGTAGCCGGAACACTAGTGGTACGGAGTACGGGTCCTTCAGAAGTCGACTATTAGTCCAACGGGAACCGTAGGCAGGACGGATGACTGGAACCGGGTACAGGTGCTGAGTAGTAAGAGCAGACGGGGTCCGGATGCAGCGGGACGTGCAGGCTGAAGTATCCATGTGAAATCCATGATCGGTGATGAGATCAGGCTGACGGAAGATGGCGGGATCCACAGCATACAGTCACCGGGACACTTCCTGGGAAATCGGCAAGCTGGACACAGTCAGGACAGCAGACGGGCTCTGCGGAAGAGACAGGGTTAATCTGGGTACAAGGCACAGAGGGACCTGAACACCTAGCTACAGGAACACAGTGAACAGGCACCACCCACATGGAAAAGGAAGTCTTATATACCCTGTACCTGTAATCAGCCATATCCTGTTCCCGGGACGCTGGCCTTTTAAGAAGAGGTGAGTGAGCGCACCCGCGCCCTAATGCGCATGCGCGAGGCCCGAGTGCCGGAGACCAGTGCAGTAAGCAGAGAGGAAGGTGAAGGAGATGCAGGGGAGCCAGGCACAGAGTCCTGGGTCGCAGCGGGACGCCGAGACCGGCCGACGAGAGGCACGGAGAACGCACAGGAGGGGGAGTGAGAGGGGCAGCCGCGGGCAGGAGGACCAGGGAAAGGAGCTGTGAGTGACAGGCGGCGGCGGGATCTGGGAAGCATGACAAGTACTAGGTGGCAGACGTTGGTCTAGGCCTGGTAGGAGCTGGAACCCCGGTCGCAGGGGATAGTGTCAGGGGGCACGGACTGCCAAGGAGGGTGACGGCGGCCTTGAGCTGTCACCGGGCAGGGGCCAGGGCACGACGGGGTACGTGGACCCTAGGCCGGGAAGTAGCTTCATGTGTCCTGGTAATTTACCCGACGGGGGCGAAGACTTCGTGTCATCCCCAACCTGCTCCAAAATCGGGGTACTAGCGTACCGATGGGATAGGACTTCCCCAATACAGTCCAAAGAAATCCTACGCGTGAACCCTGAGAGCAAGCTCACTCCGTTAGCCATACGGATGAGCGGGACCCAAAAAGTTTCAGACTTGAGGGTCCAAAGAAGAAAACACAGGTGCCAAGGAAAGGGCCACAGACAAACCGCAACACCAAGGGCACGAACCCAAGCGTACTCCCTCCCAGCTGCAGTGGTGCTCAGAACCCTGGTTTACAAGCTGTCGGTGTGGTTATTTATGGACTGAGTGAGTACACTGAAAAACCCTTCTCCTACCCCCAACGGCACCCCTACACCACCATCACCGGGGCAAAAAACCCCTACCCACGGAGGGGTTAAAACACCTTGCTGCCATACCATCGCCACCGGGCGTCCCCAACAGCAGCGGTGGTACTCTATCTTACCACGCACCGTGAGTGGCGTCACAAACTTTCCTAATCCCGTGTATATACTCTCCCACTCCTTTTTTAATTCGAGTGTCCACGTGTACCCCCTGGGTCCGGAGACCCCTCGAGCCACCGCGGCTCCGGATCCGAGTGGCTCGGCTGCTGCTACGGGGGCGGTACACATGCACATTGGGACAAATCAGCAGGCAAAGAAGCTAGAAGACTAAACCAAAAAACAATCTGGGGAACAAAAGTATATACAAATTAATCTCAACATTATTGTGTGATCCGTAACCTCTTAACTATAATATTTGCATGAAAATTTCTTACATAAAGTTATAAGGCTCTGACATGAAGATTAAAAGCGTACTCTACAATGAGAGCCTGGTGTCTACCTGCAGAAATCAAAAGTTTTCTAATATATTTAGTGCCGCAAAGTCCAAACTTTTCTTTATTCGCCAGTTATTTGGTGCTCCAGTTCTATAAATTTCTCCTTCCTATGATATCTTGTACATTCTTGTTGGCCTTCTCTAATAGCCTCAGTTGACGTCATTCAGAGGCTGGGCTTCCTCTGTGAATGTGCATTGGAAGGAATGGCCAGGCAAACAAGCTAAAAGCCCAAATCAAAAAAACAATTAGGAGAACAAAAATATATACAAATTAATCTTAGAATTATTCCTAAATAATAACAAAAATATAATATAAAATTTGGAGAATTGTCCAAAGAAAATCATCAAAGATTTGCATCGGACAAATAATTCAAATACAGAAGAGTAAAGGGAACCTGTCACCAGATTTGGGGCCTATAAGCTGCGGCTACCACCAGTGGTCTCTTATATACAGCATTTTAACATGCTGTATATAAGAGCCCAGGCCGCTGTGTAGAACGTAAAAATCACTTTATAATACTCACCTAAGGGGCGGTGCAGTGCAGACTGGTTGGATGGGTGTCTCTGTTCTCCAGTACTCTTTCAGCCATCTTTGTCATCCTTCATCTGAAGCCTGGGTGCATGACGTGTCCTACGTCATCCACACACGCCGGCATTGAGGTCCTGCGCAGGTGCACTACAATACTTTGATCTGCCTTGCTATAACATACAGTTAGGTCCAGAAATATTTGGACAGTGACACAATTTTCGCGAGTTGGGCTCTGCATGCCACCACATTGGATTTGAAATGAAACCTCTACAACAGAATTCAAGTGCAGATTGTAACGTTTAATTTGAAGGTTTGAACAAAAATATCTGATAGAAATTTTAGGAATTGTACACATTTCTTTACAAACACTCCACATTTTAGGAAGTCAAAAGTAATTGGACAAATAAACGAAACCCAAACAAAATATTTTTATTTTCAATATTTTGTTGCGAATCCTTTGGAGGCAATCACTGCCTTAAGTCTGGAACCCATGGACATCACCAAACGCTGGGTTTCCTCCTTCTTAATGCTTTGCCAGGCCTTTACAGCCGCAGCCTTCAGGTCTTGCTTGTTTGTGGGTCTTTCCGTCTTAAGTCTGGATTTGAGCAAGTGAAATGCATGCTCAATTGGGTTAAGATCTGGTGATTGACTTGGCCATTGCAGAATGTTCCACTTTTTTGCACTCATGAACTCCTGGGTAGCTTTGGCTGTATGCTTGGGGTCATTGTCCATCTGTACTATGAAGCGCCGTCCGATCAACTTTGCGGCATTTGGCTGAATCTGGGCTGAAAGTATATCCCGGTACACTTCAGAATTCATCCGGCTACTCTTGTCTGCTGTTATGTCATCAATAAACACAAGTGACCCAGTGCCATTGAAAGCCATGCATGCCCATGCCATCACGTTGCCTCCACCATGTTTTACAGAGGATGCGGTGTGCCTTGGATCATGTGCCGTTCCCTTTCTTCTCCAAACTTTTTTCTTCCCATCATTCTGGTACAGGTTGATCTTTGTCTCATCTGTCCATAGAATACTTTTCCAGAACTGAGCTGGCTTCATGAGGTGTTTTTCAGCAAATTTAACTCTGGCCTGTCTATTTTTGGAATTGATGAATGGTTTGCATCTAGATGTGAACCCTTTGTATTTACTTTCATGGAGTCTTCTCTTTACTGTTGACTTAGAGACAGATACACCTACTTCACTGAGAGTGTTCTGGACTTCAGTTGATGTTGTGAACGGGTTCTTCTTCACCAAAGAAAGTATGCGGCGATCATCCACCACTGTTGTCATCCGTGGACGCCCAGGCCTTTTTGAGTTCCCAAGCTCACCAGTCAATTCCTTTTTTCTCAGAATGTACCCGACTGTTGATTTTGCTACTCCAAGCATGTCTGCTATCTCTCTGATGGATTTTTTCTTTTTTTTCAGCCTCAGGATGTTCTGCTTCACCTCAATTGAGAGTTCCTTAGACCGCATGTTGTCTGGTCACAGCAACAGCTTCCAAATGCAAAACCACACACCTGTAATCAACCCCAGACCTTTTAACTACTTCATTGATTACAGGTTAACAAGGGAGATGCCTTGAGAGTTAATTGCAGCCCTTAGAGTCCCTTGTCCAATTACTTTTGGTCCCTTGAAAAAGAGGCTATGCATTACAGAGCTATGATTCCTAAACCCTTTCTCCGATTTGGATGTGAAAACTCTCATATTGCAGCTGGGAGTGTGCACTTTCAGCCCATATTATATATATAGTTGTATTTCTGAACATGTTTTTGTAAACAGCTAAAATAACAAAACTTGTGTCACTGTCCAAATATTTCTAGACCTAACTGTAAGTATGATGCAATAGGAGTGGAAAGACAATAGGGTCTGAACTGAGTAGAAATAAGATATCAAAAGGGAGATTTGCTCACCTGAGGTTGTGAAATGCAAAACTCCTGTAGAAGCATCAAAATAAGTGGCTGCTGCAGCTCCTCAGTATGTGAAGATCAAAGGGTAGGTGATAATGATTGGCGAGCGTGTTCGGCACTGCTACATACTCAACAGAGTATCGGAGAGCTCAGGTCCTTGTGGTGCTTGGCCGAGTATCACGAGTGCTTGGATGTGTTGTTCGTGAAAAATCGAACACAAAGCGCAGACTCGCTTCACTAAATGATGGGAGCAGTCACCCCAGTGAGAGCCACTTGCATTCTCTGAGTGGTTCTCGTTGGGAGGGTAAAACAATGTTTTTGGAAATACCCTCCCCGGAAATGCTTTGTTTATGGATGTGAGCGGAGAGTCGAACTGCCCAATCATTGACTTCCATTATACTCGTTACTTGAGTCGAGCCCGTCAAAGCGTCTGACGAGCTCCAATCAAGTAAAGAGCACTTGAGCATCGTAGCATTCACTCATCACTTTGAGTACCGAGCACTGTACTGTTCACCCATCACTAGTAGGAGATAATGGATGTAATCCGTGCGCCGCCCCCGCGTCAGCAGCCGGGCTGTTCTGATCCGGATCCGCGGTGGCTCAAGGGGTGTCCGGACCCGGGGGTCGTGCGGCCACTCAAATTAAGGGGTATTTACAGGAGATGGTGTATTTACAGTTCGTGACGCCACCCGTGGTGTGTGGTAAAGTGGAGTACCACCGCTGCAGCTGCGGAGTACCCGGTGTCAATGGAGTGGGCAGCCAAGTGTTTAACCCCTCCACGGGTAGGGGGGGAATGCCCCGGGACTCGGCGATGGTGACAGGGATGTGCCGTTGGGGAGGTAAGGGTCACTTGCTGTCACAAACCACCGGGGGGGGTCACTCAGAAATCCCCCGCGCTGGCTACCAGTACGTCACAATCGGGGGGTAACAAGTGGGGGTCACCCCTCCTTTATACCTCCCGACAGACAGAGCACATGACGCGCTCTCTAGCGCCCCTCTTATAGTCAGGCCAATTATGGAATTGCCCGACAATAAGCAAGGAGGCCGCTATACTACTTATGCCGATTATTGCAGGGTCCCCGGTGAGAGTAAGGTATATATTCCCCCGACCTCCGCGGGCGGAATATATAAAATCTCCCCGAATCTCACTGGCCTCCCCACAATAATCCTTGGCACAATTCGCTGCCACCAACCGATTTACGGTAACTATTAGCCGAACACACAGACGTGGGATTCTAGATCGAGATAACAGAACAGCCCAAGATTAATTATATAATTTAATCAGCCTAAAGCACACTAGAAACTACAATATATACAATAGGGAATCTACAGAATATACATATGTCAGAGTACAGTTACAGATAAAGCATGGGTTACAAACAGGTATACAATTACATCAGTTACCTTGTGTGTCTGGCCACAGGGGGGCGCTGTAGACCAGGTTTCTAGGATTCTTCCCACAGATGTTTCCCAACCAGGCCCCCGAGCAGAAGAACACTGGAAAATGGCCGAAGTAGGGTTATCAACCTGGGCAATCCAGGTCCCCTCCTACCTTAGTGACCTCACAGGGAGCACTGCTCCACCCCTGGCTGGAGTTATGGACAAAATCCACAACATGGAATATGGCCATAACTTGGCCTGGGAGCGTCGTAGGCGGACGCCAATGCTCTCATTGTGACAGTTATGAATTTAGCTACAGAACGAGGGGACTCATGACCTGTCTACGAGTTCCCATATGGCTGATATCACGCCTGGGGTATTTCCCAAGCTCCCCCTTCCATAAAAAAGGTGTGCCAGCATCGTCCGCCTGCGCAAACACCATTTTTATGGTTGCCATATTTATCGGAGATATGGCTTGCGAGATATGAACCATTTTTTACTGGAGTCGTTCTGTCTGGCTACTTCCAAGCCTTGCTAATGAGATACAACTCTTGTTACAGGGGGACGGCAGGGAGTCATCCTGTGTCCATTGTCCTCACATCATCTCATCTCCATATCAGAGGAGATGGCTGTTGGAGGTGTAAGTGGGATGTGACACCTCCACAGATGCTGGACATTTGAGAACAAGCAGGGAGGGGGCACTGCCAGGGAGTGATGAGAGCAATTATGACTTCTAGTCATAATTCCTCTTCATATCCCAGGATTTACCTCACACCTCCCCCCTTTTGAGGGCGCTAGGGGGCAGCACACTCCGGTGTTCCCCCGTGCGCCCGTCCGCGACCTCTCCTTGTCGGGACAGCCCGTCTGCGTTACCGTGGTCACGGCCCCTTTTGTGGCGAATGGTGAAGTCGTATTGCTGGAGCGCAAGGCTCCATCGCAACAATCGCCCATTCGTCCCAGAGACGGTGTGCAACCAGCTGAGGGGATTGTGGTCCGTCTCCACGATGAAGTGGCGCCCGTATAGATAGGGTTGCAGACGCTGCAGGGCCCACACTATGGCCAGGCACTCCTTCTCCATTGTAGAATAGGCCACTTCCCTTGGTAACAGCTTCCTGCTCAGGTACAAGACTGGGTGCTCTTGGCTCGCAGAGTCCACCTGGCTGAGCACCGCACCGAGGCCGAAGTCACTGGCGTCGGTCTGTACTACAAACGGCCGCGTGAAGTCGGCTGCCTGTAGCACGGGCGGGCTGGACAGGGCGTCCTTTAGGGCCCGGAAGGCTGTCTCGCAGTCCACTGTCCAATCGACTGCAGAGGGCAGCTTCTTCTTGGTGAGGTCCGTCAAGGGCTTTGCCAGGCTACTATAGCATGGAACAAACCTCCTATAGTACCCAGCGGTCCCCAAGAAGGACATCACCTGCTTCTTGGTCCTGGGGGTGGGCCAGGATGCGATGGCCTCCACTTTCTCAGGCTCGGGCTTCAGCGTTCCCCCACCTACCCGGTGACCGAGGTACTGGACCTCGCTCATGGCCAGCTGACACTTTCCCGGCTTGATGGTCAAACCTGCCCGGTGGATCCGCCTGAGCACCTGTGCTAGATGCTCTAGGTGGTCCTCCCAGGTGGGACTGAAGACGGCAATGTCATCCAGGTACGCGGCCGCGTACCCTTCAAGTCCCTTGAGCAGGGTGTTGACCATCCGCTGGAAAGTGGCAGGGGCATTCCTCATCCCGAATGGCATCACCGTGGACTCGTACAGTCCAAATGGGGTAATAAAGGCAGAGCGTTCCCTGGCCTTGCGAGTCAGGGGGATCTGCCAATATCCCCGGCTCAGGTCCATGATGGTCAGGTACTGAGCCCCGGCCAACTGATCGAGCAGGTCATCGATGCGTGGCATTGGGTACGCATCGGCGACCGTGACAGCATTGAGCCCCCTGTAGTCCACGCAGAACCGAGTGGTTCGGTCCTTCTTAGGGACGAGGACTACAGGCGAGGCCCAAGCGCTGTTGGATGCCTGGATCACCCCCAGCTTCAGCATCTCGTCAATCTCCTGGCGCATGTGTTGCTGCACCTCCAGGGAGACCCGATATGCTGAACGCCGGATCGGGGGATGATCCCCAGTGTCCACGTGATGGACAGCCAAGTCGGTCCTTCCGGGCTGGTTGGTAAACAACCCCCGGAAGGGGAGGAGGGTGGCCCACAGCTGGGACCGTTGGTCCTCCAAGAGCTGGTGGCCAACCTCCACATCCTCAATGGATCCGCCTGCCCTAACCTGGGCTAGCATATCCAAGAGGGTTTCCGCTTCTCCCTCCTCGGGCAGGTTGCACACGGGGAGCGCACATGCCTCCCGCTCATGATGTGCCTTCATCATGTTCACATGGAAGGGCTTCCGCCTTCCACGGGCGGGGTCCAGGGTGACCAGGTACGTTACAGGGTTGAGCTGCTGGTACACGAGGTATGGGCCTTCCCAGGCTGCCTGAAGCTTGTCCTGTGGTACGGGGACCAGTACCCACACCTTTTGACCCACTTGGTAGGTCCTCTCACAAGCGTTCTGGTCGTACCAACGCTTCTGATCGGCCTGGGCTTGAGCCATATTGTCGTGTACCAGTTGCGTCAAGGCCTGCATTTTGTCCCGGAAGCGCATGACATACTCGATAACCGACACTCCAGGGGGGGCCAAATCCCCTTCCCAAGCCTCTTTCACCAGAGCCAGGGGGCCCCGCACACGTCGCCCGTACAGGAGCTCAAACGGTGAGAATCCTGTTGAGGCCTGTGGAACCTCCCGGTAAGCAAATAACAGGTGTGGGAGATACCGCTCCCAGTCACGCCCATGGGAGTCGACCAACATCTTAAGCATCTGCTTTAAGGTGCCATTGAACCGCTCGCACAGGCCATTAGTCTGTGGATGGTACGGGCTGGCCACCAGATGTCGCACCTGGACTTGCTTACAGAGGGTCTCCATCAGCTGGGACATGAATTGGGTCCCCCGGTCGGTGAGCATTTCCTGGGGAAAACCCACTCGGGAGAAAATCTCCAGCAATGCGGTGGCCACCTTGTCAGCCCGAATGGACGACAAGGCCACTGCTTCTGGGTACCGGGTGGCATAGTCAACTACCGTCAGTATGAAGCGTTTCCCGGAGCTGCTGGGGATGGCCAGCGGGCCGACCAGATCCACAGCCACCCTCCTGAAAGGCTCATCGATGATTGGCAGAGATACTAGTGGGGCTTTGGGGTGTGGCCCCGCCTTCCCCACTCTCTGACAGGTTTCACACGAACGGCAGTAGGCAGCCACATCGGCCCCCATTTTTGGCCAGTAGAAATGCTGGTTTAACCTGGCCTTGGTCTTAGCGATCCCTAGGTGTCCGGCCATCGGAATCTCATGTGCGATCCGCAACAACTCCGTCCGGAACGGATAGGGTACCACCAACTGTCGGTCCCTGGGCCACGCCTCCGGTGAACCCTGCTGGACCGTGGCCCGGTACAGCCGTCCTTGGTCCCAGACCACTCGCTCCAGGTCCGAGTCCGAGGGAGGCTGTGCCGCCTGCTCCTTTAGAGCTTTCAGGCTGTCGTCAGCTTCTAACGCTGCCTGAAACCCCTGACCAGATGTGGCCAGAATCGACGAGACTGTCACATCTTCGGTCAGTACCCCGGGACCTGTGTCCTGGCCTCCACCTGACTCGGCTGCCACTTGGTCAGAAGGGGAAGAGCTATCGGACCTCCGGGAGGCCCCTTGGCTTCCAGCACTCCCACTGCGGGTGACAGCGGCCACAGCCGCTGCGACCGTGGGTCGTGCCTGCTCCTCCTCCGTTCCTGACCAAGTCGCCGGTTCAGGCAGACCTACCTGGCTTCCTGACACCCCGGTTGTGGGGGAACCATGCACCGAGATCTTACCTGGGAGCACTTCCGCTCCTGGACCGGCCCCAATCTCACCTGCCTGTTCCCCTCCTGCAGCAACAGAACCCCGCTGTGAAATCTCTGGGGACCCCACATTTGCTGTGGTAGCCCCCACCCCACACACTGGTCCTCCCCCTGCAGCACCCGGCTCTCTGCTTATCCCTGCAGAGGGCAACAGATCCCAGCTCACAGGCTGGTTACTTGTAGAGGCATTGTCACACCTTTCTCTGACCCCCTCCCCTGTCACAGCTGCAGCTGAGTGTGTGTCTATGGTGTCTATGCAAGCAGAAATATCAGAGTTCACTCCCTCCTCCCTTACATCATTCATAGATAACACATTAACATTGTCCGGAGGCACGTCAGCACTGGCTGAAGGTTCAGCCTTTGGGGCGGGGCCAAACTGGGAGGTTATTTGCCCCAAATCTGTCCCAAGTAGCACGTTTGCAGGGATCCGATCAGTTACCCCCACCTCCCTCACCCCTCGCCCTGCGCCCCAGTCCACATAAATGTCAGCAACAGGCAGCGCCGGGTCAATGCCTCCAATCCCGGAGACAGCGAGGGTTTTTCCAGGGATCAAGTCTTGGGGGGACACCATCTCAGGCCGCACCAGAGTCACCTCCGAGGCGCTGTCTCGCAGTCCTATGGTCACAGACTGGCCGACGGTGACAGGTTGGAAGCTGTCCAGGGACCTACCACCACCCCCACCCACACAATACACCTTGGGCGGCCCTTGGGACGGGGACGGAGCCGGGGCCTTGGGACGCTGAGGGCACATGGCCTTGAAGTGTCCAGGTAGGTTGCACTGGTGGCACCGTCTTGGTTCCGCCACGGGCCTGGAGAGGGGAGTTGAGGGGGACACCCCCTGCAGTCTAGGGGCAGGTGGGGCAGTCGCAGAATTCATCTTACCCCCTCTCCAGGTGCTGCTGGTGGCCGCTCTCCTGGCCTCAGGGGCCCGGTTGTTGGTGTAGTCATCGGCAAGGGCAGCTGTAGCCGTGGACCCCTTTGGCTTCTGGTCTCGGATGAACTGGCGGAGATCCTCAGGGCAGTTCCACAAGAGTTGCTCCGTGATGAACAAGTCCAGGATCTCCGGTCCGGTGGAAAGCTGCAGGCCTTGGGTCCAGTGGTCGGCAGCTCGGGCAAGTGCCCGCCTGTGGTCAGCCCAGGAGTCCTTTGGTCCCTTCTGTAGGCTCCGGAACTTCTTGCGGTAGGACTCTGGAGTGAGGTTGTACTGTTGGATCCGGGCCCGCTTGATGGTGTCGTAGCCCTGATCTGCCTCAGCAGGCAAGTCCCCAAGGACATCCAGGGCCTTACCCCTTAAACGGGGGGTCAGGTATTTGGCCCACTGGTCCTTGTCCAGATGGTGCTGCAAGCAAGTCCGTTCAAAAGCAGTCAAGAAAGAGTCCAAGTCTCCATCCTTCTCCAGCACTGGGAAGTCCTCAACACGGACCTTTGGAAGTTTGGTGTCTTGAAGGTCACGTGTGGCTGATGAGGGCCGGAGCTGAGCTAGCTGCAGCTGGTAGTCACGCTCTGCCTGTCGCTCTCGCTCTCGCTCTTCACGCGCTGCTTGCCGCTCCGCAGCCTCACGCACTGCTTGCCGCTCCGCAGCCTCAGCATCACGCGCTGCCTGCCGCTCTGCCCTGTGCTCTGCCAGGAGTCCCTTGTAGCCCTCCTGGTCTCCAGCCTGGAGAAGGGCCATAGCCATTTGAAGAAGGCTATCCGAGCCTCCCAGGCTCGGTGGAATGGCACGTGGTGATCTGCGGCCCGCTGCGGAGCCTGGTGATTCACTGTCCATTGCAGAGCGGAGGGCTGGCATCTGGCTCGTTGAGGACCCTTGGGTGAGCTGCTCCTCCTCTTGTCCAGCAGTGCCCGGTTGTGCAATGTCCTCTGCGGAGCTGTTTTCTGGCGTCGAGCTCCTGGAGGACTCGTGGGCAACCTCCTCATTACTGCCCACAGCACCGTCCTCCCTCTCTTCGGCTCCTGCTTTAGCATTGGCCAGTTGCATAGCTCTGCTCCTGGTGCCATCAGCCATTCTTGCAGACTTTGGTCACTGACACAGAACTGACACCTGATGCCTCCACACACCTTACAGTATCTGCACTCTGACACTCTAGTGTTGAGCTAGTCTGAAGACCCCAGCAGCCACAGCTGCTGCAGGCAGTCTTTAGTGTCTGGGAGTATGGGTCTCACACTCACACACACTATTATCTCGATCCCACCGCTATGCCACCAATATGTCACAAACCACCGGGGGGGGTCACTCAGAAATCCCCCGCGCTGGCTACCAGTACGTCACAATCGGGGGGTAACAAGTGGGGGTCACCCCTCCTTTATACCTCCCGACAGACAGAGCACATGACGCGCTCTCTAGCGCCCCTCTTATAGTCAGGCCAATTATGGAATTGCCCGACAATAAGCAAGGAGGCCGCTATACTACTTATGCCGATTATTGCAGGGTCCCCGGTGAGAGTAAGGTATATATTCCCCCGACCTCCGCGGGCGGAATATATAAAATCTCCCCGAATCTCACTGGCCTCCCCACAATAATCCTTGGCACAATTCGCTGCCACCAACCGATTTACGGTAACTATTAGCCGAACACACAGACGTGGGATTCTAGATCGAGATAACAGAACAGCCCAAGATTAATTATATAATTTAATCAGCCTAAAGCACACTAGAAACTACAATATATACAATAGGGAATCTACAGAATATACATATGTCAGAGTACAGTTACAGATAAAGCATGGGTTACAAACAGGTATACAATTACATCAGTTACCTTGTGTGTCTGGCCACAGGGGGGCGCTGTAGACCAGGTTTCTAGGATTCTTCCCACAGATGTTTCCCAACCAGGCCCCCGAGCAGAAGAACACTGGAAAATGGCCGAAGTAGGGTTATCAACCTGGGCAATCCAGGTCCCCTCCTACCTTAGTGACCTCACAGGGAGCACTGCTCCACCCCTGGCTGGAGTTATGGACAAAATCCACAACATGGAATATGGCCATAACTTGGCCTGGGAGCGTCGTAGGCGGACGCCAATGCTCTCATTGTGACAGTTATGAATTTAGCTACAGAACGAGGGGACTCATGACCTGTCTACGAGTTCCCATATGGCTGATATCACGCCTGGGGTATTTCCCAAGCTCCCCCTTCCATAAAAAAGGTGTGCCAGCATCGTCCGCCTGCGCAAACACCATTTTTATGGTTGCCATATTTATCGGAGATATGGCTTGCGAGATATGAACCATTTTTTACTGGAGTCGTTCTGTCTGGCTACTTCCAAGCCTTGCTAATGAGATACAACTCTTGTTACAGGGGGACGGCAGGGAGTCATCCTGTGTCCATTGTCCTCACATCATCTCATCTCCATATCAGAGGAGATGGCTGTTGGAGGTGTAAGTGGGATGTGACACCTCCACAGATGCTGGACATTTGAGAACAAGCAGGGAGGGGGCACTGCCAGGGAGTGATGAGAGCAATTATGACTTCTAGTCATAATTCCTCTTCATATCCCAGGATTTACCTCACACTTGCGTACTTACTCAGTCCAATAATGCTGACACCGACAACTTAATAAACCAAAGTTCTGGACACTGCTGCCGCTGAGGGGGAGCACGTTTGGGTCCCATTTCTGCTGGTGTTGCCTGATGATCTGTAACCTTTCCCTTGGCACCTTGTTCTCTTCTTAGTTGGCCCCTACAGCTTGAAACTAGTCGGGTCCCGCTCCCCAGTGTGGCTAACTGAGGGAGCTTGCTCTCAGGGTTCACGCTTGGGATTTCCTGGAACATTTTAGTGGAAAGTCCTATCCCCCTGGTTGCGCAAGTACCCCGATTTTTGGATCGGGTGGAGAGCGGATCTTCCCAGAGGTTTTCTATCAGGTTTAGATCAGGACTCTGGGCTGGGCATTTCATTGTTTCAATGCTTTACCCATTTTGTTGTGTGACAGGGGGCATTGTCCTGCATGAAAATTGCTGGCTGATTGAGTGATGAACACAAGTAAGCAGCCACATGTTGTTGAAGAGGGTTCTGATATACACTTGCAGTCACTCTGCCATGTAGCTGTATGAGAGGTCCAACTCCTGGTGCAGAAAACATTCCCCCAAACCATGACACTTCCTCCACCACCTTTCACTGACTTCTTAACACACTTTGGGTTCAATCTTTCCCCAGTTGGATGACAAACATAATGTTTACCATCTGACCCAAATAAATTAAACTTGCTTTGTTCACTAAAATGAACTGTGGACCACTTCTCTGTCCACACAACATGCTCCTCACTAAAGGTGAGTCTAGCCCTTTGATTCTTCCTGCTAATGAGGTATGGTCACTGCAGAGTGATATTTCAGTTGAAATGCTCTTTAACGTTGTGACACTGTATGACAAGACAGATCCTTACCCTGTTCAGGGCTGAACTGGTTAGCAATTCCAGCTACCATGTTGAAATGATTACCCATGGAGATTATCCGCATTATCCTGTCCTCTTTTGCATTTGTCTTTTGAGGACGACCAGCCTTCTTGGGGGACTTGAAAGAGTTTGTGAATTGTGATGTTGTAGATGCAATATTCTCAAAATTACAGCCTTGGAATGACCAACTCCTCTTGCTATGGCTAATAGGATCACCCCTTTGGCCTTCATCTGGACAACCTGCTGCCGGAGGGTTTCAGTCACTTTGGAATAAATAAATCACATAGGACTACAAAATGAACTTAACATTAAGGAAAGTGTGTGTTGTTGTATTCTGCTGTAAATCACTTTGAAAAGTCGCTAAATTTTTGTGCAGCTCAGAGTTGTCCAAAAATGTTGTGACTTCAAGTATTGCAAAAGTGTGAATAAGGCTTGTCGATCTCCTACGACTGGATCCGAATCATTTCAAGCTTTTTAATGTAGGGACATCTTAAGTAATATTAAAGTGATTGCAACATTTATGGCTATGGGTAAACAAATGGTAGCTATTCTTCACTGGGGTGTTGTCACACACAATATATATTGTTTAATCAGTGTTTTACGGCTTTCTTTGTTTATCTCTATTACTAAGGTGTAAGGTAAGGTGTGACATCATCTCACTATTCTGATTCACCCCAAAATGGCAGCTGCATTCCCCACCTCTGCTTTCATACAGGCTATAATAGTCCCTCCAGATTGACTGCTATACAATGTGATGGGATGTCTACAAGGTTTATGGTGAACAATTTCTGGCTGCACCCAGGGTCATGTGAACCTTCTATGGTTTATCTTATGCAATGTGAAAAATCGTGGCACAATCTGAATCACAAATTGCTTGAATTTGTCAGGTTCAGCTAATTCTTAAAAATTTGACAAGAATTTGATTTGCATCAAAACGATTTGCTCATTTATTAAAAAGGGCTATTTCAGTTCAATGTACACTGTGTCTACAGCTATGAAAACCACTTTATTGTAGTTACATTTATACAAATATTTGACGACCGCATTGAATTTCCGTCTGCATACAATGGTTAGCAGATCAAGGTCAGACAAGATGGTAATACAAAGCAGTTAGGTAAATTGTTGCAGCTAATTTCCCTTGCAGATAGCATTGAGATACTTGGCTACAAGGAATATGTATTAGAAGAAAAGACTAAGTAATCCTATACTACAATTTTTGTTATTGCCACGACATGAGGCTGCGAGGCTGAAGAGACAACCACAGTTATAATTATGTGAAGTTCTGGACAATCAATATTAAAGGAATGACATATATTATAGCTGTTAAAGCTAAAATGAAAAGATGAGAGAAAGGGTTGGAAATCTCAGTATGATGGTACACTGGTGTCTGTGGGAATGTTTGTACATTCATCCAGATCATTTGTGAAGTCAGAAACTGATGTTAGAGGGTAGGGCCGGGTTCACAATCTCCATTGTAGCCTGTCCCAAAGGTTTTGGATGGGTTTGAGGTCAGGGCTCTCCATGGCCAGTCAAGTTCTTTCAGACCAAACTCAACCAATCTTGTCTTTATGGACCTTGCTTTATGCCCTGGGCACAGTCATGGGGGACATAAGAGGGCCTTTCCTAAACTGCTCCCACAAAATTGCAAGCAAAACAATTGTCCAAAATGTCTTGTATGTTGTATCATTTTCTTTCATTGCTACTAAGGGCCCCCTGAAAAACAACTCCTTAGCATTATCCTTCAAAGACCAAACTGTACAGTTGGCACAATGTAGTCAGGCAGGTAACGTTCTCCTAGTATTTACCAAACCCAGACCTGTCCATCAGATAGAGAAGTGTAATCTGTCACTCCACAGAGCACTGTCATGGCTTGATTTGGGGATTTGATCCAGTGACCTCTTGCTAGAAGGTCGGTTCCTCTGTCTGCTGAGCTATGGTCCTCTTCTTCTTGGTCCTGATGCTGATGATTATTATTCCCCTTGTCTTTCCTTTTTGGGCTTTATCCTCTTCAGGTGTTTTCTATTGTCCTCTTTGATTTGCCCAATCACACTCTGGATAGAGACATATATAGTCTTCCTTCACTATATTTCCTTGCTGCCTATAGTTCTATGTGGACCTGTTCATGTGATTTCCAGACTTTCATCTTAGAGGTTTACCACTGCAGAAAATACCAGTTGAATGTCTGCTATTAGTCTGTGTATTTTTCTTTGCTTTTATCTTTGCACCTTATTTGAACTTGTTTCAGTTTACCTCCCTGTGACAGGCTCCGTCTCCGATATCACACTATGTCAGGTTTCCAGGTTTTCCAGTTCTCTTTTGAATGAGCTTGCCCTCGGTTAACATGGAGTTTACTGTTCTGTTGCCCTACTTCCTGTCCAGCTGCTTAAAAGGCCGCCTCTAAGCCTAGTCCAGTGCCTGAGTATACTGCTTGCTGTGTGCTCCTGCTTTGCTGCTGCTAATCCTGTTTTGCCTTTGGATCCTCCTAAAGACTACCGACCGACCGACTCTGGACCTTACCCGGTTTCTCAAGCTGTGCCCGGATTCCGTCTGCCATCTTCGGTCAGCACTCTGCCCGGTTCTCTCTGGTTCGTAACCACTCTGGACATTCATTCCGTACGGACACTCCTGGACTTTTACCGCTTGCCCCTTGTGTCCCGGCTGCTGCGCATTTAGGCCTTTCGGGGTGATTGCCGGACAGTCCCTGTATAGGGGTTCGCTCTGGTGGTCTCCCTGGGGGAGTCCGGTGCGTGGCCCCGGGAATTCCCTTCGCTCCGTTTCGGGAAGGTATTGTGTGTATTTGTACCGCTGTGTTTTCCGTTGTGTATCTACCGTGGTTACATATTATAAAATATCTTGTACCAAGAACTCGTCTCTGATTGTCATTGCCCTACGCTATCGAAATCCTCAGAACATATATAAGTATTACATTATACTCAGGCCATAAGAGGATTTCGCTGGGGCAATGACTGAGACACGAGTAGATCAGCTCTTCTCCATGATTAACTCCCTGCAGCAGGAGATGGAGGCGGTGCAGAATAAACTTAGAGATGTGGAGGCACAGCTGGGCCATGATCACCAGGTACTGGGGCCGGCTATACAGGATTTGCAAGTCAGAGTGGAGGCTCAGGAAGCCGTCCCCACTACGTCCGTATCAACTGCCGGTATGCCTAGGTTACCCCCATTCCGTTTCAATGGTGATCGTAGTCAGTTCCGTGGATTTGTTAACCAATGTATACTGTTTTTCGATGTACATTCTGATTATTACCGTTCTGATCGGTCAAAGGTGTTATGTATCATCATGTTATTAACCTCACGAGCACTGGCTTGGGCTAATCCCATGATAGAGAATCGGGACATCCGTTTGAATCACCTGGATGACTTTCTGAATGCAATGGCGCAAATGTTTGATGATCCGAATCGCCGTGCTACCGCTGAAGCGGCTCTCCTTTCCTTACGTCAGGGAAAGCGTTCTGTCGTTGAATACGCCACTGAGTTCAAGAGGTTAGTGGTAGACACCGATTGGGGAAACAATGCTTTATTGTCTGTTTTCAGAAAAGGTTTGTCCGGTACCATCAAGGACGAGTTAGCCCGTTCCGAATCTCCAGGGGATTTTGAACTGTTTCTCCAGCACTGTGTGCGCATTGATACCCATTTGACGGAACGTAGACAGGAAAAATGGGCAGCTGTAAACCGTGTAAACAATATTGCGTTTCCTTCCAGAGAACCCGCTCTCAGGACGCCACGGGAGGCCGAGGACGTACCTATGCAAGTGGACTCTCTGCAAAAACGAGAGACCAATGAACGTCGTGAACACCGGCTCCGTGAGCGTTTGTGTTTCTATTGCGGTCAATCGGACCATTTCTTGATCGACTGCCCGAAACGTCCAAATCGCCCAAATAAGGTATTGGCAGCCATGGCAGAGTGTGACAACACGGACGCAGAGTCCGATATCTCTGAGGCAAGTGTACACTTGGATGCGGTGTTTCCCTTGACGGTAATGTCTACCTCACCGAAGGACTCAGAGGGGAAATATACCCATTGCTCACTCCCCATTCAGATCCGTTGGGAGGGACAGCTAATTCCTACCTCTGCAATGATAGACTCTGGGGCAGGGGGAAATTTCATGGACTCTTCCTTTGCCAGGAAACACGGTATCCGGACTCAGCAAAGATCCTCACCGGTTACCATGGAGACGGTAGACGGATCTCCGTTAATCTCTGGACCAGTGGATCGGGAAACCGTACCGCTCGAATGCGTGATGAAGCCAGGTCAGCAGGGGACCCTTGTTTTCATGATAATTTCTTCTCCTCATTTTCCGATTATTTTAGGTATTCCGTGGCTACGGTCTACAAATCCCGTCATCGATTGGGAGACTAAAGAAATAACCTTCCCACCACAGAGTGGTCCGACCATTTGTCCAACTGTTCCGGTTCCAGTAACATCAAATACGGAGGGCACTGTACAGGTACCTGTTTTACCCCCGGTTTACCGTGACTTCGCTGACATATGCGACAAAAGAAAAGCCGATCAGCTTCCCCCGCATAGACCGTATGATTGCCCCATAGACTTACTCCCAGGGGCGGAGATTCCGTTTGGTCATGTCTACCCGTTGGCGGCACCTGAGCTAGAAGCACTAAAAGAGTATATTGATGAAAGCCTAGCCAAGGGATTCATTCGTCCGTCTACCTCACCCGCAGGGGCACCCATCTTTTTCGTGAAAAAGAAGGAGGGGACTCTGAGACCCTGTATTGACTACCGGGAACTGAATAAGATAACCATCCGGAACCGGTATCCGTTACCGTTGATTCCTGAGCTATTGGAGAGGGTCCAACAGGCAAAAATATTCACCAAATTAGACCTCCGTGGGGCATATAATCTGCTTCGTATACGTCCCGGAGACGAGTGGAAGACCGCGTTCCGATGTCGGTACGGACATTTTGAGTACCTAGTGATGCCTTTTGGACTTTGTAACGCTCCCGCGGCATTTCAACATCTAGTTAACGATATTTTTAGGGATATCATGGACCAATTCATGGTGATCTATCTGGACGATATCCTAATCTTTTCTGATTCTTTACAGGAACACCAGGAGCACGTTAAGACCGTACTTACCCGGCTGAGGGAAAACCACCTGTACATTAAACTAGAGAAATGCGAGTTCCACTGCTCACAAATACAATTCTTAGGTTATGTCATCTCTCCTCAGGGACTGAACATGGAATCTAGCAAGATACAAGCCATTCTCGACTGGCCGGAACCGGGAAACATCAAAGAGGTACAACGCTTTGTCGGTTTTGCCAACTTTTACCGACGCTTTATCCGTAACTTTTCAGAGATTGTTCGTCCCATCACTCTGTTAACCAAAAAAGGACAGAAGTTTGTGTGGTCCGCCCAGGCCCAGGAAGCATTTCATCGTCTCAAGGTATGTTTTACCTCAGCGCCAATATTAGTACATCCGAATCCCGCACTTCCCTTTATCGTGGAGGTTGACGCTTCCGACTATGCATTAGGGGCCATTCTTTCTCAAAGGACTGGGGACAAGAGTCTCTTGCATCCGTGTGCCTTCTTTTCCCGCCGGTTGTCCCCTGCAGAAAGGAACTATGACATTGCGGACAAGGAATTATTGGCGATTATTTCCGCTTTCAAGGAATGGAGACACCACTTACAGGGAGCCGCGCAGCAAGTGATAGTACTCACAGATCATCGTAATCTGGAATTTCTTAAGTCTGCCAGGTGCCTGTCTCCACGGCAAGCCCGTTGGAGCCTATTTCTTAACCAATTCAATTTTATCGTTACCTACCGTCCAGGTTCACGTAATGGGAAAGCCGATGCCTTGTCCCGAATCCACGCCGTGGACTCCGTGCCTGGAACCCCGTCTCAGACCGTGTTATCGGATGCCAATTTCGTTGGAGTAATCCAGGACCAGGACTTGTGGAAGGACATCAAGCTGGCCTATGATGGTGACGTATTTCTTGCTGCCCCCCCGAATGATGTAACTCTTGTTCTTCGGAATGGTGTGTGGTTGAGAGAGCGACGCATTTATGTCCCGGAGGCCGTAAGACTTCGGGTTCTCAAATTGGTCCATGACTCCGTGTTGGCTGGTCATAGGGGGGTACTGAAGACGCAGGAATTTCTGAGCCGTTTTTTCTGGTGGCCTACCTGTTTAAAGGATGTGAAGGACTATGTCCACTCATGTGTGGTTTGTGCCCGGTGCAAGGTCCCTCGTGTGGCTCCTACGGGACTCCTCCAACCGTTACCCGTGCCATCTCGCCCTTGGGGGTCTATCTCCATGGATTTTATTGTGGAGTTGCCAGTCTCAGGCGGGCACAATACCATTTTAGTGGTGGTGGATCGATTGACTAAAGCTGCTCACTTCATTCCGTGTACCGGTCTTCCCTCAGCCGCAGAGACAGTGGATTTGGTTATCCAGAACGTATTCCGATTGCATGGGGTACCAGACGAGATCATCTCTGACCGGGGCGTGCAGTTCACGTCTAGATTCTGGAAGGGGTTTTGTACGGCACTCCAGATTGATGTCTGTTTGTCTTCTGCATACCATCCTCAGACAAATGGGCAAACCGAACGGACAAATCAAACCCTGGAACAATACCTTCGATGTTATGTCAGCCATCTCCAAGACGATTGGTTGAAGATGCTTCCGTTGGCGGAGTTCTCATACAACAACACTCAGAGCAGCTCCACTAAGGTAACGCCCTTTTTCGCTAACCTGGGTTACCATCCGACTGTTTTGCCTAGGTCACCGGTTGCGGTTTCGGTGCCAGCGGTGGAGGACAGATTGACAGAACTACGACAAAATCTGGAGGTTCTAAAGGACACTGTGGCTACGGCCCAGGAGCGTTACAAGAGGTCGGCAGACACTCACCGGAAACTGGCACCCATGTACAAGGTAGGGGACTCTGTATGGTTATCCACCAAAAACCTGAGATTGGGTGTTCCTTCGCAGAAGCTGGGACAAAAATTCATCGGTCCGTTTAAGATCACCGGGATCGTGAGCCCTGTGGCCTGTCGGCTACGGTTACCGCACCATCTAAAGGTACACCCGGTTTTTCATGTGTCTCTCCTCAAACCCGTTTCCCCTAATACGTTTCATGGTCGTGTTGTGCCTCCTCCTCCGCCTGTGATGGTCGACGGCGAGGAGCAGTTCGTGGTTGAGGACATTATTGACTCCCGGCTCCATCGTCGTCGGCTTCAGTATCTGGTACGTTGGCAGGGGTACGCCCCCGAGGACGATTCCTGGGAACCGGTGGGTAACATTCGGGCACCCCGGAAGATTGCTCAGTTTCATCGACGTTTCCCGGACAAGCCAGGCCCTGATCCGTCCTGAGGCCGTCTCTGGGGGGGGGGAGTAATGTCAGGTTTCCAGGTTTTCCAGTTCTCTTTTGAATGAGCTTGCCCTCGGTTAACATGGAGTTTACTGTTCTGTTGCCCTACTTCCTGTCCAGCTGCTTAAAAGGCCGCCTCTAAGCCTAGTCCAGTGCCTGAGTATACTGCTTGTTGTGTGCTCCTGCTTTGCTGCTGCTAATCCTGTTTTGCCTTTGGATCCTCCTAAAGACTACCGACCGACCGACTCTGGACCTTACCCGGTTTCTCAAGCTGTGCCCGGATTCCGTCTGCCATCTTCGGTCAGCACTCTGCCCGGTTCTCTCTGGTTCGTAACCACTCTGGACATTCATTCCGTACGGACACTCCTGGACTTTTACCGCTTGCCCCTTGTGTCCCGGCTGCTGCGCATTTAGGCCTTTCGGGGTGATTGCCGGACAGTCCCTGTATAGGGGTTCGCTCTGGTGGTCTCCCTGGGGGAGTCCGGTGCGTGGCCCCGGGAATTCCCTTCGCTCCGTTTCGGGAAGGTATTGTGTGTATTTGTACCGCTGTGTTTTCCGTTGTGTATCTACCGTGGTTACATATTATAAAATATCTTGTACCAAGAACTCGTCTCTGATTGTCATTGCCCTACGCTATCGAAATCCTCAGAACATATATAAGTATTACACGCTATCAACAGAGCGAGAGATGGATGAGCAATCCAAAGAACATTTATTCCAAGCAAATCAAACAATCCATAACATAATCCACAATACAGAGGGAAAAATTAGTCCAGAAACACAAATATAGTCCACAAAACGATAAATGTCCAGGTCTCTCTGAGAAGCCGCAGCTTCAGTCCAGAGGATCAATCTTTTTCCTTCAAGTTCTCTAACAGACTGCCTACTTCTTCAGGTAAGCAGAGAGTTAGGTGGATCCCAGGCCCCCTCTCTCAGACGTAGGGACAGTAACACTTTAGGGGGTGATTAGTTACAGACAATACAATGTACACACAAACAATATGGAGAATGGACAGTGAACCACGCCTAAAATACGAACCTACACAATATCACACCATCACAACCTCTCCCTCCTTCTTAATAAGTGAGTGCGCCATGAGCTCTACACAGACCTCTGGCCACCTCACTTGTCCATGTCGCTCATCTGTGGATAGTCCCTTGTACAGCGGTAGGGTTGGAAGGACACGCTTCCCTTTGTGTCCTCCTTCACTCAAACTGTGTTTCCTGCAACCACAAATCAGCATTGTAGATCTCCCACATCATTTCCTAGGAGAATATCTGCAGGCAGGCCGCTCATCACCCCAACCACACATTGCTTGACCCAAAAGCCAAAGTCCAGATCTACAGTCACCTATGGGATATTTCTCCTTTGTCCTCCAGCCAATTCAATAACATTCCCTGGTCCATGATGTATCACCTCTGGCCGAACCACTTGGGGATCAGCTATTGTGATGCCCCAGAGCCACAAAATCAAATGACTCTCTGTCCATCCAGCACAACCTCCTGTAAGTGCTTAATTTGATGGTGAGAGGAACTCGGGGCTGTGGCTCGCACCTCATAAACCCCTAGTGGTCGATCACGAGTGTCTGAGTCATTAGGCAAGTCAATTTGAAGGGGTGAGAACTCTTCCCCCCCTTGTATTTGGCTGTAGAGAATGAATAGGTCAACTCAGTGCAAGGTCATTCCTCAATCGACCAGCAGGGCAAGTGTTTTGCAAATGCCCAGGCTGCCCACATCAATAACATCTCCTCTGCGTCATACTCCTTCCAGTGTGCATTCTGGAGAAAGCAGTAGGAGAACTTGTGACAAAGGCCAGAGGCCATACACTCCAACAGGGGCATCTATGGTGCAGGGGTCAGTGGTACACTCCGGTGGAGGTGGTTGTACTTCTTCCTCAGGCAGGATGGACTGCACAAGATGCACCGGATGAGGTGGAGGTGCATGAGGGTCCCTCCGAGTCCCTGTGAGACAACTGGATTGCAGGTGCACAGGTTGCCTGCACCCATAACATCTCCTCTCTGTAATTCCCCCAGGGCGTGGTTGGAACTGTTGGGGACCAGAATTGTGAGCCATGGTTGTCATCGGCCTGCAGCTGCGTGGAGGGGAAAATATAACTGGAGAGGGCCAGGGAGCAGGAGCAGGCAGTGGCTTATTGTCCAAAAGCTCCCTCCATTGTGGTCGGATAGTAAGGGCCTCATCAGCCAGGGCTGCAGCTCGATCCAAGGTGCCTGGCGTGCTCTCTCTGATCCATTCCCGTATTTCTGAGGGACACTTGGAAAGAAATTGTTCTATATGAAATACCTGTATAATGTCTTCCACAGTGAAAGCCTCTTCCGCTTCCAGCCGTCTTCGACATGCCTGGGACATCGTATGGGCATACATCCTAAACGATCCCCCTGTGGTGCATGGGAGGTCTCGGAACTGTGCCCTATGTGAGTCTGGGGGGATAGCATGGTAATCCAGGATAATCTGCTTTATAATGTTATAATCCTGGTTCTGCTGAGAGTCAATGGTGCGATAAGCCTCTGCCAGGCTTCCGTTCAGGAGTCCCACTAACAAACACATCCAGGCACAATGGGGCACTTCTTTAACGGCACACTGCTGCTCAAAGTCCTTGAAGAACCCTTCCACATCTCCGGAAGCCTCATCAAATGGCTTGAAGTCCACCCGGATGATCCATTCAGGCTCCCGGATCGCTGGGTTTACACTCTAACTCGCATTACTCCCTCTGTCGGACTCCATTGCTTCTTGTCTCCTCTGTACTCGGCGAGCAACCTCCTCCTTATACTCCTGAGATACACCTGGGCCCAGAGCTGTCATCTCTTCTTCGAACCACATCACCCACTGGCTTTTTGGGGCAGGGATCACCATCCGGTAGGTCAATTAAGGCTTCTTTACTCAGCCCCTTGTAGTTCAGGCCCATATCTCTGGCTCTCTCCTGTAGACTGGAAGCAGTCCAGTTTCTGTACTCACTGTGTGGGTGGATCTCCATTGAGCTGTGATCTGTTGATCCCACTGCTGCCACCAGTTGTGACGGGGTCCTTCTCCGATATCACACAATCAACAGAGCGAGAGATGGATTAGTAATCCAAAGAACATTTAGTCCAAGCAAATCAAGCGGTCCATAACGTAATCCACAATACAGAGGGTAAAATTAGTCCAGAAACACAAATATAGTCCAGAAAGCGATAAATGTCGAGGTCTCTCTGAGAAGCCGCAGCTTCAGTCCAGAGGATCAATCTTCTTACTTCAAGTTCTCCAACAGACTGCCTAATTCTTCAGGTAAGCAGAGAGTTTAGGTGGATCCCAGGCCCCCTACCCCAGACGTAGGGACAGGAACACTTCAGGGGGTGAATACCCACAAACAATGCAATGTACACACAAGCAATACAGAGAAAGAACATGAGCCACTCCTAAAGTATGAACCTACACAATATCACACCATCACACTCCCACCGGATTTCTATTTGTTCCTGCGCGCCTTCCTCCCCTCTTGTAGACAGTGTCTGCAGCTTCCCTGTGCTGTTCCTACTTGTTTTATTTAAAAATGTTACCTGCAATGGCATATCTACTGTTATTTAATGTCTTGCATGCTTGTCTTCTGCTGCCATCTACTGGTCAGACTTTTCGGCTCCTCTGTTTCTTTTTGTCCAGCCCATGGGAGTGTCTGCTGCTCCTCTTACATCACATCCTGGCATCCATGTTCAGTTCCCAGCCAGAGATCATGAGAATCACACCCCTTATTTGAGCTACTAGAAGCAAAGTCTTGTGACCTTAGTAGCATCAGAAACAACATCACTAGAATACCACAACACCAAGAACTCGGGTCTCTGCAACTGTGCATGTTTTATGGAGAAATAAACCACCGTTGTTCATCTCTGCGCGTGCACGTTTCATCCATCAACTCTAAAGCGCTCTGGTCATGTCTGCCTCACTTATTGGAAAACGAAGGTAAGATTCTCACGTCATCCCACAACTACGCACCTTCAATCACCTTTAACTGGAGACAGAACATTCCCCTTTGGTCCCCCAGATGGCATAAGAAAAACCTTGCCTTTCAGGGAGCCAAGCCCGAGGGGGTGCTTTTAGTAGTGATGGGCAAACCCGAACTGTAAAGTTCGGGGTCTGTACAAGATACCTCATTAATAGGGATGAGCGAATGTATTCGCCACTATTCGTTATCCGACGGATGATGGGGTATTCGAGGTATTCGGTATCCGACGGCTAATATGGTATTCGCTCCAATACTTTAATTTTCGTTTCTGGACTTCCTGCCTTTTCAGCCAATAAACACATCTTATGTTGCTTGCCCTCAGTAACACCGCAGCCATCTTTGTTGTGGTGTTACTGTGATTGGCTTGGCTGCACGGCGTCATAGGGGCTATATAAGCCAGCGGCCATTATGATCAGTCGGTCTCTCCCTCTCTCTTTCTTACCGATCACGGGCGTGGCACTGCACGGCTGTCACACTGTGGCGGGTTCTCTAGCTTTTGAAAATGCCGGCCGCACATTATTCCATCTTGTATTCCCTGCTTCCCCCGCCCACTGGCGCCTATGATTGGTTGCAGACAGACACGCCCCCATGCTGAGTAACAGCTGTCTTACTGCAACCAATCACAGCCGCCGGTGGGCGGGTCTATATCGTGTAGTAAAAGAAATAAATAATGTAAGACAATGACGTGCGGTTTCCCCCCCCAAATGACACCCGAGGTAAGCACACAGCAGCGGGCCGGTATTCTCAGGCTGGGGAGGGCAAGGGCCATGGTTACGGCCACCCTCTCGCAGCCGAGAATATCAGCCCTCTGCTGCCCCGAGAATGTCGCATCCATTAGATGCGACAGTCCCGGCGTGTTATCGGCCCTTCCCGATTGCCATGATGTGGTGGCAATCGAGTTAATAAGACGTTAACAGCAACCCATAGCTGCCACTAAGTCCAAGATTAGTAATGGCAGCGTCTATGACACGCCATCACTAATCTGTAAGTAAAGTAAATAAACACACACCGAAAAATCCTTTATTTGAAATGAAACACCAAAAATCCCCTCTTTCACCACTTTATTAATCCCCAAACACCCAGGTCCAGTGTAATCCACACTGATTCAGCGACGTCTGTGAGAGAGTGCTCAATGTAGCCTCATTCCGTGAACGATGCTGCAGGGGTAACTCCAGGTCATTTCTCACGGTCGGTGATGTTAACACATTATCGATCGCGAGAACTTCAGTGCTGCCATAAAGCACAACTCAGAGTGATGTCACTGACCAGCAGTGACCCTACGAGAACTCATATCCAAGCTCCCGCAGGGTCACTGCTCCATCACACATACTGTTGGGGAGGGAAACACATACATCACAAATAAAAGCTGTAATATCATCTATCTATCTATTTATCCATCCATCCATCTATCTATCCATTTATCCATCCATCGATCTATCTATCCATTTATCCATCCATCCATCTATCTATCCATTTATCCATCTATCCACCTATCTATCCATTTATCCATCCATCCATCCATCTATCTATCCATTTATCCATCCATCCATCTATCTATCCATTTAGTCATCCATCCATCTATCTATCCATTTATTCATCCATCCATCTATCTATCCATTTATTCATTCATCATCTATCCATTTATCCATCCATCCATCTATCTATCCATTTATCCATCCATCCATCTATCTATCTATCTATCTATCCATTTATCCATCCATCTATCTATCCATTTATCCATCCATCCATCTATCTATCCATCTATCCATTTATCCATCCATCTATCTATCTATCCATTTATCCATCCATCTATCTATCTATCCATTTATCCATCCATCTATCTATCTATCCATTTATCCATCATCCATCTATCTATCTATCCATTTATCCATCCATCCATCTATCTATCTATCTATCCATTTATCCATCTATCTATCCATTTATCCATCCATCTATCTATCTATCTATCTATCTATCCATTTATCCATCCATCAATCTATCCATTTATCCATCCATCCATCTATCTATCCATTTATCCATCCATCCATCCATCTATCCATTTATCCATCCATCCATCTATCCATTTATTCATCCATCCATCTATCTATCCACTTATTCATCCATCCATCTATCTATCCATTTATTCATCCATCCATCTATCTATCCATTTATCCATCCATCCATCTATCTATCCATTTATCCATCCATCCATCTATCTATCCATTTATCCATCCATCCATCTATCTATCCATTTATCCATCCATCCATCTATCTATCCATTTATCCATCCATCCATCTATCTATCCATTTATCCATCCATCTATCCATTTATCCATCCATCTATCTATCTATCCATTTATCCATCCATCTATCTATCTATCTATCTATCTATCTATCTATCTATCCATTTATCCATCCATCTCTATCTATCCATTTATCCATCCATCCATCTATCTATCTATCTAATGTAGCGGGGTGGGGGTCCCCCAGGACTACAAAGACGCCGTGACTCAAATAGTCCGATCCAAACAGCTTTATTGTCCTCGCTGTACATGTAAATTCACCCGGAACACAGCCGGGTTATGCACCGTCCATACGGGTCCCTGTCACACAGGCACCCCTTGCCGTAGGAGACGGTCTTACGATGCCCCGTTCGGCTGTTCCAGGAGGGTCCACAAACTTATAATTGTTCCACGCAAACCTGGAGCTTTTCCAGGCTTCCGGCTCTGCAGCTTACAGAGCAGACTCTATTACAAGTTCATAGTGGAAGTTTAACCACTTTCCTCACTCTCTGGCACCTGGTAGCAGACACCTCTAGCTGAGGTTCCTTCTCGGCCCCAGGGCCCTCTGCAGACCACTGGGTCTGTGTCTCCTCCAGGAGAGGTTCGGCCCTACAGCCCTGGACTGGCTGCACTCACCTCAGTCTCGGCTCAGACTTAATATTGGAGCCCTGTGCTCAGCCTCCACACAGGCTGCTCCATGCAGAGCTCCGGCTCTGCTCTCACTCTCTCCCAGCACACACGCTGGAAGTCTAGAGCTAGTCTCTAACTAGACTGCCCTAGACACACTCCACCCAGGTTCTGAGACTGGTTTGCTTTAACCCCTCGAGCTACACCCACAGGTGGAGGTCTGTGATTCTCAGCCCTGCACAGCACCTTGGGATTATTAAAGGGAACCTGACCCTTATGTGCAGCAAGAATCCTTTGTGGACTACAAGTCCCATAGCAATCTCTTCCGTTTAGATATCGCAGGTACCTTCTCCACTGTGACATATAGCAACCATTTACCACATTGGTGGTCGCTACCTCACATATCCCCCCCCCTCTGTTCAAACTTGTAGGGTTGAACACTCGATACCCCACAGGGCCCCCGAGACAGGGCATCAGGGCCACTGTGCGCTAACAGGCAAGAGGGCCCTTTAGGACACCCTCGAGCTCCTGTTCCTGCCAGACCGTCCGTGACCAAACCCTGCACAGGAAACCCACTTCTCAGACACTGTCCCCGGCCAGACCCATCCCTCCAAGGCTGTCGCCCATGATTTGTGGAAGAGGGAGACTCCCCCTTAGTCGGCACCATCGTCCTGTCAGTCCCTGAGCTAATCTGACCACTAGAGGCCTCACTATCGAGGGGCCTCTGCAGGGAGATGATAGAAGAGGCGCCATAACTAGGACCTCCGCATGATCCGTTCACAGATCTCTCGTGGGCTCTTCTTCCCGGGCATCTTCGTCTGGGTCTCGGATAGCGTACTTTCTTGTCAGCGTCTTTGGCTAACGCTGCAGCACTCCTTTCATTCAGTCCTTCAGATTGTGTCTCGCAGGACGGAGACCCTTCAGAGGCCGTACTATAGCCTGATAAATATCCGGGTCCTCTGTGACCCCGGCTTATTTTATCAACAGACTTTCTTTCACCCTCTGAGGTAACCCGTTCATTGAGCGGGCTACCTTCCTCTTCGGGGCCATAGCCCCTATATGGTCGCCATCCCACACCAACTTGGCGGAGTTGGTTCGCAATTCTCTGTCTTTCTAAATTCAACTGGTTTAAGTCATCCAAGTATCCCAGGCGGTATTCTAGGAGGACTCGTATATCTGCAACACACTCTGTCGTTCCCGCAATGGCACCGGGAACCATGCCGACTTCACAGGGTATCCTGGCTTCATTATGAATATCAATTCTTACTCTCGTCACGCTGGTTTTATCAACCATCTCCTGCATGGCTCTTCCATGTCGTCCAATAAGTCTCATAACCATCTCTTTGGGCACTTGGATGCTGTCTTCAACAAACTCCAATAACCGTCGAGCTGTCTTCACCGCTTCTGCAGTTTTTCCATAGATACGGAAGGTTCCGCTGTCTTTTTCGAAGTGTACAGCTGTAACCCCTGGAACCTCCCTGGCTTGCTTATTGTTACTTCTTAGCGCTCTCAATGCCAGCCCGATAAATGTTGTCTTCACAACCACCACTTCTTGAAACCCTGTGGTCAGCTGCGCCAAGCGTCTGGCGTCTTCATCCTTCTTGGCAGTGATGAGCCACTTCGTACGAAGACACCGAAGGTGCATGTCACTTAGGATGGCCACTTGCTTCTTTGTGACGTCACTAAAAGAGCACACCACCAACCGATTAGTCTCTGCGGCAAAGTACACTTTACAGGCCCCTACTGCCTTCTGGAATCTCTCATGCACCTTCTCACTGGCACAGGCTTCCCTTAAGTCTTCCGGCACGTCTATCCAGCACTTGAAGACTGGTCTGCTTCCTTCACTGTCAAGGACACTAGACTGTTGCTGAGGTCTCTTGTCTTCCTCCATATTCTCCATCAAAGGCTTCACCTGTTGAGTTACACACACCTCGGGTTTCAGCCTCTTAGCTGAGCCAATCGCCTTGTCTTCAATCTTAGTCTTACCCACTGAGTCAGTCAGGTTCTCAGCTCCTGTTGAGACCTTACGTCTGATCTTCACCTCTTCCTCAGAGGCTCTTTCCACTTTTACAGCACCAGCCGTGTCTTGGGACTTCACTGCATTCCCTCCAACGTCCTCTTGGGTCTCTGCAGTGTCACCCTCTGCCTTCTCTTGGGCATTTACAGCATCACCTTCTACCAGGGTGTCACGCCCTTCAGCACGGTACTCTGTTCTTCTTAGAACCTTGGCACCATTTTCAACATTCAGCACCTCAACACTGGGTAGCTTATCGGTCCGCTCACCAGGACCTTTGTGGATTTGTACTCCACCAACACTGTCTAGGAGTACTTCTCCTATATTACTCTGTAGTATGTCATCTCCTACAGCGCTTTCATCCGACAGACCACCAGCTTCATGCTTGGAAATTATAGAAGACACCGCCATTACTTCTTTGGTCGGTTCATTCCCTGCAATTTCACCCTGCTGAATTCTGTTGTTACAATGTGTCAGTTCCAGCACAGACACATCTTTCTTTTGCATGATGTGGCTGTCCGACTCTACATTAGCAGTTGCTATCGGTAACGTGCCTTTCTCAACCTTCTCTGCACACTCAGATTCTGGAAGGGAATCCGCACTGTGGGCAGAAATACACGACATTGTCTCTACCTGGTCCATATTTTCGGAGGTTGTAGCTAGCTCCGCCCCTCTGCGCCTGTTGCGCCTTCGGTGACGGGAGGAGGATTTCCCCTCTTTGCTCATCAGTATGTCACTGTACTCATTTGTCTCTTTAGTAACGTCAGTGTCGATTCTGAAGTTGTTGTCACTCCCCCTGGTGTTCTGGACTACCACGTCCCCACTTAACCCCTTCAGCCCCGGGGCACTTTCCGTTTTTGCGTTTTTGTTTTTTGCTCCCCTTCTTCCGAGAGCCGTAACTTTTTTATTTTTCCGTCAATCTTGCCATATGAGGGCTTGTTTTTTGCGGGACAAGTTGTACTTTTAAATGAAACCATAAGTTTTACCATATGATGTATTGGAAAGCAGCAAAAAAATTCCAAGTGTGGAAAAATTGCAAAAAAAGTGTGATGGCACAATAGTTTTTGGGATGTTTTATTCACGGTGTTCACTATATGGTAAAACTGATGTGTAGGTATGATGCCTGAGGTCGGTGCGAGTTTGTAGACACCAAACATGTATAGATTTACTTGTATCTAAGGGGTTAAAAAAAATTCACAAGTTTGTCCAAAAAAGGTGGCGCACGTTTTGCGCCATTTTCCGAAACACGTAGCGTTCTTATTTTTTGGGATCTATGGCTCAGTGATGGCTTATTTTTTGCGTCTCGAGCTGATGTTTCTAATGGTAGCATTTTTGCGCAGATGCTACGTTTTGATCGCCTGTTATTGCATTTTGCGTAAAACTTGCGGCGACCAAAAAACGTAATTTTGGTGTTTGGAATTTTTTTGCCACTACGCCGTTTACCAATCAGATTAATTGATTTTATATTTTGATAGATCGGGCATTTCTGAACGCGGCGATACCAAATATGTGTATATTTATTTATTTTTTAACCCTTTAATTTTTAATTTTCAATGGGGGGAAAGGGGGGTGATTTGAACTTTTAGGTTTTTTGTTTTTTTTTTAATTTTTTAAAACTTTTTTTTTACTTTTTTTATTTTATTTTACTAGTCCCCCTAGGGGGCTATAGCGATCAGCAATCCGATTGCTGATCGCTATCTGCTGATCACAGCTATACCGCTGTAAACAGCAGAAATAGTCACTTTCTTTTTTCCTCTGCTCCGTGCCGAGGAAGAATGAAAGTGAAACTTCGTAGCAGCAGGCGTCATCACATGACCCTGTGCTACGATGGCAACCACCGAACGTCACGTGATCACTCACGTGACGTCCGGAGGGGGCGGCGATAAGTAAAAAACATGGCCGCGCGCATATAGATCTCGCTGCCAGACTTTGGCAGCGAGATCTAAGGGGTTAATGTTCCGGGTGGAATGCGATTCCACTCGGAACATGTAGGCACACATATCAGCTGTTGAAAACAGCTGATATGTGTGCCGATCCACGCCGCCTGCCCGCGGCAGGGGGCGGGGCTTACCGGGACACGATCCATGACGGAAAGATCCGTCCATGGTCGTGAAGGGGTTAACCAGGTGTCGGACCCCTTGTCTGGAGCTCTCCCGTTTTTAACTGTCACACTATCATTTGTTACTTTAACGGTCATGTTACTAAGTTGGTCATGTCCCCCATTATCTTTGGTCACCCCTAACTTAGGACTGTCCTTACGTGGACGTACCTCCTCCTCCGTGTACCTCAATGTCCCACCGGGAACCTGTATAACCTCTTGCGGAAAAGAGGCTTCCGTAGGCGGGAGCCGACTTATTCCTGTGCAATCGGTCCCGGACTCTGTCTTCCATAAGTCCCGAAAGAACTCAAAGTCCTGTCCTATGATAACCGGACATAGCAGATCTGGAGCTACACCCACATCAGGGCGCCCCATAAGTTTGGCCGTCTCAATCATCACCCTGGCCAGAGGATATTCTTTAGTGGTCCCATGCACACAACGTCCTTCTATTGTCCTACCCACCAAAAAATGGAGATCGGACATGGGTCTCACTAAGGTCAACTGGCTACCCGGGTCTAACAGACCAGACACACTTAGCCCATTCAAGTCCACTGAGCACTTCTGTGGCCTCACATCAGATGGATAGCCTATACCGCAGGTAGGACATAGGTAAGGCAAATCCCATTGCCCCTTGCTATAGTCCCTCTGTTCGGATTTTGAATGCTCCACCCCCTTGTGGATCACCACCACTTTCTGGGGTCCCGCCCCCTGTTGGGTAACTACCCCGTTCCGGGCCTCCGCCCCCTTTTGGGCAACCACCCCTTTTTGGCACTCCGCCCCCTTTTGGGCAACCACCCCTTTTTGGGACTCCGCCCCCTTTTGGGGTTTCCATGCAATGTCCTTAGCCCCCAGTTCACACTGTTCGCCCTTATCTCCCTGGGCACCCAGTGTCCATACTGGCCCCCGAAGGGAACGCTCAAACTGGTTCATGGCTGCGACATCGCTACACTCTGACAGCTCCTGCTGTTCCACCATGTCCACAGGGACTGAAGCGACCGGTGGTAGGGCCGCGGGTGTGTGTGTATGCTCTATTCCAACAAAATTCCCATACTCAGATTTTACCGGTAGTAACATTTCTTTACTATGAAACATATTTATAACACAATCAACCGAACTATCTGCGCACATTTGTATGGTGGAGTCCCCGGATTTTCACTCCTTCCGGGTACGCAGCAAAGAAAAAAAGAAAAGAGAAAAAAACAAAGAAATGGCGGCAACTTTCCCTAACTTTCCCTGCAATCACGTACCAGTCTATCCCAGAAGAAGATGCCGCTCCCACGTCGCAGGCCTGGAGTCTCACGATGATGGGTCCCGGTGCAGCGCTGAAGGGATGCAGCTCCTCGGTCTTCTCCTTTGATCTTCTCCCGCTGGTAACGGATTCTAGTCAGTCTCTTAGTCCCGGGGCACACCGAGCAGAAGGGAGGTCACGGTTGCACGGATGGCTCCCTTGTGTCGGTAACGGCCCCTGCACTTGCACTCAGGGTGCGATGCTCTGCAGTCAAGTTGTCACAGCCCCTGGATATGCACTCCGGGCGCGATGCTCTGCAGTCCGGTTAGATCCTCAGTGAAAACAAAGTCCTGCAGACCGGGGATGGCAGAACCCACTTCCACAGGGTGATTCTTCCAAGAATCCGGTTGCAAAAAGAACCCTCTGTTCAGGGAGACCACACGTAGCTCTGTCCTGGCTCAGCTCTGGGTCTGTACTCCTTTTCCGCTCTTTTTCTTCCTGGTTCAAAACACACAAGCTGTAGGGGATTTCCCACCTCTGTGTCTGTGATTGCACAGTCTGACACTGCCCCCTTGTGGGCAAGTGCTGAAGCAATGTTCAAATCCATTTCTACATTGATGATGCAGTCTGAATGGTTGATCCCATTACATACCCCCCCCACTTAAAGGTTGGCAGTCTCTGTCAACTACCGTCGGTTCCCAGGCAGTGATGACTGCAGATGTCACAGGGGTTGGTTGAGAAGTGGGCCATATATACTGATCCCTGTAAGACCGCCCGGGCGGGATCCCAGCAGTGGTGCGGTCAGTGCGTCTCAAGGGTCGGTTGTTCCCCTCCCCGTCACTGTCTTTACGCCCCACTTCAGTCAGCGCTCCGGGGGAAGAACTGGGTTGTGTAGGTGGGTCACCGGTCCCGGAGTCGACGTGATCACTATGCTGGGAAACGTCCGTGACGTCAGTCGTGTCGGCAGCGTCACCCCCTCCGGGTACTGTGGTAGGGGAGTCAGGCTGGGATCGGCAGGGACGCAACATATTTCGGTGCACAGTGCGGATGCTGCGACTGTCTTCACCCCGCACTCGGTATACATGCCCATTGGGGTAGGGGCGTTCGATTACCCGGTAGACCTCAGTCTCCCACTTGGCTCGAAGTTTCCCTTGTGGCTTCTTGATACGGAGCAGGACTAGCTGTCCCAACTTCAAGGGTTGCTCTTGCACGGGGAGTGGTTCAGCATGTATCTGGCCCCGGATTTGTTGGCTCACCAGCCGGTGTACAGTCTCCATCTTCTGTCGGTGAGCATTTAGCCAGGAGGGGTAGTTATGGCAGACATCATCTCCGGGGCGGAATAGGTTCAGGTCATGGACCCCTTTTCCGGGGCGGCCAAAGAGAAGGGTGTGTGGGGTGTAACCAGTCACGGAGTGGACCTGGTTGTTGTAGGCCCATACTAGATCGGGAAGGAATTGGGGCCATTGGTCTTTCTTATCATCGGCCAAGATGCGGATCAGCTGGAGTAGAGTCCGGTTGAAGCGTTCACATGCACCGTTCCCTTGTGGGTGGTAAGGAGTGGTCCTCGACTTCTGGATCCCATACATCCGATGCAGCTCTTCGATGACTCGGCCTTCGAAGCAAGCCCCCTGGTCGGAGTGCAACCTCTCCGGACACCCATAGACGTGGATGAACTGTCGACAGATGGCCCGTGCAGCCGATTCAGCCGTCTGGTCTTTGGTAGCAACAGCGACAGCGAATTTTGTGAAGTGATCCACCATGACTAGGCAGTACTGATAGCCACTGCTCGCCGTCCCAATCAGCAGATAGTCCACCATCAACAGCTCAAGGGGCCTGGATGTTTTAATTGTCTGGACAGGTGCACGCTGCTCAGGGGACTTGTGTAGTTCACAGGTGCGACAGGTTTGGCAGACGTCTTCAACCAGCTTGCGGAGCCCCGGACAATAGATGGACTGTTGAATCCACCGAAAGGTCTTATCTATCCCGAAGTGTCCATTCCTTTTGTGGGCTTGGGTCACCATCTCACGGGCCAATTGATCAGGCACCACAACTTGTGTGCATTCCTCCAGCATATGCGACAAGAGAACCTTCCGGTATAGCACTCTTTCTCTCAGAATCAGCCGGTCCCACTGACTGAGCAGGGTCAAGGTCCCGGTCGACAGTCGTGCCCGTATATCAGCGGGAGGCTTCTGCTGCCGCTTCACCCATTGTTTGAGTAGAGCCCATTCAGGGTTCTGGTCCTGAAGCCTGCACCACTCCTGGGGTGGCAAGGCGACCCCCACTGGAGTTCCACCTTCGCCCACAACGAACTGGCGGTAATCCATCATCTGTTGGGCGAGCTTTGCAAAGTCAGGCGTCTCTTCCCCTTCTAATTCTTCATCCCGGTCTCGGTTGAGTAAGGGGTATGACACTCTAGACAGGCTGTCCGCATTTTGATTCTCAGCTCCAGCCCTATATTTGATCTTGTAATTGAATTTGGAGAGCCGAGCCATCCAACGCTGCTCCATGACTCCGAGCTTCGCATTTTCTAAGTGGGCCAACGGGTTGTTATCGGTCAGGACTAGTACTTCGGTCCCCGTGAGGTACCCTGCAAATTTCTCCGCCATAGCCCACGTTAGGGCCAACAGCTCCAGCCGGAACAAGCTATAATTGGTGGGGTTCTTCTCGCCCTCATGTAGGGACCGACTGGCATAGGCTATGACCCGTTCCTTGCCTTCTTGTACCTGTGAAAGTACTGCCCCTAGACCTTGTAGACTGGCATTGGTGTGTAGTTGGAAGGGCAGGTTGTAGTCCGCATATGCCAGGATGGGGGGAGACGTTAAGGCACCCTTTAGGGCTTGGAAGGACTCTTCCTGGCTGGGTCCCCAGCTGATGGGTCGTCCTCTGGGGCTGTTGGTGGTCCCTCGAAGCAGGTCATGCAAGGGTGCAGCAAGCCAGGCGAAGTTTTTGATGAACCGGCGGTAGTAGCCGGCCAACCCCAGGAAAGCCCTGACCTCCTTGACGTTTGTGGGCTGCGGCCAATCCCGTACGGCGGCTATCTTCTCTGAAGACGGCTGAACACCTTCGGCTGAGATCCGGTGGCCCAGGCAATTGATCTCGGGCTGCAGAAGACGGCACTTGCTGAGTTTCAACTTCAGGCCATGTTCTCTCAACCTACTGAACACACGGCCCAGCTGCTGCAGGTGTTCTTCAAATGTGACCGAATAGACTACAATGTCGTCCAGGTAGATGAGGGTGAAGTCAAAGTTGAAGTCTCCCAAGCAGCGCTCCATCAGCCGCTGGAAAGTCCCCGGCGCGTTGTTCAGACCAAAGGGCATCCGGTCGAACTCGTACAGGCCCATGGGTAGGATGAAAGCAGTCTTCTCTCTATCTCTCTCGTGCATGGGTACCTGCCAATATCCACTGGCCAGATCCAATGAAGAGAAGTATTTGGCTTTCTTCAGGGCTGTCAGGGATTCTTCGATCCTTGGCAAAGGGTGCGAGTCCCGGGTGGTGCAAGCATTCAAACGGCGGTAGTCCACACAGAACCTCAGGGACCCGTCCTTCTTCTTGACTATCACCACCGGTGCAGCCCAGGGGCTCTGGCTTTCTTGTACCACTCCAGCATGTAGCATGGAATTCAGGAGATTTTTCACTTCTTGGTATTGCTGGGGAGGTATTTGGCGGTACCTTTCACGGATAGGAGCAGTGTCACCGGTGGGGATTTCGTGCTTGATACTGGTGGTGCACCCAAAGTCGGTGTCATGCCGGGCAAAGGACGCCTGATGCTCTTGAAGTAGCTCTTCCACCTGGGACACCTCCCGTTTGGAGTATTGGGATACGTCCAACTGACACTTCTCTCGTAGTTCTCGCCCCGCGTTGGTGTCACCCGCGACAGCGGCCATGGCAGAGACCGTCACTGTCCATTCTCCCTCTGTAGACGGTACAAACTGGAGGGGGGTCATAGGGTTCACCTCCTCGGTTAGAGCGTAGACTCGGGCGAGCTGTGTCCCGGCTTCTAGGTCAACGCTCACGTTAGCCGTGTTGCCCAGCCTGACAGGAATTCTTCCCTTTCTCACTACTGCTAGAGTTCGAGCGACTAGTGGATTCAGCTTCCCTTCCTTCGGGGTGCGCGGCTCAATCAGCACCTCCACGCCTTCAAGCTGTCTCGTGGTGCTAAGGGGTAGTGAGATAACTGTCTCTTTTCCAGCCGGTAAGGTGATCCTAGTATGGCGGGGTACGGTGATCGTGGCCAGCGGCAGTTGTTCTTCGGTCATTCGCTGGAGGTTGCAGGTCCGGACCACTTGCTGAAAGGCATGGCGGGTGGCCCTATGTGCGGTCACTTCTTGCCAGTACTTGGGCCCCCTCTTGGTAAACAACACCAGATTCACGTCTTTCAAGATGTTCATCCCAATAATCATGGGCGTTTCTGATCCAAAGCCTTCCCTGACCACGATTATCCCTCTCTTCCCGAGATCTTGGCCACAGATTTCAGTGTTCATCCAGGCAACTCCCGTCACCGGAATGGGTAGATTATTGGCTGCTTTGATCTTGATGGCGGTATCAGGGTCATAGGCAACCCGCGGCTTTAGACATTCTTCGTAGAACTGCTCGGAGATGGTGGATACCTGAGACCCAGTATCCATTAACCCTTGTACGGCGATCCCTTCCAGTAATACTTCCAGGGTGGGGCTATTTGATGCAAGTTTGCTCCGTGGCTGGCTCTGTTTTCCTACACCCCTCTCTTTGGCCTCCCCTGCCGAGTGAGCCTCTTTGGCAGGGGCGTCTAGTTTAAAGGCGGCCGCTGTTGTGGGACATGACTTGCTGGTTCTGGTAGATCGGACCGTGGATGAACTTGAAAGTTCTGGGGGCAACGGTTTGCTCTATGGCGGGGGTCGCCGCATGTCCAGCATCTTCCTATCGGCCGGCTGGGTTGTTGTCTCGCTTGCCGGCCCGCCTGTTGGTCTAGGGTGAGCTGTAACACCTGTTTCTGCAACTCTGCCACCATCTGCTTCAGTTCTTCCGTGTCGCTGTTCGGAGTCCCGATACCAGATATGGACCTGCAAGCCGCGGTATATGTCTGTGTCTCCACGACAGGTCCCCTTGAACGTTCTATAGCTTCTTGTTTGACCTCAGCGAACGTAAAGGCCGGATTTATCTGGAGTAGATCTTGCAATGAGCGGTTAAGGTACGGGTCTCTCAATCCGGTCACGAACTGATCTCTCAACACCAGGTCACGGGCACCCGTACTAGCTATCTGTTCTTCTTTTCTACAGGCTTGTTCTAGCAGCACTTGAAGGGCATTGGCATATTGAGGAATGTCCTCCGACTCGAGCTGAGTACGCCGGAAGAACATATAGCGCAATGTTCCCGCATATGTGGTCGGCCCATAGGTGTTCTCCAGCACCCGCACCAAGTCATCCAACGTACGCTGGCCCCTAACCGTCTCCAACCTGACTGTCGTCCACGCTTCCCCCTCTAATGTTAGCATGGCCATTTCTGCTAAGGTCTTAGGATCAGTGTTATACATTTCCCCCACTATCTTAAGTTGTTCAGTCCATTCAGTTACAGGATAGTTCCGTCCGTTAAACTTTCTCACCTGATTGACAATAGACGTCGGTGGAGCTGTCCGGTTATAAGTTACTACCGGGGGATGATTTTGTTGGTCACACATCCTGCCGACTACGCCACATGAAGCGACCGGTGGTAGGGCCGCGGGTGTTTGTGTATGCTCTATTCCAACAAAATTCCCATAATCAGATTTTACCGGTAGTAACATTTCTTTACTATGAAACATATTTATAACACAATCAACCGAACTATCTGCGCACATGTGTATGGTGGAGTCCCTGGATTTTCACTCCTTCCGGGTACGCAGCAAAGAAAAAAAGAAAAGAGAAAAAAACAAAGAAATGGCGGCAACTTTCCCTAACTTTCCCTGCAATCACGTACCAGTCTATCCCAGAAGAAGATGCCGCTCCCACGTCGCAGGCCTGGAGTCTCACGATGATGGGTCCCGGTGCAGCGCTGAAGGGATGCAGCTCCTCGGTCTTCTCCTTTGATCTTCTCCCGCTGGTAACGGATTCTAGTCAGTCTCTTAGTCCCGGGGCACACCGAGCAGAAGGGAGGTCACGGTTGCACGGATGGCTCCCTTGTGTCGGTAACGGCCCCTGCACTTGCACTCAGGGTGCGATGCTCTGCAGTCAAGTTGTCACAGCCCCTGGATATGCACTCCGGGCGCGATGCTCTGCAGTCCGGTTAGATCCTCAGTGAAAACAAAGTCCTGCAGACCGGGGATGGCAGAACCCACTTCCACAGGGTGATTCTTCCAAGAATCCGGTTGCAAAAAGAACCCTCTGTTCAGGGAGACCACACGTAGCTCTGTCCTGGCTCAGCTCTGGGTCTGTACTCCTTTTCCGCTCTCTTTCTTCCTGGTTCAAAACACACAAGCTGTAGGGGATTTCCCACCTCTGTGTCTGTGATTGCACAGTCTGACACTGCCCCCTTGTGGGCAAGTGCTGAAGCAATGTTCAAATCCATTTCTACATTGATGATGCAGTCTGAATGGTTGATCCCATTACATACCCCCCCCACTTAAAGGTTGGCAGTCTCTGTCAACTACCGTCGGTTCCCAGGCAGTGATGACTGCAGATGTCACAGGGGTTGGTTGAGAAGTGGGCCATATATACTGATCCCTGTAAGACCGCCCGGGCGGGATCCCAGCAGTGGTGCGGTCAGTGCGTCTCAAGGGTCGGTTGTTCCCCTGCCCGTCACTGTCTTTACGCCCCACTTCAGTCAGCGCTCCGGGGGAAGAACTGGGTTGTGTAGGTGGGTCACCGGTCCCGGAGTCGACGTGATCACTATGCTGGGAAACGTCCGTGACGTCAGTCGTGTCGGCAGCGTCACCCCCTCCGGGTACTGTGGTAGGGGAGTCAGGCTGGGATCGGCAGGGACGCAACATATTTCGGTGCACAGTGCGGATGCTGCGACTGTCTTCACCCCGCACTCGGTATACATGCCCATTGGGGTAGGGGCGTTCGATTACCCGGTAGACCTCAGTCTCCCACTTGGCTCGAAGTTTCCCTTGTGGCTTCTTGATACGGAGCAGGACTAGCTGTCCCAACTTCAAGGGTTGCTCTTGCACGGGGAGTGGTTCAGCATGTATCTGGCCCCGGATTTGTTGGCTCACCAGCCGGTGTACAGTCTCCATCTTCTGTCGGTGAGCATTTAGCCAGGAGGGGTAGTTATGGCAGACATCATCTCCGGGGCGGAATAGGTTCAGGTCATGGACCCCTTTTCCGGGGCGGCCAAAGAGAAGGGTGTGTGGGGTGTAACCAGTCACGGAGTGGACCTGGTTGTTGTAGGCCCATACTAGATCGGGAAGGAATTGGGGCCATTGGTCTTTCTTATCATCGGCCAAGATGCGGATCAGCTGGAGTAGAGTCCGGTTGAAGCGTTCACATGCACCGTTCCCTTGTGGGTGGTAAGGAGTGGTCCTCGACTTCTGGATCCCATACATCCGATGCAGCTCTTCGATGACTCGGCCTTCGAAGCAAGCCCCCTGGTCGGAGTGCAACCTCTCCGGACACCCATAGACGTGGATGAACTGTCGACAGATGGCCCGTGCAGCCGATTCAGCCGTCTGGTCTTTGGTAGCAACAGCGACAGCGAATTTTGTGAAGTGATCCACCATGACTAGGCAGTACTGATAGCCACTGCTCGCCGTCCCAATCAGCAGATAGTCCACCATCAACAGCTCAAGGGGCCTGGATGTTTTAATTGTCTGGACAGGTGCACGCTGCTCAGGGGACTTGTGTAGTTCACAGGTGCGACAGGTTTGGCAGACGTCTTCAACCAGCTTGCGGAGCCCCGGACAATAGATGGACTGTTGAATCCACCGAAAGGTCTTATCTATCCCGAAGTGTCCATTCCTTTTGTGGGCTTGGGTCACCATCTCACGGGCCAATTGATCAGGCACCACAACTTGTGTGCATTCCTCCAGCATATGCGACAAGAGAACCTTCCGGTATAGCACTCTTTCTCTCAGAATCAGCCGGTCCCACTGACTGAGCAGGGTCAAGGTCCCGGTCGACAGTCGTGCCCGTATATCAGCGGGAGGCTTCTGCTGCCGCTTCACCCATTGTTTGAGTAGAGCCCATTCAGGGTTCTGGTCCTGAAGCCTGCACCACTCCTGGGGTGGCAAGGCGACCCCCACTGGAGTTCCACCTTCGCCCACAACGAACTGGCGGTAATCCATCATCTGTTGGGCGAGCTTTGCAAAGTCAGGCGTCTCTTCCCCTTCTAATTCTTCATCCCGGTCTCGGTTGAGTAAGGGGTATGACACTCTAGACAGGCTGTCCGCATTTTGATTCTCAGCTCCAGCCCTATATTTGATCTTGTAACTGAATTTGGAGAGCCGAGCCATCCAACGCTGCTCCATGACTCCGAGCTTCGCATTTTCTAAGTGGGCCAACGGGTTGTTATCGGTCAGGACTAGTACTTCGGTCCCCGTGAGGTACCCTGCAAATTTCTCCGCCATAGCCCACGTTAGGGCCAACAGCTCCAGCCGGAACAAGCTATAATTGGTGGGGTTCTTCTCGCCCTCATGTAGGGACCGACTGGCATAGGCTATGACCCGTTCCTTGCCTTCTTGTACCTGTGAAAGTACTGCCCCTAGACCTTGTAGACTGGCATTGGTGTGTAGTTAGAAGGGCAGGTTGTAGTCCGCATATGCCAGGATGGGGGGAGACGTTAAGGCACCCTTTAGGGCTTGGAAGGACTCTTCCTGGCTGGGTCCCCAGCTGATGGGTCGTCCTCTGGGGCTGTTGGTGGTCCCTCGAAGCAGGTCATGCAAGGGTGCAGCAAGCCAGGCGAAGTTTTTGATGAACCGGCGGTAGTAGCCGGCCAACCCCAGGAAAGCCCTGACCTCCTTGACGTTTGTGGGCTGCGGCCAATCCCGTACGGCGGCTATCTTCTCTGAAGACGGCTGAACACCTTCGGCTGAGATCCGGTGGCCCAGGCAATTGATCTCGGGCTGCAGAAGACGGCACTTGCTGAGTTTCAACTTCAGGCCATGTTCTCTCAACCTACTGAACACACGGCCCAGCTGCTGCAGGTGTTCTTCAAATGTGACCGAATAGACTACAATGTCGTCCAGGTAGATGAGGGTGAAGTCAAAGTTGAAGTCTCCCAAGCAGCGCTCCATCAGCCGCTGGAAAGTCCCCGGCGCGTTGTTCAGACCAAAGGGCATCCGGTCGAACTCGTACAGGCCCATGGGTAGGATGAAAGCAGTCTTCTCTCTATCTCTCTCGTGCATGGGTACCTGCCAATATCCACTGGCCAGATCCAATGAAGAGAAGTATTTGGCTTTCTTCAGGGCTGTCAGGGATTCTTCGATCCTTGGCAAAGGGTGCGAGTCCCGGGTGGTGCAAGCATTCAAACGGCGGTAGTCCACACAGAACCTCAGGGACCCGTCCTTCTTCTTGACTATCACCACCGGTGCAGCCCAGGGGCTCTGGCTTTCTTGTACCACTCCAGCATGTAGCATGGAATTTAGGAGATTTTTCACTTCTTGGTATTGCTGGGGAGGTATTTGGCGGTACCTTTCACGGATAGGAGCAGTGTCACCGGTGGGGATTTCGTGCTTGATACTGGTGGTGCACCCAAAGTCGGTGTCATGCCGGGCAAAGGACGCCTGATGCTCTTGAAGTAGCTCTTCCACCTGGGACATCTCCCGTTTGGAGTATTGGGATACGTCCAACTGACACTTCTCTCGTAGTTCTCGCCCCGCGTTGGTGTCACCCGCGACAGCGGCCATGGCAGAGACCGTCACTGTCCATTCTCCCTCTGTAGACGGTACAAACTGGAGGGGGGTCATAGGGTTCACCTCCTCGGTTAGAGCGTAGACTCGGGCGAGCTGTGTCCCGGCTTCTAGGTCAACGCTCACGTTAGCCGTGTTGCCCAGCCTGACAGGAATTCTTCCCTTTCTCACTACTGCTAGAGTTCGAGCGACTAGTGGATTCAGCTTCCCTTCCTTCGGGGTGCGCGGCTCAATCAGCACCTCCACGCCTTCAAGCTGTCTCGTGGTGCTAAGGGGTAGTGAGATAACTGTCTCTTTTCCAGCCGGTAAGGTGATCCTAGTATGGCGGGGTACGGTGATCGTGGCCAGCGGCAGTTGTTCTTCGGTCATTCGCTGGAGGTTGCAGGTCCGGACCACTTGCTGAAAGGCATGGCGGGTGGCCCTATGTGCGGTCACTTCTTGCCAGTACTTGGGCCCCCTCTTGGTAAACAACACCAGATTCACGTCTTTCAAGATGTTCATCCCAATAATCATGGGCGTTTCTGATCCAAAGCCTTCCCTGACCACGATTATCCCTCTCTTCCCGAGATCTTGGCCACAGATTTCAGTGTTCATCCAGGCAACTCCCGTCACCGGAATGGGTAGATTATTGGCTGCTTTGATCTTGATGGCGGTATCAGGGTCATAGGCAACCCGCGGCTTTAGACATTCTTCGTAGAACTGCTCGGAGATGGTGGATACCTGAGACCCAGTATCCATTAACCCTTGTACGGCGATCCCTTCCAGTAATACTTCCAGGGTGGGGCTATTTGATGCAAGTTTGCTCCGTGGCTGGCTCTGTTTTCCTACACCCCTCTCTTTGGCCTCCCCTGCCGAGTGAGCCTCTTTGGCAGGGGCGTCTAGTTTAAAGGCGGCCGCTGTTGTGGGACATGACTTGCTGGTTCTGGTAGATCGGACCGTGGATGAACTTGAAAGTTCTGGGGGCAACGGTTTGCTCTATGGCGGGGGTCGCCGCATGTCCAGCATCTTCCTATCGGCCGGCTGGGTTGTTGTCTCGCTTGCCGGCCCGCCTGTTGGTCTAGGGTGAGCTGTAACACCTGTTTCTGCAACTCTGCCACCATCTGCTTCAGTTCTTCCGTGTCGCTGTTCGGAGTCCCGATACCAGATATGGACCTGCAAGCCGCGGTATGTCTGTGTCTCCACAACAGGTCCCCTTGAACGTTCTATAGCTTCTTGTTTGACCTCAGCGAACGTAAAGGCCGGATTTATCTGGAGTAGATCTTGCAATGAGCGGTTAAGGTACGGGTCTCTCAATCCGGTCACGAACTGATCTCTCAACACCAGGTCACGGGCACCCGTACTAGCTATCTGTTCTTCTTTTCTACAGGCTTGTTCTAGCAGCACTTGAAGGGCATTGGCATATTGAGGAATGTCCTCCGACTCGAGCTGAGTACGCCGGAAGAACATATAGCGCAATGTTCCCGCATATGTGGTCGGCCCATAGGTGTTCTCCAGCACCCGCACCAAGTCATCCAACGTACGCTGGCCCCTAACCGTCTCCAACCTGACTGTCGTCCACGCTTCCCCCTCTAATGTTAGCATGGCCATTTCTGCTAAGGTCTTAGGATCAGTGTTATACATTTCCCCCACTATCTTAAGTTGTTCAGTCCATTCAGTTACAGGATAGTTCCGTCCGTTAAACTTTCTCACCTGATTGACAATAGACGTCGGGGGAGCTGTCCGGTTATAAGTTACTACCGGGGGATGATTTTGTTGGTCACACATCCTGCCGACTACGCCACATGAAGCGACCGGTGGTAGGGCCGCGGGTGTTTGTGTATGCTCTATTCCAACAAAATTCCCATAATCAGATTTTACCGGTAGTAACATTTCTTTACTATGAAACATATTTATAACACAATCAACCGAACTATCTGCGCACATGTGTATGGTGGAGTCCCTGGATTTTCACTCCTTCCGGGTACGCAGCAAAGAAAAAAAGAAAAGAGAAAAAAACAAAGAAATGGCGGCAACTTTCCCTAACTTTCCCTGCAATCACGTACCAGTCTATCCCAGAAGAAGATGCCGCTCCCACGTCGCAGGCCTGGAGTCTCACGATGATGGGTCCCGGTGCAGCGCTGAAGGGATGCAGCTCCTCGGTCTTCTCCTTTGATCTTCTCCCGCTGGTAACGGATTCTAGTCAGTCTCTTAGTCCCGGGGCACACCGAGCAGAAGGGAGGTCACGGTTGCACGGATGGCTCCCTTGTGTCGGTAACGGCCCCTGCACTTGCACTCAGGGTGCGATGCTCTGCAGTCAAGTTGTCACAGCCCCTGGATATGCACTCCGGGCGCGATGCTCTGCAGTCCGGTTAGATCCTCGGTGAAAACAAAGTCCTGCAGACCGGGGATGGCAGAACCCACTTCCACAGGGTGATTCTTCCAAGAATCCGGTTGCAAAAAGAACCCTCTGTTCAGGGAGACCACACGTAGCTCTGTCCTGGCTCAGCTCTGGGTCTGTACTCCTTTGCCGCTCTTTTTCTTCCTGGTTCAAAACACACAAGCTGTAGGGGATTTCCCACCTCTGTGTCTGTGATTGCACAGTCTGACACTGCCCCCTTGTGGGCAAGTGCTGAAGCAATGTTCAAATCCATTTCTACATTGATGATGCAGTCTGAATGGTTGATCCCATTACAGGACCATTCTCTCTTTTTGGCTTTCAGCCCCCACTGCTGTCGCTGGACCTCCTGGCCCATGCTGTTGGTGCTGCTGACTCTGTAGCAGCTGGTTCTGGAGCTCCTCCATGCTGCAATGAGAAGAGGAACAGGAGGGGCGCTCCAATGGGTAATACCCGGTGGTCAAAGACGGGGGGGGGGTTAGAGAACCACTAACCTTTCCGGGTTGTACCGCCCGTACAACCAGGGTCTCCAGCCTGTGGTGTATCACT